>NW_004443943.1:19003573-19034399 GCF_000243295.1 Trichechus manatus latirostris
GGGTGAGACCCATGGAATATCTTAGATGGCCACTCACAGGCTTTTAAGACCCCAGACACTACTCACCAAGGTAGAATGTAGAACATTTTCTTTATAAACTGTGTTATGCCAATTGAGCTAGATGTTCTCCGAGACCATGGTCCCCACAGCCCTCAGTCTAGCAGTTCGGTCCCTCAGGGAGTTTGGATGTGTCTATGGAGCTTCCATGACCTGACTTAGGCACATTCTTAACTGGTCTCTGCCAGTTTGCTCATCTGTAAAATGAGTATAAGTGTGTTCCCTCAAAGGGTGCTGCTGAGGATTAACAGAGGCAGAACGTGTAAAAGCACATAAACTGAAACCTAAAGGCCAGGCAGCATCTGACAATGCAGGATAAGGAAGAGGAGCATTTTAGGGAGAGGAACCAGCAAAGACGAAGGTCCATAAGCAGGAATAGGTAAGGACGCAGTTGGGGAATGGTTTGGCTGGAGCCAGGCCTGAGGGTAAAAGTCACACTGAGGCTGGAAAGGGGCTGAAGGGAGCTACTGTGAGGCTTTGGGCATCAATGTTTTAGTAACAGGCTTTTTCAAAAAACTAGCATCCCAGTACTCAATACAATGGGTTGGAGGGAAAAGGAGAGATTGGTGAGATGTTAGAAAGCCACTATAATAATTGAGGATTTTTATTTTTTCGACTTTCTCTATTGCCTTAACTGAAAGGCCACCTTTCAATGCCACCAACCCTACAAGACTGGAAGCTTCAATAGACAGAGAACCTTTCACCATAGCCAGGGGTGGATTAACCAGTAAGCAAGGTAAGCACAGGCTTAATTGTGTTTACTTACTAATCGTAGTGCACAATTTCACTAGGGGGCATTTTATAATCTAAATCAAACAGAGCTGTATGATGTGAAAACCAAAAGCAAAAAAGAACAAAAGTTAACACAATTTCCCCGACATCCACTTCCTAGAAGCTCAGAAAAAGATTATTAACATTAATTTTTCCATCTTGAATGTTAGGAACTAACATGAAGGTGAAAAGTCTGGCCCCTTCCCATGCCTACTTCTAGAGTCGTTCAGGGAGAGAAGCACCCACTGTTGCCACGGAGACAAGGACCTGCAGTTTTTGGAGATAAGCTAACTTCCTGACAATTCAGGCTGCCTCTGGGTGCAGCTGGATGGTTCTAAGAGGGGTGAGTCAGGCTGCACTAGAGGACAAAGCAGGGTGGAAAGCGTGGGGTGCGCAGGGAAGGTTAGGACTGCCTAGGATTGGACACTATACTTTTCTGGTTCTCCTTCTTCCTTTCTGAAAGGCGCTAGGTGGCCTCCCCCAGAATTTTATTCCAGCCATGAGCTCTAGTCCACAGGTCCAAACGCCAGTCAGACATTTCTTCTTGGAAGACCCACCTGGCAAGACCTGCACCAACTTTTGGTTACCCAAGGGGAAACGTCTTTATTCTGACTCTAGTCCCCCTTTCTTCTATCTCCCCCTTCTCAACCTGACCAGTTAGTGAGTAGGCTTCAAAAGTCTCTCTCACATTCATCTTGGCATCGTAATTAAAATTGTAGTGGCCCTGAGGTTAATTTGGGTTCAAATTTAGGCCCCATATGCAGCTGTGTGAACTTAGGCAAGGTTTCTCAGCCATCCTGAGCTTCCGTTTCTTCTTCTGCACATTGAGAGAAAACAAGAGTCCCTACCTTACAGTGTTCCTATGAGGATTAAATGAGTTAAATCACATAAAACACACGCACAGTGCCTGCATGCATAAGCACTGAGTGTAGCTATTATTCCCACTGATTCTTCTCCACTCCAGGCCATCACAACCTTCAGCCAGGACACTTGAAGCATCAACAGCCTCTAGACTTGTCACCAACTATCTGGGCCCTCCCATAAACATGCTGACATTTCAATAATCTACTTTCACAATGTTCCTCGCCTAGTCAAAAGCCATCAGGTTTTCCACTGCCTATCAATTACATTCAGCTGCCCTAGCATAATAGCGTACTCCGTTCTCTCCTAAGACTCAAATGTGAGCCAGAGCCCCCATGATTTGTCCCAATCTCTCTCCCAAGTACTTCCCAGCTCAAACTCTAACTGGTCTCTCTTTTTACCTGCACTTTTGTCCCATCTCAAATGCTCTCTTCCTTACTTGCCTTCAGCCCACTCAAAAATTTCAGGCATCCAATGAAGCCCAGCCTTTCTTTTCTTTCACATAAAATTAACCAATTTAAAGTGAACAATTCAGTGTGCACTCACAATGTTGTGCAGCTACCACCTCTATCTAGTTCCAAAACATATTCACTGCTCAAAAGGAAACCCTGTACCCACTAAGCAGTTACTCCCCATTCCTCCTGCCCCCAGACCCTGGCAACCACCAGTCTGTTTTCTGTCTTTATGGGTTTACCTATTCTGGTATTTCATAGGAATGGAACTGTACACTATGTGACCTTTTGTTGAAACCCTAACCACTGTACCTGTGCATGTGATCTGTTTTGGGGAAACAGGGTTTTCTTTGCAGATGTTATCAGTTAGGTTAATGAGGTCATACTCGAGTAGGGTGGGTCCTAATCCCTTCTGAGTGAGGAAGAATGGCTACGTGCCAGACAGTTGCAAGCCAAGAAATACTCGGGGCTACCAGAAGCTAGAAGGGACAAGGAAGGATCTTCTCTTACAGCGGACAGAAAGAGAACATGGTTCTGCTGACACACTGAATTCGTATTCCTAGCCTCCGAGGATGGATTACACCTCAACATAAAGAAAAGAAAAATCCTTACAACTGGACAAATAAGCAACATCATGATACATGGAGAAAAGAATGAAGCTGTCAAGGATTTCATTTTACTTGGATCCACAATCAACACCCATGGAAGCAGCAGTCAGGAAATCAAAAGACGCATTGCATTGGGCAATCTGCTGCAAAAGACCTCTTTAAAGTGTTGAAAAGCAAAGATGTCACCTTGAAGACTAAGGTGCACCTGCCCCAAGCCATGGTATTTTCAATCGCATCATATGCATGTGAAAGCTGGACAATGAATAAGGAAGACCAAAGAAGAATTGACGCCTTCAAATCATGGTGTTGGCGAAGAATAATGAATATACCATGGACTGCCAAAAGAATGAACAGGTCTGTCTTGGAAGAAGTACAACCAGAATGCTCCTTAGAAGCGAGGATGGCGAGACTATGTCTTACATACTTTGGACATGTTGTCAGGAGGGATCAGTCCCTGGAGAAGGACATCATGCTTGGTAAAGTACAGGGTCAGTGAAAAAGAGGAAGACCCTCAACGAGATGGACTGACACAGTGGCTGCAACAATGGGCACAAGCATAACAACAATTGTGAGCATGGCGCAGGACCGGGCAGTGTTTCATTCTGTTGTACATAGGGTTACTATAAGTCAGAACCAACTCGACAGCACCTAACAACAACAAACAAAGCCTCCAAGGAGCCTTGGTGGTACAGTGGTTAAGCGCTTGATTGCTAACCAAAAGGTCAGCAGTTCGAATCCACCAGCTACTCCATAAAGATTTACAGCCTTGGAAACCCTATGGGGCAGTTCTACTCTGTCCTTAGAATCACTATGAGTCGGAATCGACTTGACATCAATGGGTTTTTCCAGGTTAGTCTCCAAAACTGTGAGGTAATCCATTTCTTTTCTTTAAAGCCACCCACTTTGTGGTATTTTGTTATGGCAGCCCTAGGAAACTAAGAGAGGGCACTGGTAGTTCACTAGTAGAATTCATGCCTTCCATGTAGGAGACCTGAGTTCAATTCCCAGCCAATGCACCATATGCACAGCCACCACTTGTCTGTCAGGGGAGGCTCGTGTGTTACTATGATGCACAACAAGTTTCAGCAGAGCTTCTAGACTAAGACAAACTAGGAATAAAGGCCCGCCGATCTACTTCCAAAAATCAGCCAATGAAAACCCTATTGATCACAACAGTCTAATCACAACCGATCATGGGGATGGCACAGAACTGGGCAGCATTTCATTCTGTTGTGCATGGGGTTGCCATTAGTCAGGGAACAACTGGTCAGCAGCTAACAAAAACAAGAAACTAAGACATAGGTATTAACCACAATTTGTTTATCCATTCATCCTTGATGGACATTTGTGTTGTTTCCACCTTTTGGCTACTGTAAATAGTGCTGCTAGGCACATTCGTGTATATGTACCTTTGGGTACATACCTAGGAGTAGAATTGCTGGGCATATGGTAATTCTATGTTAACTTTCTGAGAAACCACTAACTGTTTTCCATAGCAGCTGAACCATTTAACTTTTCCACAACAATGTACAAGAGTTCCCAATTTCTTCACATCTTTGCCAATATTTGTTATTTTCCATTTTTTTAAATTATAGCTGTCCTAGTGGGTGTAAACTAGTACCTCATTATGGTTTTGATTTGTTTTTAATGACTAATGATGTTGAGTATCTTTTCATGTGCTTGTTGGCTATTTGTATATCTTCTTTGGTGAAATGTCTATTCAAGTCTTTTCTCATTTTTTAATTGGGTTGTTTGTCTATTTGTTGTTGAGCTATAAGAGTTCTTTATATAAGAAAGACCATTATCAGATATATGATTGCAAATATTTTCACTTTCCTGATAATGTCATTGATGAAGTCCAATTTATCTATTTTTTCTTTTGTTGCTTGTGCTTTTGGTGTCATATCAAAGACTCCACTGCTAAATTCAAGGTCATAAAGATTTAGCCCTATGGTTCCTAAGAGTTTTATAGCTTTGGCTCTTATATTTAAGTCACTGATTCATTTTGAATAATTTTCATATATGGTGTAAAGTAAGGTTCAACTTCATTCTTTTGCATGTGGATATTCAGTTGTCCCAACACCATTTGTTGAAGAGACTCTTCTTTCCCCATTGAGTGGTCTTTGCACCCTTGTCAAAAATCAATTAGAGGCCTAGCCTTTCTTAAATATTTCAGTCCCACAGGCATCTATTTCTTCTTCCTTTAAACTTTTTATAAAAACTATTTCATATCACTCATTTGGCTTTTCCTATCTGTGGACCTGCCTTCGATGACATCTTTCCTTACCTGCAAGCAACCTAAGGACAGAGTCCAGGAGCAAGACAGGACAGTAGCAGATCCGGGGAAGAATGTGGTTTGCAGAGATTGGTGGACTCCTGGGGGAAGCTATAAGGCTTGTGAGAGTATATCTAACCTAGCCTTATTTCTCTATCCCTAAAATGCCAAGAAGGAGCCAAAAATTGTGCAATGAATCCTCTCTACCCTCAGGCAGGGGGACTATTGGTAGAGGCAGGACATGCAGGGAACTGGCTGCAGCCTGCTCTTCCATCTTCAGCCCGTGGGCTGAGGACTGCTTTACCTCCACCACCAGACAGACACCTACACACAGGGCACTCCAGCAATCAGATCTGAGCCCCAATAAGCCTAGAAAAGGGGATTCAGCAGTTATAGAGAGAATCATTCTGAAAAATCGGAACTCACACCCAGCAAAAGAAAGTTGCTGGAGGAGACAGACAATACCATTTATAATATATACATATATAATAAAAGCACTTAAAGAAATTCAAGTCCAGTACAAGAGACTTTCTGGTAATAAAAAAATTACTTCTGTTTAGATGTGAAAATGGTATTGTGGTTATGTTTTTTGTTATTTTCCAGTTTTGTTTCTTAAAGAACTTCTTTTTAGAGATATATAATGAATTATTTAACTGAATTATTTATGGATAAAAATATATGATATCTGAGATCTGCTTCAAAATAATCTAGGGTGGGGGTAGGAAAGTGGGTAGAGGTATAGAGGAACAAGATTGGCCACAGGTTGATGATTGTTGAAATTAGATGATAGGGGTTCACTATACTATTTTCTGTACTTTCATATATATTCAGAAGATTTTATGATTAAAAGTTAAAAACTTAAAACACAACTTTTTGACTAAGTAAGTTAGAAGAATTGAAAAAAGGATGGCCACTGTTGAGATCCAATTTAGTGGCCTAGAGATCAAGTGGTAGTAATATGTCAAAGTTCTGGAAAGAAATAATTTTTAAAAAGAAAGAGAAAGAATGAGAGGAAAGATAAGAAATTTACGGAATAAATCTAGGAGAACCTAATATATGAATAACAGGAGTTCCAGAAGAAGAAAAAGAAACAAGGAAGAAAAATAATGAGCTGACAAGAGTCCTGAAACTGCTTATCAAAATACCACCAGGTATAATCTGGACTGACAAGGAAAAACACTACCAGGCATATCCTGGTAAAATCACTGGCTAAAATTTCTAAACTCTAAAGATAAAATGTTACATGCTTCCAAGTGAAAAGAGCTAGCTACTACTTCCTACAAAGCAAAATCAGAAAAAGACTGGCATCAGACTTCTCATCTGCAACAATAGAAGGTAGAACACCGAGGAACACTATCTATTAGGCTGAGAGAAAAAGAAGTGATCCAAAAAAAATCCCGTATCTATAGTGAAGATATCATTTATATGTGAAGAAGACTTTTTAAGAAAACTACTAGCTTTATACTATTCTAGTAATAAAAATAGAGAAAATATTCTATTCACAATTGTGACAAAATTTATAAATTACTCAAAATTAACTGAACCATAAAGACACAGAACCTACATGAAGGAAGGTTTAAATGGAAGAAAGAAATTAATCTTAAAAAAAACAAAACAAAAAAAAAAAAAAACCCACCAACTAGGCTTATATATCCAATTTAAGGGCAGAAGAGACTGTCTTAATAAGGACTAGAAACTAAGAAGCTTCAGAAAGAAGTACACATATTAGACTAAATATATATTTAAATAGCAAAAGATACCATGAGAAAAGTCAGTGGACAAATGATAGACTTGGAAAAAAATACTTTCACTGCAGATTATTACTTATACCATGCAAAGAACTCTTAAAAACTAGCAAGAAAAAGACATACAACACAGTGGAAAAATGCATACAGAATATGCACAGGCAATTCTATCTGATTTTATGTAAAAGATGCTCAAATTTGCTAGTAGTCAGGAAAAATGAAATTAACTTTATTCTCATCAGACTGGCAAACATTTAAAAGGTTGATAACTACTATTATCAACTGCTAAAAAATGTGAATTGCTATCATTTTTGAAAAGCAAACTGACAAATTCTTAACAAGAAAAATACATATACTCTTTGACCTAATAATCCCACTGCTGATTGTTATTACTGTTGTAATCTGAATGCTTGGAAATATAACCACTAGATGTAAGGATACATGTAAAGTATTGTAGAATTGTCCGTATCAAAAACAAACCTATTGCCATTGATTCCAACTCACAGCATCCCTATAGGACAGGATAGCATTGCCCCATAGGGTTTCCAAGGCTGTAATCTTTATGGAAGCAGACTGTCACATCTTTCTCCCATGGAGCGGCTGATGTGTTCAAACAGCCAACCTTTGGATTAGCAGCTGAGCGCTTAACCACTGCACCACCGGGACTCCTTTAGAATTGTCCATAGTGCAAAATACTAGAAATAAAGTAAATGTCCACCTATAGGGGAATGGTTAAATAAAATGTGGTACATCCTACCCGCAGAATATCTTGTAGCTGCTAAAAAGACTGAGTTAGTGCTCCACCAGTAGATTTGAAAAAATTTCCACAACATGAGGATGTTAAGATCAAGTGGTACCACTGTTTTGTTGAACAAAAACATTTGTGGTGACATTTGAAAATGCAATATGAATAAAACTGCATCTTCTGCCTATTCAGTTTCCAGCCAGCTTGATAACAATGTTCCTTACGGGTTGAGGGGTGTTATGGATTGAATTGTGTCCTCCCAAAATTATTTGTTGTAAATCCTCACCCTTATACCAGTGGATGTAATCCCCCTTGGGAATAGAGATTTCATTGTTATGTTAATGAGACCATGTCAGTGTAAAGTGTGTTTTAAACTAATCACTTTTTGAGCTATAAAAGCGCAGATAAGCACAGTTAGGGGACGACAGGTGCCAGGCTCTACATGAATATCACCAAGGAACCAAGGAACAGAAGTTGAAAAGAGACAAGGACCTTCCCCCAGAGCCAACAGAGACAGAAAGCTTTCCCCTAGAGCCGGCACCCTGAATTCAGACTTCTAGCCTCCTAAACTGTGAGAAAATAAATTTCTGTTCGGTAAAGCCACCCACTTGTGGTATATCTGTTATAGCAGCACTAGAAAACTAAGACAAGGGTTTTGAAGGATCTCGTCAGAAACAGTAATGAAGATCTGTCATGGCTGCTCTAGGCCAGAGGCGCACAGCAATGCCTTAGTTAATCGGCTTCCTTAGGGAATAACATATTCCTCATAAGTTATTTTTCCAGAAAGAACTTTTCCTGTTTGATGCCACAGTGTCTTGAATTTTGATGTTTTTTGATGGAAATCTTCCCTAAAATGTAGTATTCACCTAGCCTTCTTTTAAGCAGGAGATATTATGAATGTCCTTTCTAGTAGTACCAGGTAAAACAGTACAGTAGAGAGTTTTCACTTTTTCAATTACCTCCTTCAATACCTGGCTATTGGCTATCACTTCTAATATACCTTCTACCCATCCTTTGTAAGTTTGTGGCTTCCAATCATTTTCCTTTGGACTAGGAAGCTAGATAATCAAGTTTGTTAAGACCTATCCATTAAATGCCAGCCAATAAGGCTCTGAGTAAAGCCGGAAACGTAAAGGATGTGACTTTTGGACTGCTGCTTTGCTTTCAGAGGCCTTTCCTGAAATTTTCCAATGGGCTGCCTTCTGGATGGTGAGTGGGGCTATTACTGCAAAGCTGCACCTAGCACGTGCATGTAAGGTGTTAATCCTGTGAGTAGAGGCTTGCCCAAAAGACATACACAATAACTCAAAATGACCCACAAACACAGATGTGCAAGTAAGTTACTACAACCTCTCAAAGGACAACAGTCAACTAGTATCTCTGACAATTTAAATCAACAAAAGAGACGTAGTTCCATGATTGACATTGTGTTTAGGTGGTCCCACAATAAAGAAGGGTGATAATTTTCCTCAATGGATTCACTCATTCAACTGATATTCTGGGGTGCTTATTCCTTGCCAGACACCATATTAAAAACTAGAAACAAGACACAGTGCTTCCCTCAAATAATTTATGATCTCTCAAGTTTCAGGCATTCCCAAATCATCTGTGATTTTTTTGCCATATCCCAATGCCATCTGTACTATTACTTGATATCTTAATTGACTAGCCAAATCATTTCTATTTTCCACATTACACAAATATATAATATTAAAATAAAAATGGTTTCTCTGTTAACCATTTAACTTACCTGGAATATCACTAAGCTATGACGCTTGGGAGACAGATGTAGTGAGACCACATTACTGATCTATACTACCATTAAAGTCCAACGACTAGAGTCCTATGAAGAGCTGGTCATATCTCCAAGCTGACCTCTCCCTTACAGGGACTTGCAGACACAGGATATGAGACACCTACCTACAGAGAGACATCTGGATTCATACCAACACACCTAATGGGGATGACCATGCTCAAGGAAGTGGAACAATACATGTAATTTACTGATGGGCTGGTAATCATTAAGGATAATGACTGATGTGGAGCTTTGGACAAGTGTCTAGTAGAATGACATAAACAAAGAGAAAACTATACTTAAACCTATCTCGATGCTGACATTGTTTTGTTCATATGAAGCTAAAGAAAATATTTCTGTATGTAGTCATTTTCATATCAGTCAACAAACTGACCTCCTTATTATGTAAATAAAGCAATGACTAAATAGCTCTTGGTGGCAGAGAGGAGACACTAGGGAGATCATAAACTATTCACAGGTCCAGAATTCTCTTTGAATCTGAAAAGTCATGATAATGAGAAAGGAAGCACTGGCCAAGGTCAGGCTCAGTTTGAATCATGTGCTAAAGGTCACACCAAAAAGAGCTAAAGACTGGCTCCTGCTGCAACATGCCCTTTGGAGACAGGAACAACCAAATTAAGTCAGTCATATAGCAAGCCATACCAGGACAAGGCAGGCATGCTTACAGGTACCTGGAAGCCAAGCAGAAGCAAGAATTTCATATAATGGAGTCTGCATGGACAAGATAGAGAAAGAGGCCAAATGAAGAGGTGAAAGTTAATAAGCATAAATGTAAGGGCTTGCTCCTGGGCACAAAAAACTGACAACACAAATACAAGGACGGTATAAGGAAGATGTAGCCAAACAGTAGAACATGCAGGCAAGACTTTATCTTAAAGAGTCCAGAATATGAGGAGGCTGACAAAAGAGCAAACCTAATCTAAGAATTTGTACAGTCCATAGGAAGGGAAACAGGATGCACTGGGTGTGAAAGGCAGAAGAGATGTGCAGAATCGCCACGCTACACCTGACTAAAAAGACGTGGGCATCTCTCTGCTTAAGAGAAATCCAGAAAACAAAGGCCTCTCTCCTGGCTTCAGGCGAGGGGCTCTTAGTCACACTGGGAGTGGGGGTGAGCCACTGAATACTGCGGTTTGAGGAAGTACCCTTGGTCTTTCCCCAGGCTGCCCAAAGATCCAGGCCAAATGTTGTGAGGGCTTTTGTGTTGATGTCAAGCTTCATCACCAAAGGGATAATATTTAGACCAAAGGAAGGGGATAAGCAGCTTTCCTCTAGGTGAGAAACCTGAACTGATTTTTCATTCTGAGTACCGCACTTCAGAAGGATATGACATTGTCAGAGGAACCTGATTCACCTGGAGATCCTACATGATGCTGGCTGAAAGGAGGCTATAATTCTCAATAGAGACAGCTATAATATGACCACAGACCTCCACAGCACTTCCAGAACTAGAAGCAGAACCTCTATCCACAGGCTGCCCAGCAGTCACTGTTCAAGGTGAATTCAACAAATCACTTTGTGTTTGCTTCAGAAATATTCTCTCAGGAATGAGTTACACTGGTTTAAGAGGTATACCATGGTAGTGAGGAATCTAGTTTCTTTGAAACTGAGGATTTTTTAAAATTCATTAAGGCTACTTGGAGAGATGAGACTACATATCTTAGCTATTAAAAAAGATGCAAGAAAACAGCTAATGATAAAATAAGCAAACTGCTGACACAAAACATTTAATAGTTAAAGGAAACACAACAGGGCTAAGTTGGGACACAAGCTAACAGAGCTCACATGCTATGACAGACAATGTCCCCCATAGCGGGTAATCAGTACATTAGGGAAGGTTGCAAGCATATGACTAATCAAGACTAGAGTATTTCTAAAATGAGAGGTTAGAATATTTTTTTCTGACAAATATAGGAAAACTCCAACACAAGTTCACTATTTTTTTAAACAAATTCTTGAGGTCTGAGCCAGTCTAAGGAAAACATTTCACCTCAAATAACCAAGAACGGTAAGTTACATTTAAACTACGTTGGCTTCATTTAAACAATACATCTGGGACCCTTAGTGCTTTAATAGTTTAATAGTTTGAACTCATATCTGGGTTTTGCCTATCTTTTAAAAAGTCAGTTCAGCTAAATCCAAAAACTATGAAGCTTTAAAGTCAAATCATACAAGATAGTTAACAATGCATCAAAGCTCTTTTTTAAAATATATATATACTATGCAATAGCTAGGAAAGTGGCAGCATTGAAAACTTGAAGTTTTAAAACTAGTTAAGGGACAAAGAAATCCAAAACCAAACCTGTTGATGTCGAGTCAATTCTGACTCATAGCGACCCTACAGGGCAGAATAGAACCACCCCATAGGGTTTCCAAGGAGCGGCTGGTGGGTTTGAGCTGCCAACCTTTTGGTTAGCAGCTGAGCTCTTAACCACTGTGCCACCAGGGTTCCAGTTAAGGGACAAGTGGTTAAAAAATTAGGGGTTGGGTATAGGTGGCCCTGTTAGCAGATTTGGTCCCATTATCACTGCTGGCTTGGCCAGTGTTCTGTCCTTCTCAGCAAGTCAGCTGAATTTCTGAGTGACATGCTGAGGCCACTGCCATCTGTAATTCAAATCCAGTGAGCACCATCAGCGAGTGGCTCCAGTGTGAGCCTGGGATTCCACGCAAGAGCCCTGGCTCAGTCAGAAGGCCATTTCCTAGCATCTGGAGCAACATGGCTTCCTGGAAAATCCATTTTATTTGGTGTGCTCAAAGCTTTTAAACATAATGTGCTACTGATTTTCTTGGCATGTGTCACAGAGTACATCTATCTAGGCCTAAAAGCCACAGTAACCTCATTAACATTTCCATTAAACACAGTGCCTTTCCAGTGGCCAAAGCAGGTTCTCCACCAGCAGGCAGTACTAAGAATGTTCAAATATCAATTTTTAGTTTTTCAACTGACTATGAGCTGGAATCCTGCTGTTTGGAAAGCAGATGACAGATGCCTAGAAAATTAAAGTAGCAACGTGAAAATAGCTTTTCCTTAGCAACAAAGTTACCCACAACATTCCAGATATAGCAAATTCAGTTATTAATCTTAGAAGCAATCTGGAGTAAATTAAGAAAAATCTGTAGAGGAAACAATTGGATTTTATGTTTTCTTTTTACCTTACAAAGGATGGGACTTACCATTTTTCATATTTTCAAGTACTAAGGAATGAAAGATTTAAAAATTCCCCTTGTGTCTTTCCCATAGTTGAATGTGCTTATCATTACATAGCAGGGCTTCCATGCTAATGCCTCTGCTGTGCATTTATATTCTAGAGTGCAGAGAGATCTGTGAGTGCTCTGCTTGGCCTTTTTTATGGAACACAGAAGGGTCAGCTGACAGTATCCTGCACAATCCACATACCTCTAGTCTGGTTTCCTCCCATGCCACTTGGGAATGGGGCTCGAGGTATCGGTATAAATCAGCCCCAGACAAGGTTCTAGCTGCAGAACAGTGTATCATGTGGAAAACAAAGGACAAGAAAATCATAAAAAATCTGTAGAATCCATAATTGCCATGGCATCACCCCCTCAGGGTGCAGAGGTGCAGATAAGGGCTTTATCCATTAACTGGCTATGTCACAACATTGCAGGCCTCGGTTTCCCCTCCCATATGAGAGATCTGGATCAATTTGTCCAAGTTAGAATAAGCATTCACCAAGAAATTACTAACTGATACCACCTGACTTCTGGTGTTAGCGAGCCTGAATATCCTATAATTACTTAGAAAAATGGTCATGGTCTTTTTCCCATTATTTATCTTAAAACTTCTATACTCGAACCTGAGCAAAAAAAGAACATTTCAGTCACTCCAGAGGGTTTTCATATTAAGAATGATCACAATTCCAAGGGAAAAGACATAAAAAGACAGGACAGATCAGGGGTCCAGGCCAGGAAGGAAAGACCAGATGAAAAGGAGTATCTTTCAGAGAAGAGGAATATCTTTCTCTTTCTTTAGATGTCCCAAACTCCATTAAGAAAATACCTCTAGTCAAAGACTCTGGGACTCCAGAGCTTCAAAATAAGCCCAGGTAGGATTAATTCGAGGATATCTGAACTCACTCCTTGGTGTTGCTTCCTTTCAAAGGGTCACGTCAAACATGGTTATAGCTACTGCTAGGAAGCTTTCAAGTGAAACCAGTAATAATAGCAAGATAAAAGCTGGGTTATGGGAGTTCCAGACTAAGGCTAGGAGCAGAAATGTCTGGGAACAGGTCATCAGAGCTCTCATTTCTTTTGCTATTGACTCTTCTTATATATTCCACCTGTGACCAGCAACAAAGAGTAGTATTATCAGACTTCTGTTAATATGGTTACTGGGTCATCTTAATCTTCATGCAGCTAAAAATATAAAGCCTTTGATAGTCTTTAGCTAAAAGTCAGGTTCAACAGGTTTCCAGTGTAGAGAGAAGATTAAATATGTGAAGTATTAGAAGTGTTTCCAAAGAAAGGTGCAATGGATAAATCTCATTAAATCAAAATGGGTTTATTCTAAATAGCATCCATTCAAAGAAATATGTCTATGGCTTAGCTATTACAATGTTCTTTAAATAGTTAGCCCCAAATCAGCTAACTAGAAGTCAGTCTCTCTGGTTCTCTGCATCAAACTAAAACAGAGAGCCGAAGCGTTGGTGGTATAGTGGTTAGCATAGCTGCCTTCCAAACTAAAACAGAGTCAAGAAAACATTACTTGTCAATGGTATATTGATTTTAAAACTATTTTTTCTCTCTTATATAGACACTGATATTTAATAAAGATGCAACAGTCTCAAGTAATCAAAAGACAAAAGCCTATATAAATACTAAAGGAAATATGAGCCACATCTTCAATGCCCCTTACTACATCATGAATATATAGTTCCTGTTGCCCTGCCCCAACCCAAACCCTCTGTAGACAGAAAATATATGGTGGGTGGGGCACATTTGGGAAAAAAGGACTGAGGAAGCAGTTGGGAAAAAATAACTGCCTATATAGCTTGTAAATTTGAACATGAAAGAAGAAAAGAAGATGAAAACAGCATTTTCCCAATGGGGTTCCCTGGAATATTACTCCCAAGAGATGGTACATTTTAGAAAAGTTCCATGATCAAATATATGAGACAATTTGCATATTGTATCTTTTTTGGGTCTTCACGATGAACATTAGTAAATAACAGATTTGAAGAAGTCCCAGAATACACCAGTTTCTTTAAGTAAGCATTTTCAAACCTATCTGATTCAAAACAAGTATTCCTGTAAAATAGACATTAAAATCCCAAGGGACGCATGATTTATGGAGCACACTTTAGGAATGGTGGTTTAGGGGAATAAATTCTAGGGACAGATTCCTGAGCAGGGCAAACCTGTCTACAGAAAGCTCTTCCTTCAGCTTAAACAAGCAACCAACTTTATTCCGATCTTGTCTGAAATATTAACTCCCTTTATCATCTTAAATTCTAATTAGACCATCTAAAAAAGCATCTTCCAGAGGAGCTCAAATTATTAGGCATCCATGCTTTCAGGTATATCAATGTATTATTAGTGCTACTATATACTGGCAGAGTGCTTTACAGTTTTCAAAAGCATTTTCATTTACACATACACACACAAACATACCCTCCCTTCAAGCTATATAATAAGTGGTACAGTCAAGACTAAACCCCAAAACACCGAAGACACAAGGAAAGTATTAACCTAAAGGCAGAAAGGGCCACATAGACCAGAGATGTCATCAGCCCAAGACCAGAAGAACTGGATGGTGCCCGGTTACCACCAATGACCGCCCTGACAGGGAACACAACAGAGAGTCACTGATGGAACGAGGGAAGGGTGGGATACAGAACTCAAATTCTAGTAAAAAGACCAGACTTAATGGTCTGACTGAGACTGGAGGAATCCCAGAAAGCTTGGACCCAGACTCTGTCAACCTAGAACTAAAACAATTCCTGAGGCCAACTCTTCAGACAAAGATTGGACTACATTGTGGGACATAAAATGATACTCGTGAAGAGTGTGCTTCTTGGCTCAAGTAAATACATGAGACTAAATGGGCAGCTTCTGTCTGGAGATGAGATGAGAAGGCAGAGAGGGTTAGGAGCTGGTTGAATGGACACCGGAAATCGGGTGGAAAGGAGGAGTGTGCTGTCACAGTACAGGGAGAGCAATTAAGGTCACTTAACAATGTATGTATAAATTTTTGTATGAAAGACTAACTTGAATTGTAAACTTTCACTTAAACTACAACAATAAAAACAAACAAAAAAAGACTAAACCCCAGATTGACTGACTCTAGACTAGTATCTTTTCTACCAGTAAAAAGGCTTCAATAGACTGCATAACACATTTCAAGTTACAAACACCTGACTTACAAACTTCTACGAGACAACATGACCAAATTGTGCCAAACAATAGTTGTGGGGGGAACCCCTCAGATTTTTATACAGAAACTGTTCATATCAATCAAATTATATGTTTTTGCTAGACTAAGGGAGATTCAATTGATTTTACCATTTACAAATTTTCTCACAACCACAGAGTAGACAAAAGGATTAAAAAAAAAAAAAAAAAAGCCCATGTAAAGAGATTATCCATTTTCTAATGATCTCATTTTTCACACTACAGAAATCTTCCATATGTAAGTGACCTAGACTTGGGTTATAAAGGAAACAGGACTCAGCAAAGCTTTCATATCTTAAGTGCTCATTTGGCATCACTTCTAAAAATACCATTAAAACAGAAAGAATGAGTACAGGTGCCCTGTTTTGCCCTTATTGTGTTTAAATACTTTAAACTGTTCCAGTTCTTCATAGAAACACTGTTCAAACACTGTTCAAAGGAACATAAGTAAAACTTAATTCTAACTTTCTACTCAATTTCAAGTTCAAAATCATTTTATTATTAGAGAAAAGATATGGGTAAAAACACCTCTTTCTAAACTAAAGGAAAAAAAAACCTCAAATCCTTTAAATGGAAAATGTATCCAGATACTTACATCTAGAAAAGGAACTTGAGGGGTGTGTGTATGTGTGTGTGCGTGTGTTGGTTAGCATCCAACCAAAATCAGCATGTCGGTAGACTGGCACCTATGTTGATTTTTTTTTTTATTTTTTAAGTTTCAACTTCAACTATTTCACTACCCTTATTAAAGATTCTTAGTGCAACTGAGTAGGCACTTGAAAAGAAAAAAAAAGCCAAAAATTAGTGTTGGACATATGGTTAGGCAACAGCACCATTCAAATAGACCATGCTCAGTAATAATACAAATCAACATTTGTATAGTCTAATAACTTTTCAAAGCACTTCTTTATCTGTCATATTCTATCTCTGCAATAAACTGAGGTTTAGGCTGGTGTTCTTACTACCATGTGACAATGAAATCAAGCCTCTGAAAGTTTAAGTAACTTGCCAAGGGTCACACTGTGATTGGGAACAGAGCTCGGAGTAGGCGCAGATCTTCCAATTCCTAAGCCAGTACTCTTTTTCCCATTGCAGTGATTACTGGGGAAGTGGGGGCATGGGTGGGCATGGGGTGTACTCCCCCAGATACTGATGGTCACACTGCATAAGCACCCCACCCCCATGAGTGTTCTAAGGAGCCTCTCTTACCAATGAGAGTGTATCAGATCTCTCAGGTATGCTAGCAGAAGAAACACCAAGAACTGCTGCACTGGGTAGCATACAACCTTGACACTGTCAAGGCAGGGACAACTTACCAATTGGCCAAAAACTGGTGAACACTGGCCATAAAATATGTATGATGTAAGCCTGAAAGGATTTATTTCCAGATGTTATAGTTTTTCCTTGGGAGTAAAAACTGAGGCATGAGTTGCATCTGTGCCATTTATAATAATAATGTTCTGTAACAAAGGTGACTATGACACTAAAAATGCCAAACATTTCCACTTAATGTATAATCCAGTGGAGCTGTACTGGCTCACACTGATTTGAAAAAAATTTCTACATGAAGACTTAACATAAAAATAAAAAGCAAAACAATTGTAAGAAGAGTAGAAAAATTTCAAAACATTTTGTCAATGTTCAAAATGACCTACATCATAGTAGAAAATCCTGATAACAAATTCCAGCCTGCTCCATGGAGTGTATGTTCCTGAAAAGTTATCTGAAATGTTGAAACATACATGAAATTCACTACGGAACCTACAATCTAACTCAGAGGTTCCTAACCTCGGTCTGTGGAAAAAGGATTTTATGGAAGAAGTAGGTTTTGAAGGAACGTTAGACCCTGGGTGAACAGCAAGGCTCTGGAAGGGAGTCTCATGAGAAGAGTCAGTGCTGCCCTCAACTGATGAGCATCTTGAGGAAGTCTTCAAACCTCTCCTAGATTCTCCTTTGCTGGCTGGACCACATAATGCCTAAGACTAAGTCCAACTTTAGTGTACTGTAAGTATCAAAACTTCTTGATATTCTAAACAGAAAAGCCTAAATTTCTTCATGACTCAAGCGAGTGTTCTTAACTCAACAGAAAAAGAAAGCTGTGCAAAGTACCCTGTGATGGACAGCTGGATATGACAAAGGTTGGTATGTGAGCTTCACATCTGGCCACCTCTCAAACAATCAGCACTGATTCAATAAGTCACTCATTCATTCATTCAAAAATAAGTAATTAATACATGCCCACTATGTGTCAGGTATTGGGGATATAGTAGCTAACATGAAAAACACAGCCATTGCCCTCATGGATCATATAGTCTAACAGGGTAGATGGACATTAAACAAAGCATTATTTCATTCCAGTGACATTAAATGCCACGATGGAATGGTAAATGGTATTATGACAATGACTGATGGGGAAGGTATAAGCTCCACTGAAAGATAAAGGCTTCCTACAAATGTCACGATCAAGCTTCGGCCTAAAGGAAAAGTGGGTATCAGCCAGGCAGAGGGAACAGTATGTATAATAACCCCTAAGAAATAGAGACGTAGGCTAGTTGTTGCTGGCTCAAGATGAGTACGGGAAAAGAGAGAGTTAAGACAGAAGAAGTAGGTAGTACCTGAAGGGTCAGGTAGGCAGTATTAAATATTTTGACCTTTATCCTAAGGGCAGTAGAACATAAAATATTTAAAGGAGGAGAAAAGCATGATTCAAATTATTATTTTAAAAGATCATTCTGGTTACTCTGTAAAGAATTGGAGAGACTCTAGATGGCCTGGTGAGAGATTAGCGTAACTCACTATAGTATCCATGAACAGCCTTCCATGGTCACTTTCAGTCCTTGTTCTCCCAAATATAACCCTGATTTATTTTACACATTTCCTGAGTGTCTACCATGTGCCAAGCACTCCCATTCAAGCCCTTGGGCATAGATGATAGAGTCAAGTTCATGGGAACTCTATAAGGAACCACCAGCAGAAGCCACTTCCACCTGTTAGTCCTCCCATGGCTAGGCATGCCACAGCAAAAAGTTGTTGATATGTAGATTTATCAGCCCCCTGTAACTCTTGGGGAACCCTAATTACAACTATAGCAACAGTCAGAAGTCTGCCCCAAAAGCCTGTGCTGCTTCGGGCTTTTGACTTTGAAGAGCACAGGTTAAAAAAGTAGGCTCCTCTCCCTAAAATGAACTCAGTGAAATTATAAAGGATAAATGCAGTGTTTCCCCCTCTCATTGGCGTTAATGTGCAATAGATCCTCTTACTGCAGCCTTGAAGGTTGCACATTAAAATACTTCTTCCTTTGTTCTAAAATTGATTGTGATAATGGCTGCACAACTCTGCGAATATACTAAAAACCACTGAATTGTATGCTTTAGATGGGTGAATTTTATGGTATGTGAATTATATCTCAATAAAGCTGTTACAAAAAAAATACCTCTTCCTTAATGACATTATACATAAGTGAAATGACAGAGACGAAAGGATCAACTGTTCCTATATATGTGCATACTGACATATTTTTTACATTCATAGGCAAGCCAAAAAGTCTCTAAGATGGTGAGAAGAAATCATATCTATAAAGGTTATATTTTTCCCATAAACCACTCCATCTAAAATATTAGCCAAAGAGCAGAAATAATAATAATAAACAAACATACAAACTCTCAAAAAGATGTCTTTTTTGAGAAAAAGTTGGCTGGATACAAAGGAAATACACCAATTTCCTCTTCATGTTGAGTTTACCCAGGAAAGGTACAACCTGAAAGCACGCACCTCAAATAGCCCAGAACTTCATGGATCCAGACAATGAATCATCCGACCTGAAGGTTACTCTGCAGGTGGTGCTCCACCACTCTCAGCATGGGGTAAACAGTGAAAGGGGCAAGGGCTGTAAACAGGAAGCCAGTGGCCAGGAAGCAAGTTCCAGCCAGCCTTTAGTTTCCTGTCATCACAGCAGAGAGGTGGCTTCCCTGGACCTTTCTTCTCATGAAGAAACTATAAAATGCCATCTACAGTTTTTAAAAAATTCACTGATTCCATTGAATTTACAATAATGCAGACAGCAAATGAGGCTCCTTTGAACAAAAAGGAAATAAAGCTATTTAAAATAGTCACAGTCTAGGTTTAAAGGCAAGTCTAGGGTAATATGAGAAAGAAGGAGGGAATAAGCATAGTATCTTGGAATTTGCAACAGTGAGGAAAGAGGGTTGTAGGCAGAGGGGAACGTCTGCCCCTGACTTTAAGGATAGCTTTAAGGTTTCAAAACCTTAGCTATGAGACCATTGCTAAAGTCCTGAAGGGATTATCAAGAAAGAAGGGTGCGCCTAACCATGGAAATTCCCTTAAGAGGGTGGTGAACAAAGCCCCTGTGAAAGAAAGTCAATACTTAAGGAAATACTAATGTGCTGATATATAATGGGAGCTCTCTGGAAAACTCAAATTTAAGCTTTGGGAGAAAGATGAATAAAAATAAAACTATGAATGAACCTGAAAATCACATGTAACTATGAAGGGTGCGGTTAAGAGAGACTCAAAATGCTGAAGACAACAAAAACGGTATTGTTAGCTATGCTCAAAACAAGAAGAAAACAAGAAGGGGACAGAGTTGTGGTTTGGGGAAGGGAGTGCAATGTTCTCAGAAAAACAGTGAAAATGGAACCCAACTCAAGATGAAAGCTGGCTTCCATTTCTCATAATAAAGAGAATGGTCTCCATATTGGTCAGGGCAAACGAAGATCATGAAGAAGAAACTGGGCCTGGGAGGAGCCGGGGGAGAGTAGGGACTCAGCCATTTCTAATCATTTCCAATTCCCCACTAAGGTGACTCTCATTCCAAAGTACTGGAGGACCCATAGTTCCCTTTTTGATACCACATGGATGGAGGTAGCATTCTTGTGACAAAAGCAGCAGCCCCACCACACACGTGCACTGTGTGTTACACTGCAAACCCGATAAACAAGCTGGTGCCATGGAGTTGATTCCAACTCACAGCGAATCTAAAGGGCAGAGTAGAACTGCCCCAACAGGGTTTCCAAGGAGTGGCTGGTGGATTTGAACTGCTAACCTTTTGGTTAGCAGCCAAGCTCTTAACTGTGGCACCAGGGTTGCGTGTTACACTGCATGCACAGTTTTCTTGTGTAGTATCTATTCTGGGTCTTCCCAACGATCCTGTGGGATACTACTACCTTCATTATACACTGAAGCTCAGAATTTCAGTGACCTGCCCAAGTACACATAGTCCATGGGGAACAGGACCAGATCTAGACCCAGGCCATCTGACTCTGGACCAGTGCTCTTTTCACTACCCAGTGTACCTTGTCACTACCATCTTTAGCAAAGTAACTGATAAAATTCAAGCGGTAATATTAATGACATCAATATTAAGTGCAATTGTAGCAAGATGAATATTATCACCCAGCAACTGCTGGTTAACATCTATCCAACCGTCATAGGTCTCTGGCTGTTCAATCCTCAGATCCTATTTAATCTTTAGACTATACCTCAGGAGAAGTTAGAGATGAAGACCCTGGTTCCTCATTAAGTAACTTCCTTAGGGTCACCAATGAGTGGAACAGCAGAGGTTTAAATGTACTGGAATCTGTTCTGGCTCCAAAGTCCATACTCTTTCCACTATACCTGGTTACTACCCTAAATGTTTATCTCAGATAACAGGAGTCCCTGTGTGGTGCAAATGGTTAAGTGCTAGACTACTAACTGAAAGGCTGGTGGTTGAAACCCACCCAGAGGCACCTTGAAAATAAGGCCTGGCAATACGCTTCCAAAACGTCACAGCCTTGAAAATCCTATGGCGCAGTCCTACTCTGCACACTTTGGGTCACCATGCATCGGAATCAACTCGACAGCAACCAACGACAATAACAAGGTATGGTTACCCCATCAAGTCGATTCCGACTCATAGTGACCCTATAGGACAGAGTAGAACTGCCCCATATGGTTTCCAAGGAGCTCTTTAACCACTGAGACACCAGGGCTCCAAACCTAAATGTAGTGGGCAAGAAAATAGTCAGTGGCTTTCCTGAGCCCTGAGAAGTTTGATGTCCCAATCATATTTTCATAGCATCGCCTACGATGATGCTAAAAAAAGTGGCTAATGCCAGTTCTCTCTTTTTTCCCTAGTTCTAGATTTTGTGGGGAGAAATATTGAGGGCTTAACCACAGAAGTAGGGATAAGGACTGAGAGTAGAGGAAAGTGAAAAACGAATTGTATCTGAGTTCACTGATCAAAGGACTCAAAGACTACTGTGATCCCTGGAGCAAGCAGGCCTATAGGTTGGTAGGATGAAGGCAAAGGAAAGATAGAAGCATGGGGAAATGGAGCCCTCCCCTAGGTTCTCTTTCATCATCTCTAGGATCTAACTCCTGCACAATCATTAGTTGTACCTTCAGAGGGGAACAAAGAAAGCTATTTGCATACAGATGAAAACAAGAGGTTCCTCAAGTTAAGTAAATTGCCTGGGGTCACCAGTGATGGGTGCAATCCCATTGCCTTTGGTTGAGTTGATTCCAACTCAAAGCACCCTACAGGACAGTAGAATTGCCCCGCATGATTTCCAAGGCTATAAATCTTTATAGAAGCAGACTGCCACATCTTTCTACCATGGAGCACTGGTGGGTTCCAACTGCTGACCTTTGGGTTAGCAGCCGAGCCTTAACCACTGCACCACCAGGGCTCCTGTAATGGGTGCAATAGCAGTATAAAAGTAATGGAATCTGGTGTATCAGATTCTCAAATGTACAGGCACAAGCAAGACCACCAGCAACAGCAGCAGTAAAGAAAGCTCTCCAAGTAGCACTATTTTTTAATTCAACAAATGTTTACTGAGCGCCTACTACTGTATATATCTCTATATCAAACAATAGGTAAGCACTGGCCATCAAGCAGAGAATGAGACAGAAACCATGCCTGTCTTCATGGAGTATGCAGACTGTAAGGCTGTAAGACTGATACAAAAGGGGATACTTAGGATGTTAAAAGGAACCTCGGTGGTGCAGTATTCAAGCACTCAGCTGCTAGTCAAAAGGTTGGCGGTTTGAACCCACCAGCTGCTTCACTGGAGAAGAATGTGGCAGTCTGCTTCACTAAAGATTCCAGCCTTGGAAACCCTATGGGGCAGTTCTACTCTGACCTACAGGGTCAGTAGAAGTCAAAATCAACACAGCAATGGGTTCAGGATGTTACGAGTGCCTGAAAACCAGGAATGGAGTTGAATCTTATCAATTCTCTGAGTCTCCATTAATTCAAAGAGTGTTTCAAAACTCTGGGGAAATTTTATTTTACTCATTTTAATTAAAAAACAAAAACAAGCCAACGACTACCTCCAGCACTTACTTTTAAGTAAGGGCTCAGTAATGTAGGAAATAGAATGTTTACTCTAAGCACTGGCTCTTGGAACTTAGTCAGATACATGTGTTAATGAAAACAGTCTTGCTGAATGTGAAAAATCCACTGCCAATGGAAACTTTCAACTCCTAAGAAATTTAAGTCTTCTACACAAAATTAGTCAAAGTCAACTATAGACAGTATAGGTGAAACTTCAGAATAGGACATAGTGACTACTTCATTATTCCAGCTCAGTACATGCTCCAAGAACTCCCTTTGCTGGAAGCATTGATAGTCGCTGTACAATTGCAAAGGCAAGTGTTCAAGACTTGGTGTTATTCTCCTACTTGCTCTTTTATCTATTAGTATAGGTCCCAGATCATAGCTCTTACCATCTTCCATTCCCCCAAGCTTCCAAATAGTGGCAGAGCCAGGGTTTAAGGGATTTAAAACACTTCTCTGTCCACAAAACCAACTGAGCACACCAACTCCCAACCAGTTCCACCTCTTGCCCCCTCTATAGATCAGGGGTAGCACACTCAAAAACCTCCAGGGACCAGGTAGGTACCAGCAATGTGCAAAGTGGCAGGTAATAAAAACATACGGATGGTGTGCAGCAGAGCTAAGGGAGCTGGAGAGGGGATTGGAGAGGACAGCAGCTATTTGACTCCAACTATTCCTGCCATGGATGATTTTTCGATTTTAAAGAAATCAGAAGTTCAAAATTTTATGTATACTCCTGAACATTTAAAAGTTTGCTTGTTTGTTTTTAGAACACTATGTAGGTCAAACAGGACACCAGCTTTAAACCTTTGTTAGTGCAGTGTTGGCATCATCTCTGGAATAGTGCTGGTTTGGTATGCTAAATTCTGCAGGGTTATTTTCTTAAGTGTAAGATCACCCTGGGGATGGGTCAGGCAGATGGTTAATTTACACCTTAAATACCAAGGGTGGTCTCTTTTTCAGGCAGCCTAGATGGACTGATGGACTAATTCCATATCAGGTAGAGCTGCTCACATGCGATCACAAGGTGCTTTTCTCCCCAGGGGCCCAGAGAACAAACCTCATTTCTTTCCCACAGCAAACCCACCCTGAGCAGTTGCTTACCCGTTTGTCAATGTCATTGTGTTGGAGCTGCACAAAGCGAGCACTGATGGCCGCAATGTAACTCTGCTGATTGGAGAACGCCACGCGGCCAGCACCTTTGGGGTACTTCAGCTCTGGGTCTGTATCAATGCCAGCATAGCAGACACCACCGTACAAACGGTCCATGATCATTGCCAGTTCAACTGCAAGAAAATAAACAAAACTATGTACAAATGTTTAGAAGGTACTCTTGCCCAGGAGAATAGTTATTAAGGATCATGCAGTATAATTAAGAAAAGGAAAACCTAGGTTAAATATCATGAAGAGTGTCTTACAACTCAAGTGGGGGAGCTCCTCCTCATAGGATATTTAAAAATAAAATGAAATAAAACATCAAGAATCGATACACACACACACACACACACACACACACAAATTTACATAATCAGAACTTCAGCAACCGTACAAAAGGAGTGATCTATTAGTTCTCCTTCTGTTCGAATTTCTAACTGCTTAGTTCACTGGACTGTGCCCTTGGTAGGCAAAACATTTCATGATGCTCCAATAAGTTAATGAGAAACAGCTCTAGTTACTGACCTCTAAGACTGAAAGCAATTACTAAAGTCACACTGCTATGTTAGGACTAAGCTAAATAAAGAATTAATTCGTTTTAACTAGAGACAATACGCTTACAGCCTTAAAGTAAATCTCTATAGTTTAAAAAAATAATAAAAGATTTTAAAAGAGAATAGTCTATCAAAACTGAGAAATTTCCACACTAACTTCTCACATTCTAAATAATAATAATAATACTTGTAATGATAATAGTTAAGCAGCCCTGTTGGTGCAATGGTTAAAGCGACTGACTGCTAACCGAACCGTCTGTGGTTCGAAACCACAAGTGGCTCTGCAGGAGAAAGATGTGGCAGCCTACTTCTATAAAGATTTACAGCCTTGGAAACCCTATGGGGTCTCTATGAGTCGAATCCACTCTAGGGCAGTGGGGTAATGATAATAGCAGCAATTAACATTTATTGAGCACTTACAATGTGCCAGGAAGCACCAAGCTGCTACATAGGCAGTAAAAACATACTCATCCTATACCTTGCTATAAATTTTGAGGTATGGTTTGCACTCCTTGCCACATTTTTTCTAAATATGCCTTTGCATTGGTATATTTACAAAGCACCTATACAAAAGGCATTTAGAAACTGGACCATTCCAAAGATCTGATATTCTAAAATTATCCGTACCATAAAGGTACCATGGAGAGACATGTAGCACTTACTTACCTGCATCCCAAACTGCCTAAGGTAATGTTTACTTGATACTGGACGGCATCTCCTCCAGCTATGACCACTCCTTTCAGGCTATTTACATAGCATAATTCCAAAAGACTCAGGCCTAATCCTACCTTACCCCTACCCCTGAAGTGGCTACCCCGAGAAATCACTTCCCTCAAACACCTACACATGGTATTTAGAAAGGAGAAGACAGGGAAGATGGATGATGACTTGGGCCATAGCCAACATCCAAAAAAACATCACAAGTAGAGCTCAACAGGAATCACTATCTGGGGATAAGGAAAGCAGCACAACCTGGTAGGGTAGGGTAAGAGATCTGCATCAGATACAAGGGCTGAATGGCTGAATGGTATAAGAACTCCACCATATTCCTAAGAACAGAAGGAAAGCCCAGTGTTACTGGTTCCTGGTAATATGTAGCTGCTGAGTTACAGAGGCAGTAAGAAAAACTATGTCACTCTGACAGAAAAGCTGTATTTCTACTTCTTCAAAATTTCTTTCCATACCAGACTGCCAAAAGAATTGCTGATTGTTTTCTGAGTATCTGCTGGTAATAGGAAGATTGGCCTTCAACCAATGGTTAAGTTTCAGAAGATGAGAAAATAAGTTGGCAATAACTGAGACCAAGAATACAAAACAAAAAAACCCAAGCAAACCCACTGCCATCAAGTCAATTCCGACTCATAGCAATAGGACAGGGGAGAACTGCCCCACAGGGTTTCCAAGGCTGTAATCTTTACAGAAGCAGACTGTCACAGCTTTCTCCTGCAGAGTGGCTGGTAGGCTCAAACCGCCGACCTTTTGGTTAGCAGCCAAGGGCCACCAGGGCTCCTGAGCCCAGGAGTAAGGGCTATTAAAAACAGGGCAGCAGAAAGTCAACCCAATTATTCCATTATGGTCAGAAGGACTGATTCATATCAGCCAAGGGAACATTGCCAATTAGAGCACAAGTGGACCCCGACCTGCAGTCTTGGGGCAGGATCCAGGAATAACATTCATTCAAGTACTGCAACAAGAACCATGTACGTACCCTAAATATCAGAGTTCAGTGGTTCCTTACACTTCGTCCCAACAACTGCTGCAGGCTTGAGGACCTCCTCACATGGACAGTGTTATTCCAGCAACAGGGACCAAGAAACTGAGGTGAAATTAATTGTCATTTGCAGTCATTAATGAATTTCCCTTACTGGTCGAAGGGATGTTAGTAAAATAAATAACTTCAGGGCCCTGGAGTTTAAATATTAATTTACCAAAGATCCTCCTTTGGAATGGAATAAGAAAGCGAACGTTCCCTGAGCCTGGTGAGTGACCAGAGAAAGAACGCTGACAATGTACTGAACTGGAACTTGTCTTCCACCTTAGGAAGGACTCAAGAAAGTGTCTGATTTAGAAATAAGGTACTCCAGTTACAAGCTTCAAGCTAGGCTCCCGAAGAAGGAGAGGTACCATAACCACAGGCTCTTCTACACCACAGTGGTCTCCAAAGGAATCCTGGGGATGCTATGATGCCAAAGAAGCCTCCTCCACAAGCACACACATTCCATTATTTTGTGAATCTAGCTGTTGGGAATTTACCTTCAGGTGCCAATGATTAGATCATGACTGATCTACTTGCTGGCAGTTAAGTAGTACTTTTGGTAGGAAGCAGAAACTCTCACCCACTTAGGCCTTTATAAAAACTAATTATAAATCATTTCCACTTTTGAGCTTATGTATAGTCATTTTCTTGGCCACCAAAAAGTCTGCAGACATTAGAGCCCAGGAAGCCTCACTCAAGTGAAGGGCAATTTGTTGAGAAGCTAGACGAAACTAAGGTGATGAAAGAAAGAGTTTTTTAGGGAAGAGTATGAAGATTTCTCATTTCTATTTCTACTCTAATCTGTATTTTAACCACAGAAAGTCTAATACTGTGATCAATTCTGAAGAAAAGTAAACAATGGTCAAACAACTGCTGTTTGTATTTGGCCCTTTACTCAAGTACTAAGTCCTCACTAAAGCCCATTTCTGCAGGCTAAACCCATGCTAGGCTTGAACACCAGACGGATGCCATTTAAGTACCAAACAGAGTTTTTAATTATATTGAGAAACTCCTTTTACCATCTGGTAAAAAGAACATAAAAAACAGACTAATTTAGTTCATCTTCTACAGCATACATGACTAGTAAAAACAGAGCAAGCCTTCCTCAAGTCCTATGAATTTCCAGTCTGAGAATCGTTTTTTCAATAAGATGCAAACTCACCTACAGATGCCAAAATGCACAGTTACTCTTAGAGAGCAGGTTTTAAAGGATTCTTTAGAGTATCATCAGTTAATACAGGAAAGACCCACATAAGCTCCCTTACTCTGATGGGAGGAGAGTGGAACAGAGAAGAGGCTACCATTCTGACAACTTGGGGTGAGGGGAGAAAAACAGAAGAAAAGCAGTAAAGATTTGGCAGGCATCAACTAAAAACTTCATGGGTTCACCTATATCTTGTAATCTCAACGCTGCTCACAAAATATAAGCCCTTGATCAAGCCTTTGTCTTATCGGGAAAATGTAGTAAAACCACCTACTAAAGCCTATGACAGCAAATCCTCATTCTAAACCATCCTCTGTAGAGGGGCAGGGACAGCATGGCTCTCAGGATCACGTTCTTACCATTTAACCTAAGGAAGATGAGACCACCAGGGCAATGCATGCAGGTGCATACTGGAGTTCACACAGACGGAGGTGACAGTGTTCACAGTGCCTGTCTGGTCACCACAGGGGTGGGAAATTAGCAAGTCTGGTAACTACATCCAAGGGCATACTGTACTTTAGACAAGACCTTCTGTGCTCCTAAGACAACTCAAGTTGTCTCATGAGCAAGTGTTCCATGGTAAGAGCAACACTACTAACACCACTAACCCACATGTCTAGCCTACATGTTGGACCTCTTAAAAGTTTCACTGTTGCACAGACTGGACAGAGAAACAAGACTAGTACAGCTGTGTGTAGCACATAGTAATTCCGTGAATTCTTCTGGGTTGTGGTGAGTATGCCTCCGAAGTTGAATATGAACCCCCATTATGATTCCTGGAATTTACTCCTGGTTATTACAGAGATTTAAAGGGATTGTAGTTCACCAGAGAGGAAACCATGATGACTCCCTCATCGTGTCCCACCTCAGAAAATAAAACAACTCGTTGCCATCAAGTCAATTCTGACTCATACAGACCCTATAGGATGGAGCAGAACTGCCCCATAGGGCTTCCAAGGAGCGGCTGCTGGATTCGAACTGCCAGTCTTTTGGTTAGCAGCCATAGCTCTTAACCACTGCACCACCAGGGTCCTGTGTCTATCATTTAATTAGATTTCAAGACAGCCCTAAGGTGACATCTAAGTCTGAGATACCGTGACAGTCAAATTGAGTGGAAGAAGATGAAGATTTTGGAGGAAAATATCAACACATTCATCTTTCCAAATTGTAAATTTAAAGGCACATCTCTTTTATTCAGAAATAAGTGAAAATGAGGACAAAGCAGATGGGAAAGGGGAGTAGGGCTCCTCAGGATGACAAATAAGTCCGGGTTTCTAAGAGAAAGGGAGATTGAACTTGTAGGTGGACTTCCAAGGTTTACCACAATTGCCGAGTTGGTTCACAAATAGTGATTCATACACCTCAAGCAGAGGAAACATGCTTATAAGCTTCCACTCTGTAACAGACGTTGAGAAGTTAAGAATATTTTCAAATAAATGATATAAACAACAACCAACTAAGACAGAGTACTTAACTTGATGAAATTGATTGGTACCAAGTTGACTGTTACTAAGACAACATCTTAGTTCTCAGCTTGATAAAGTTGAGGTTCTGGGAACGAGTTTGAATCTTGGCTTTTTCACTTATTGTGGTCTTGGACCAGTCACTCCCTCTGAACTCTGCTTTATCATCTCTACAATGAAAAGACTACCATGTACAACCTCACAAGGTTATTGTGAGGATTAAACAAACATGAGAGTGCTGAGCACACTGCTGAGCCCAGAGTGGTGCTCAAATGTTTAGTTCTGCCCAGGGGTTGTACTTCCTCTACTGATTAATCTTTGTTTAACATTAGCTTGGCCTGGTTTTCGCTCCATAAGCACCAATTCATCCCAATCTTAATTTGGCTTTATGCTAATGTTACCCGACCTGCTCTGATATGGCAGCTAGACATTAGTTGTGGGTGAGGGCTTGCTTTTTTTTGGGGGGGGCGGGATGGGGAGGTGGTGGGGAGGGGCAACACAAACACATACTGATATTAGAAAATCCCTAGCCTTAAGGGGCAATGCAGTTAAGTCAGTATGCCAGCTCTGGAGTTTATCAGGGACAATTCTTACATTGAACTTGGGACTTGGTGAAATAAAAAGTTTCTACTGCTGAGAAATTTGATACTGGATGAATTCTGCCTGCTACCATTTCACGGAACAAAATATGGATATGGTTATAATGCTCCCATTTCCTACATCACAAAATCAGGACATCATTCCTAATACAAGTGAACTACCAGGGAAGAAAGGGCAGACTGTTTGCAACAAATGATCTTAGAAAAATTCAAGACATATATTTTCTGGATATATGCTACATATCACTGAATATTTACCTCAAAAGATTCCCCCCCAAAACTAGATAGTAGATAAAAATTATCTTAGATGAAGGGAAGGACAGCACACATTACAGGGGAAGTCAGCACAACTGGACTAAACCAAAGCTAAGAAATTTTCTAAATACAATCAAACACTTCGAGGGACACAGTAGCAGGGGTAGGGGTCTGGGGACCATGCTTTCAGGGGACATCTAGGTCAACTGGCATAACAAGCTTATTATGAAAATGTTCTGCATCCTGCTTTGGTGAGTGGCATCTGGGGTCTTAAAAGCTTGCAAGCGGCCATCTAAGATGCGTCAATTGGTCCCAACCACCTGGAGCAAAGGAGAATGGAGAACACCAAAGACACAAGGAAAGTATTAGCCCAAGAGACAGAAAGGGCCACATAAACCATCAGCCTGAGACCAGATGAACTAGATGGTGCCCAGCTACCACCAATGACTGCCCTGACAGGGAACACAACAGAGAGTCCCTGATCGAGCAGGAGAAAGGGGGGGTGCAGAACTCAAATTCTAGTAAGAAGACCAGACTTAATGGTCTCAATGAGACTGGAGGAACCCCGGAAAGCATGGACCCCGGATTCTCTATCAGCCCAGAACCAAAACAATTTCTGAGGCCAACTCTTCCGACAGGGATTGGACTGGACTGTGGGACATAAAGTGATACTCGTGAGGAGTGTGCTTCTTAGCTCAAGTAGATACAAGAGACTAAATGGGCAGCTTCTGTCCGGAGGTGAGATGGGAAGGCAGAGAGG
>NW_004443943.1:19034499-19042043 GCF_000243295.1 Trichechus manatus latirostris
GGAGGTGAGATGGGAAGGCAGAGAGGGTTAGGAGCTGGTTGAATGGACATGGGGAATCAGGGGTGGAAAGGAGGAGTGTGCTGTTACAGCATGGGAAGAGCAATTAGGGTCACATAACAATGTATGTATAAATTTTTGTATGGGAGACTAGAAATGTAAACTTCATTTAAATGACAACAATAAAATAAAATAAAAAAAATTTCCCCCCCAAATATTAGTAGAGGAGAAAAACTAAGGAAAAAAATCATCAGAGCAGTAGTTAGGAAAGATGGAGACCCACAGATGAATAAGCAAATGGTAGGCTCTGGGAACTCAGATAAGCAATTGCTCAAGATGGATCTGTTCTGCGGGGCCTGGTCTGATAAACTGTTAGAAGGAAGTCATGGAGTGAAAGAATAGCTCACATGTCTACAACCAGAGAGAGGGACTGAGGGTCTTTTAAGCCTGATCAAAGTTAGGAGGAGATGGGTCTCTGAGCTTGGTCACTGAGGCAGTCCTCAAATCAGATGTCTCAGCCAAGAAGTTAGAGTCAAAGAACTACTCATGTTCATAAACCGGAAGAGAGTATGGGGATCAGATGCTTCATTTGCCAACTTTTCCTAGTTCCCTCATGACCCCCAAGCTTGGCATTTACTTCCTCTCAGAGTGAAGAGGTGTGCCTTCTTGAGAGGTCCTAATGCCACAGCGATATGCACAACAGGTCTATTTCTGTATTCTCTCTTCAGGAAGATGTGTTACTTACAGTACTTGGGTAAAGAATGGCAACATATGTTGTACTTGTAGGTGGCAGCAGGTGGAGAACCAGGACAGACTTGCCCATTTTCCTGCACAGACTCTGAAGAATACAGAAACTTTAGCCACATGGTGGCATGGTGAGTCTACCTACAGCCTTCCCAGGCAGGGGGTTGGGGGGGCGGTGGTGCGGGGAATGGAGAGAAACAAGACATGAAAAACACCAGGAGACTTCAGGAAAAGTGTTCTTGGCTTGTCACTGATGGGAGTAATGGGAAGGAAGGACAAGAGACAGTAGGGGATGTGTATTATTTGACCTAGAGAAACCCACAATCAGGTGATCTAACTTTGGGTAAACTCATTTAGATTTTCCATTGATATTTTCCCATTTTTAGGTTAATTTTTCTAGGCCTGTGATTTTTTTTTTCCCAACATGAATTTTAAAAGAGGAAGGCTTGTCAAAGGGCCAGAAGGAGCACCTTAAACTCAGTTGGAACAATACCGCTTAATACAGGTTGCCTTGTTTCTTTAGAGGTGATTATGTACTTCAGCTTGGCTGGATAAGCACTGTAGTTAGAATAATTTATTACTGATAATGATTCCTGTCTTACAATGGGGAAATATCAAAGATTAAAAAAAAAATTTCACACGATGCAAAGGAGTAACTCCTGAGTGATTAACATTTCAGTCACTGTGACATGGTGAAGGACAATTTTTGGCCGAGGATGGGGTGAAAATCCACCTGGATACCTAAAATTTCACCTGTTGAGCAGGGTCACCCATATCTAGTCCAGGGTCACTCTGTATCTAGTGCCTGAAATAGTTTTAAGGCTATGAGAATTCTATAACCACAACACTTCTGGGAAATAATAAAAAATGTTCTGAAGTATTTCAAAACCAAATTTGAGAATCATTATGTTACAGAGTATAATTTAGCTTTCAATTAATTCTGAGTTCACATTCTATTAATACATTCCTCATTTTCCTCTGTTCTGAAATTGCTGACTCTCTGTAGATAATGATCTGTTTAAAACAATGGTGGGATGTTGATTTACCTTGGCATGATGTCACTTGCTCTGTGCCCATAACACAGTGTATGCTCAGTAAATGTTTATTGTTCAAGTGAACTGCACTGTACGTGTATTCCATTTAAGATGTCTAGTAAAGTCAATTTCTTTAAAAATAGTCTTCTATTCTAAGGCACACACTAGTCCACAAAGTTCAGTAAGTGCCGAAGAAACTCTAGTTTATGCACATGGATATAAGTTAGGGATATTAACATTTTTCATCTAGATTACCTGGGCTCCAATCTGGAAGTTGTGGGACAGTATTAAAAGTCTAAGGCACTAATATAGGTTATTTAGCCACCTAGAAACTAGCTTTTTATGGGAGGTGTCAACGAGGGACAAACATTTTCACTACGGCAAGCGATTTTAGACTATGCCCCACATAACTGCAAAAACAGAATAATTTTAGTTTACCTTTAAAAAAGAGAACTTCAAGAGTTATAAAAAGCATACTATTTAGGCAGGGAACACAAAATCCCCTTCTACTAGATGACTAAATATAATTCTTCTCCAATCCTAGAACTAGCAGCATCTTGCAGACATACAATGTTGAAGAATACAATTTAGCCTCTTGAGGTTCCTGTCTTGCAGTGTCATTGTGATCATATGATAGTATCAAAAATGGATTTTCATAGGATTTATAGATGCAAAATTATACGAAGGTCCTTACCTACCCTTTCAAATAAGTAAAACAGGAAGAATAAAGGATGAATAATACAAAAGAGAATTTAGTTTGTAAACTGTTGGGTCTGTGACTTAAAAACAGATATAAAAGTTAAAGCCAGTTCTGTTAAAAAATCTGTTAAAATAACTGTAGGACTTTCTCTTCTATAATGTTTTCTCAGATTCCCATCTAGGAAAAAAGAGAGGGGCTAATGCATTAAAACAAATCTGTTTGTAGTTAGTTGCAAAAAAAGTATCATCATAAAGATTTCTTTTGGGTCATGGCCTAGAGGGCCACCAGGTTTGTTTCCCTTTAAAAGTGTTCTTCAAAATCACTAAGTAAGTTTCTGTCTATGCCTACACCCATGTTGAAACAGGAAGTTTACTAAATAAAAAATAAGAAAAAGTTGCACCAAATACCAGTGCTCATGAATGCTAGCAATAGATGTCCATTTGTAGAATGTATTTGAAGTTAAAAAAATATCAAAGGGGCTTTTTCTCTCTCTCCACTCCTAAACAGAATACCAGCTTAAAAAAAAAAAAGGAATATTCCACAACACCCTCACCAAAATTTTTTTTAAAAAGCACAAGCAGTTTAGAGCCAAGAGGCTGCATTTGCCCTCATCTTGCAAGGCTGTTAACATTTGAGTTAGCCCTTCCTATACTTTATTCTCTGACAGCAGATACAGGGAGAGCATCCACTGCTTTGCTTGCTTGCTTTCTTTTGAAACAGTTTTCCATTAGAATGAAAATAAAATCCAAGGATATTTTGCTTTCTGTAATAATGTGAAATTATAAACTCCACAGTCATAATTAATACGTTGAAAAGTCCTTAAACATGGAATTATGAATATATCTTTTATATAGGCCTTTAAGTTATCGTTTAGGTATAGACTATAGTCGGGATTTGAATAAATATGCTAGAAATGTTGAAGAATTTTCAAAATTAAGTTGTCAAAGTCATAAGTCCAAATAGCTGTTGGATACATTTTACAATCCTGCTTCCACAACTTGATTTTAATGATTTTTTTCTTTTAATGTAGAACTAATCTACTTGCTTACAGATAACACAGAGGAAATGGTGTGCTTTTGCAACCTCACTGGCAACGGTAACCTTATTACTTGGTCTCACACTAAAAAATAAACTCAATTATTTCAAGTACTTTAGAAAACTTAGATCTTAGTAAAAATTTTATTATATCCCATTGGCAATAACCCTGATCATTAGGAAGCTGATCCACAGCTTATTAGATTTGTCTTGGGATGTAAATATTGAAGTCATCAGTTTAACATCACTTCAAATTCCCAGTCAATTCAGATTCTACCAAATCCCAGCAGGCACAATTATTTCATCATTGGAGAGAAACTTTAAAAAAAAATTACTTAATTTAAAAAAAGAAGCTTTTAAAAAGTCATAATAAAGGTGCTCAAACAGAAAATTCATTTCTCAAAGTGCATAAGAAAAATAGCAACCCATCTCACTTGGGAAGAGTTAAGTTTGATTCCCTGTGGCACAATTTCCAGCAGTGGCTTGGCTCATCACTGAGTGGGCACACAGCTGCACTTGACAGACTTCTAATGGGGTTACTTCTTTTTTGGTCATATAATAATGCTAACTGGCATAAGGATGCATATTGCCAATTTTTTTTTTTTTAATATGTAGTTGTATAGGAAAGCACTAAATAAAGATTTCATCCTTTCAACATAACAGTTAAATGACACTCACTCTTGCACCATAAGAAAATAAACCATTTGGGGAGAAAACATTTAATCCCAAGAAAGTCAGCTCAGTGAAACTGACATCAACAGCCTTCTTTCTGGAGATGGTGTACAGCTGACCAGAAACCTAGAAAATATTTAAGACTAAATGCATTGGGGATTTTGTTGTCGGTTTTATTGTTGTGGTGTTACTATTTCCACTCACCAGCTCGAAGGGGTCGTGGAACTCCCCCAACAAAGATAGTTTTTCTGGGGTCCAAAGGCTGAGAACCATCCATTACAAAGTCACTGTCACTTAGGTTCCATGGTCGAATTTGCACCTGAAAAAAAGTCGTTTACTTGGTCCTTACTTCATTTCCATCAACCCCAAATGAGAATAAGATGACTAAAGACAAACCCACTGATTTGTGCACTTTACAACATACACAATCGAAACAGAATCCAGTTAATTACTGTAATCTGCATTAAGTGTCTTTCAACAGAACTCTTGGGGAATCTACCTATGGTACTAAACACTCTAAACATATACCATGAAACATTCAGAAACCACCTCTGGTTAAAAAAAGGCAGTCTTTTAGAGACAGATTCTGTGTTTTAAATCAGATTCCCTCTAATACATGATAGGCTGTTTGTAACAGGTCACAGTGCAGCACTTGGCTTTTTAAAAGCCCACCTAAAGGAAGGGAACAGGGACGTTAGGAATATTTTCTATATGTCTGGCTTTTTAATTCTTATCACCCCCCCCAAATGAAAACATTTATTTTTCAGCAATATCATTTGACACAGATTAACGCTCATCAAATTAGCACAGAATTTCCAAACAGAGACATCAAACACTGAAGTGCCCAGAGTTATTTACTTTTGATTTATCTGATTTTCCTAAATGAGGCTGTTTAAGTAAAGGCAAGCCTAGAAATCAAAGCAAATTTTCAAAAAGTAGAAAAATATACCTTGTAATATATTTCTATTTAGTAATATCACTTCGCTGGGACTTTGACTTCCTGCCCATAGTTTGTACTGTCTTATCATATAATAAAAAAAATCAGAATCTTAACCTTAAAACATATTCCTTTCAATCCATAACTGAATTATCAAAAATAGCTTAAAACAAAAAACAAAAAAACCACCTACATCAAAAAGTGAGTTTCAACACTGCCTGCAAACGGATACTCAATCAGTCATACAGAGAGATAGTCTAGTACTCTGGGAACCAGGCTAGGTACAGAAGCAGGGGACCTGTGTGTCTGTCCTTAAGGAATCTCCTCTCACTCCCACCCCTGCTTGGGATAGGAAACAGCTGAATTTTCATTTCCTTAGTATCAACAGAATTCTTTATTTTCCCCATTGCTCAAACATCAACACTTAATGCAAGGAAACGCTTAAGATCATCTCTTCTGTGGCTTGGCTTACATCCAGAAGTACTCCCATTTGAAATGCCAACTATACTTTCAAAATGTGTTGCATAAACTCTAAAACTGGAATTGCTCAATTAGAATAGTCCACACATTCCTAAAGATTGTTACAAAATTCACCCCACCTAACTTTTTGCGTTTTATGATACTGTTGCCTTCACCAGTTATCCAGCAGCCATAAATCTTCATTTCTTCCCTAAACCCTGAAAATCTGGACCTGTTTGCAATTCTGTTAATATTCAGGAGATTGCTCTACCTTTATTGGATTGGGAGGGAAGAAAAAAACACACCCCACAGAGAAGCTAATCCAGTTCTTTCTTGTAAAATTTGATCTATTCGACTAAATTATATTTCCCTTGACATTCACTGCAAGGCAGATTTACTAATATCATAAAGCACCACCTTTAAATGTCTTCATGAGGATGCATTATTCAAAACATAATAATTTGCTGACACAGTATGAACAGGGATTCTAATGTCACCAATTAAAACAAGAAGAAGGTATCTTTTTTACACAGCACCCTCTCCCACTCTCATTCTTAATAAAGTAAAATAGTTAAGATAGCTTCAGAACCTGGTAAAATCATTCCAATCACCGTACATTAATTTTTGACTTTGTGGATCACTTTGTTTCACAAATGGAAACAACTGCTGTGTCGTATCCATAGTGATGTGGTTTTAGTTAATTAAAAGTACAGAAAATGCAGCCCTTTGATAGCTGTAGGTTGTTGTTAGTTGCCGTGAAGTCAATTCTGACTCGTGGTTACTGCTGCTCAAAAGAACCCTGCAGAAGATCTCAAAGTTCCTGCCGAGAGCTCTCATTACTGCCTTCTCTTCTGAAGCATTTGCCTACCCTCCCTTCATCAGATCACATACAATCCATTCCATTACCCTATTCTTGGCATTACAGATTAGGTTAAAATACAGGAAGTAGGGCTCAGGAGACAGTGCTGATTAACCCTATTCACAAAACCCACATTCCCCAGCTGCCACCAGAAAACAGCTGCTCAGAGCTCGTACCTCTGCAGAATTAGAGAAACATCAGTACAGGCCAACATCAGCACACTCTACATACTAAGCAAAAACCAAAACGGTGGTACTGTTTGTACTGAGAAATTCCACTCACACTCTGGTTTCCCTCTGAAATGTAAGGCCACTCTCACATAAGGCGTGTTCTCCATCTTCTTAGGTTTATTCTCAGACCTCAAAACCTGGTGTCTGTGTTCTTTCTTTCTGGACTCAATTCTTTTGATATATTTCCTGGTCCTGATTTTATATACATATATATGTGTTTCTACTTTATAAGTGAACTCAAATATTTTGAGGAAATGGGTATAGTATAAATAAATAAGAACAGCTGCTTTTCAATTATCTTTACTTCATTAAAAACCATTTTTGAGAATGGATGAAACTAAAACTCTGTCTTAGTTAAATATAAATTTCCCTAGCAATACATTTACATATACAGTGATAACTACATGCGGATGTAAAACAACTCTTCCAGTATGTTGTCAAACAGGCTATACTCTGGATAATGAAAGTCTCAGCATCCTGGGGATAAGTGTAGGAAGTACCTGGGAATAGTGAAGATTCCTTTAAAAGAGGCTGACGTGACTCCAGCACCACTTCCTGGAGCAACCTGACCACATTTACTTGTAAAGATGACTCTAGGAAGACGCACTATAGTATCATGTGGGAGGCACCACCTTGCTGGCCCTTCAGCCATATCCTTAAAGCAGGGGTCACACAAATCCAAATGCCTATAGGGCTGGCCAGGTAGCATAAATGTGTAAAGCCACCAGGACACTCCTTCTAAAGGAAGTAGACACTGCTCAGCTCCAGCAGTGACTACCATTTGAAACGCAAGTAAGACTTGTGTTGTCAGAATTTTCCTTTTTTTTTTTTTTAATTGTTTTTTTGTACTTTAGATGAAGGTTCACAGAACGAATAG
>NW_004443943.1:19042143-19063591 GCF_000243295.1 Trichechus manatus latirostris
CTAGGTTGGTATCTGGCTAGTACAATCCTGTGTCCTATATTCAGCCTGTGGTCTGATGTTGCTTGTTCTCAGATCAAAGGACTCCCTTTAATAAGTCTTGTAAGTTTGGTTTGGTTTTTACATAGTCCCTTAATTTCTGTTTATCTGGAAATGATCTAATTTCACCATCATGTTTGAACGAGAGTTTTGCAGGCTATATTATTCTTGGCTGGTAATTCTTTTCTTTCAAGGTTTTATATATGTCATCCCATTGCCTTCTTGCCTGCATGGTTTCTGTCGAATAATTCGAGCTTAGTCTTATTGTTTCTCCTCTGTATGTGACTTTTCGTTTTTCTCGAGCTGCTCTCAGGATTCTTTCTTTGTCTTTGGTTTTAGCGAGTGTGATTATGATACACCTTGGTGATTTTCTTTTGGGGTCTATCCTATATGGGGTTCATTGAGCTTCTTCGATGGTCAGCTTTTCATCTTTCATGATATCAGGGAAGTTTTCTATCAGCAATTCTTCAATGATCCTCTCTGTGTTTTCTGTTTTCTCCCCCTGTTCTGGAACTCTGAGCACTCACAGATTTTTGCTTTTGATTGTATCCCACAGAACTCTCAGGGTTTCTTCATTCTTTTTTCTGATTTTTCCTCAAACAGAGTTGTATCCAAGTGTTTTTCTTCAATTTCGCTGCTCCTATCTTCCATCATTTCAAACCTGCTCCTCAGCCCTTCTATGACACTGTCCATTTCTAAAATCTTGCTTTTTATCTTTTGGATTTCTAATTGTTGTTTTTGTATGATTTCTAGTTGTGAATTTATTTTAGCATTTTGTTCCTGTATTATTTTCTTGAATTCTTCCATTTTTTGGCTGTATTTTCCATGAATTTGTCTGCCTTTTCCATGAATATATCTATTTTTTCCTTATTTTTGTCTGCTTTTTGCTTCAACTCTTATAAGGATGGGGGTAGATTGCGATGTGTGGAGCTAAGATGGGTACAGAAAAAGGAGAGGAACAGGAGCCAAAAAACAAACAAACAAAAGAGTGCTAAGGGAGCTTGCTACTGGAGTGAAGAGATGAGAGACTGAGAAATGGGGAAAAACAAAAATGAAAAAAAAAGAAAAAGGTAAAAGAAAAAAATGAATAAATTGAGAAATTAGAAATGAAGAAAGACAAAAAGGGAAAATGAGAGAGAAGAAAACAAAGCAAAGAAACAAAAAAAAAACAAAACCAAAAAACAAGAAAAAAGAAATGCCCCCAGGGATGTCCCTGTGCGTCTGTGCAGAGTAAGGGAGTAGCTTCCAAGCCGCGTGGTATTGCCCAGCTAGAAGGGGCTCCCAAGCCAAGAAAAGAAAAGAAAACAAACAAACAAATCAAAACAGAACAAATCAGAGCAAACAAACAAATAAACAAAAAAGCCCCAGGGGTCCCACCAGTGTGGTGGCACGGGCCAGGAAGCAGTTTCACAGTCGAGCGGTGTTTCACAGCCTTTCAGGAAGAAGCAAAGATGGCGCACGGAGCCACATATTTGAGAGAAAGGAGGGGGAGGTGGTGAGAAGTAAGGAAGAAATCTAAAGAAGCAGAAAAAAGCAACACCAGCAGCCAACAAGAGGCACTCAGGGAGCCAGCCAGTGTGGGCAGGTGGAATCCAAGCAACACTGGGTGAAGCTGGTACTTCCCAGGCAAGAGACTGTGGCCGTAGGAAGCAGAGGAGGCTAAGTAGGGTGAAGAAGGGCAAGGGGTGAGAAAGCCTATATCACTGGTTACTGGTTGTTCTGTCTCCTGCTGGAAGCTCCGTGAAGCTGCTTTCTCGTACCCCCGTTCACTAATCTCCGACACGAGTCCAAGATGGCGGATCCGTGCTGCAGTAGCTGATAGGGGACCTCTGCATGTATCTCTCCTCGCTGTCTGTTCTCAGTCAGTTTCTTATTCCATTCAGTGCTTGGCTTGAATTTTCCATTTTTTAAGAGCGTCTAGAAATTCTGATTTTTATGTGAAATTTCAAGATTCTAAAATGTTGGGAACTGATTCAAATGCTTAAAATCACTGTACAGGCTGAACAAAACTACCTGCAGGCCAGATCTATCTCATGGGCCCCAGTCTGTGATCTCTTCTTCAACTGTTTAGTTTACTACACAGCTCACAATAGAATGCTGTGTTCCATAAGCATGTAGCAAAAGAAATACCTCTTTAGATCTTTTTTTAATGAATGTATTCCTACGGAAGCTTTCATGAGGATCATGAAATCTACTTTTGGCTGAATGACTTGTTTTCTAAATACTTATCTTCTGAATCAGTAATCTGTTTTGTATAATTGCTCATCTTCAAAGGCAAAATCTTTTTAAGGATAAAAGCAAAAGCCAAGCACAAAACTTGACAGTATACGAAACACCCAGTTTGTAACAGAGTGACTTGAACATCAGCCTTCAAGAAATCTAAAGGATTTAACAATAATGCTATCAACAGTTAGTACTGAAAGTACTAGTTTTCCTTTTAAAGGTTTCCCAAAGTGTGTTCTGTGGAATGCAGGTCCCTAGGGTTGGTTGGCTAGACAAACAGTGTTTGGGAAAAACCATAGGCTGTATCTTCCTTCCTGTAGATTCACAGCACCCATTAGTGTTTATTAATTAAAGGCTCTAAGAAGTTCTGCAGCAAAGAAATCTGTCCCATGTTGTTTAACCCAGCATTTCCAAAATTATTTCCATGGAATCTTTTTCCTGCATAATACCTACTCATATCCATACTTTGGATAATACTGTCCTATCTTACTCTTAAGGGATATCAAAATCTGGCATAATAAGGTAATGACTAATTGAACAAAATGTTGCAGCAACTTCATTCCAACCTAGGCGTTTTCCTCACTTACCTTCTGCTATTGCTCTAAAAGGGTTGCTTCCACGGAAATTAGTTTTAAATGATTAAGAGTATAGTAAATTCAAATATTAGACGGTTGTTAAAAGAACTGAAAGTTTTCTGACTAACTTGCACAAAAGACATTACCAAACCAGTTTGATAAGCCTATCTCACTATTAATAAAGAATAAAATAGCTGATAATAGTTCTATATAAAAAATTAAGTTTCATCCTAGTTAAAATCAAAAGTCATTAACAGGTATAAGATTAGGCCAAATAATAGAAAAAAAAATTGAGAAATGCAGAAGGGGTACTGTTCAGTTTGTCGTACTATGGTGGCTTGCGTGTTGCTGTAATGCTGGAATCTATGTCACCAATATTTCAAATACTAGCAGGGTCACCCATGGTGGACAGGTTTCAGCAGAGCTTCCAGACTAGGACAGACTAGGAAGAAAGGCTGGTGATCTATTTCCAAAAATTAGCCAATGAAAACCCTATGGATCACACCAAAACATCGTCCAACTCGCTTGCTTTGGACATGTCATCAGGAGGGATCAATTTGCTGGAGGAGGACATCATGTTTGGTGAAGTAGAGGGCCAGTGAGCGTAAAGGATACCCTCGGTGAAATGGACTGGCACAACAGCTGCAACAATGGATTCAAACATGCTGGCAATCTTGAGAATGATGCAGGACTGGGCAACGTTTTTTTCTGTTGTACATAAGGTTACCATGAGTTGAAGTCGACTTCACCGCAGCTATCTATCTATCTAAATTAGGCTGAAGGCTATAAGATAACACCATTTTCTAAAAAGAAAATTTCATTGAGAATTTGAAGACTCTAAGTTAAAATTAAATATAAAATACATTTTTTAAAATTGTACACTTAATAACAGGATAAAAGAAGACACACAGTTTTAATAAGAACAGTTTTAAACACAAACCGCAGGGCTTCAAGTTTCCTAAGGTGACCAAGCTTCCCTACAGCTCTAGAATTCTCTCAGTTTAGATCACGATTTAGTGTTTAGATATTCATCCACCTGTAAATATTGCTGTCTTAAGCTGATTTTGAACATCTCATCCTATATCTCACCCCTCTCCAGTCACCTCCTTAGGTTACAAACACCCATCACACAAATCCCCTACTGCATAGTACCTTCCTTTATCACTTGTTCATATCAAGGCAGCTCCAAAAGCCAACCAAACTGTTTAGGGTCAACAGTGCAACCTGGTGGCCAGCTCAGTAAACTATCTGAGCAAACCTGCCCCATCTGTCCCCACCCTCTCTCTCTTTAACTCACCCCCTCAACACATATATGCTTTTCCTCTTTTCAATACCCTTCAAGCTCCTATTCAAGCTCTTCAGGAGACAGTCTCCATTTTTCTCTCTCCAGTCCTCCAATCCTTTCAGTCAGGAGCAGATTACCTAATAGACAAAATAAGTACAGTGCTTACCTTGCCTACCAGACCATCTATAATGAACAATTTCACATCTTTTTCAGCACATCAAAGATTCTCCTTCTAGGTATGGCTGGCATCTGTCTCTCTCCGAACCCCACAGCACCTTCCTAAAGAATCAAAGCCTTTTTTCAAATTTACAATCCCCATCAGGGGTAGATGGTCCAGTAAGCAAGGTAATCACAGGCTTACTTGTGCTTTATTTACTTTGGAATTGTTCACTACAGATGATCTGGTAAGCAAGGTAAGCACTGTGCTTACCTTGCCTATTGGATAATCCATCCCTCCTTTCAGTCTACAGGGATTAGAGCAACAATACTGCAGAACCATCAGGACTGCTCTCCCCAGGAAGCAGCAGCACTGTGGCTCTCTCTTCTGGCAGTCAGGATGAGTCAGCTAAGCCTAGGTCTGCTGACATACAGCTGCAACAGTTCAGTTGTAGTGGTAATGAACTCAGACCCACCCAGCTGTCAGCAATTCTATTTTAAGCATCACAGACCTCACAGAATGACTACAGTGCCCCAGCAGTATTAGAAATATACTAGCTTTTGGTTTGTGAAGCATCTTTAAATCTTCCATGGTATAAGGGGGTTGTCTTATTATTATTAATCAACAAAACAGCCACGACAGTAATAACTGTAGTTTGGATTCTTCAAAGTACACTCATATTTGATATCTCATTTCAACCTAATTTTTACCACATACCACCCTAACAGGTCAGCCTGTTTCCAGGAGTTTAGCTGCTACCTATTATTCTCCAGTGCTGCTCTCCACTGGGAGTCCCTGGGGGATGCAAACGGTTAACACACTCAGTTGTTAACCAAAAGGTTAGAGGTTCAAGTCACACCAGAGGTGCTTTGAAGAAAGGCCTGGTGATCTGCTTCTGAAAAATCAGCTACTGAAAACCCTATGGAGCACAGTTCTACTCTAACACACACGGAGTCACAATGAGTCAGAGTCAACTCAATGGCAACTGGTTTTGGTTTTTTGCTCTCACCAATGGAGAGAAGGAGGAGGTGCCCTCCTTGTATCCTTTGGGAGAAGTACAAAGAAACCTAATAACCGATCAGCATCTTTGGCCTTGATGAGACTTCTGTACTCTATGCAGCTCTGAGGCCTCCGGTCCGAACTCCTTTGGTCCTTCGAGGACAAAAGCTGCAACTCTCACACTCAGATTATGCCTCCCATTCCTTAGATATAAACAGATCACAGGCCCCAGAGAGTCTCATCAAAATTCCCAGGATTGTTCGTAGACAGGGAGCCAAAAGCAACCCTGCAAAATTCTTTCATGGCCTCCCAGGATGCTCCAGGTACACCATCAGGTTCAAGAAACAGATCAGGTACAAAAAGAAAAGCCCTGCCATCTGTACTAGGCTGCACAGCCTGCCTGATGCAAGGAAACCACAGGCTTAGAGTCCCCTTTGGGCCTTCAGTTTCTGATGAATAATTCAAACATACCATTCTGTATATGGTTTCATAAGGCCATTCAGTACAGAAATAGAGCATGCATAAACCGCCAGGAAAACGGCTATGAGCATCCATGCACAATGTTTGATTTAATAAAACCATTATCAATTAAATGTCATTAATGCTTCCACTTATAACTAAAGGCTTTCCTGACTCCCTCAGGAACATCTGACCATTTTGCCCTTTGAGTCCCCACCCAAGCTACTCCCTGTGATACTTCTATCATGGCACCCATGACTCCTTAGTTTACTGACTATTCACATGTCCGTTTCTTTCCATTCGACTCCAGGCTCCTCAGTGGATGAGATCATAAATGTGTGTGAGTTCCAATGGCCCAGCACAGCTCCCAACCCTTAGTGGGTGCCCTGTGAATGAACGGAGGGTTCCCTGAGGCACAGACACTGGTACCACAAGAAGAAGCCCTTCTATGGCTCCCAGATCACTCTCTCACTCCACTGAGAGCCACCTTGCGGGGGCATGGGAGTACAGTGTGTTCAGTCACCAGTGGGTGCCCCAGGACCTGGGCTTAATCAGCTCAATTTCTGATGCCAACGGGTGACCAACTCAGTGATAAGAATTACCCAAGGCTCCTCATCACTGCTGATACTTCCACATCATTTAGAAAGTATAAGCATGATAGAGATCCCCTTTTACAAGAAAGAAGACACTAGCATTTTTTGAGCACCTACACTGCACCAGTGTGCTAGGCACTTTACTCACACTATTGTGCTTAAACCTCACTAAAACCATATGCTGTAAAAATTATCCCCACTTTAGAGATAAGGAAACCAAGGCTTAGAAAAGTCATCTCAGAACTGAAACACACACATACACAAACACACACAAAGTCTATATATGCTCTTTCCACTGCAACCATGCATGGCTCCCTGTCCTGCAGGTTATTGGCCACCAGTTATGGCTTCCCGATAGTCTCCTGGACGTGTCAAAATACATTTTTACTACTGCATGATTAACTACTCTTTTCTCTCCAAACTCATTCTGCACATTTGCACCTACTAACAAAACAAGCAGCTAGAAAAGTTTAAGAAAATGATTTAGCAATGAAACTAGCCCTATATTCAACCATTTTAACTTCCAGATTCACAGCCTCAGGCAATCCTGTACCACAGCCAGACAATTTTGTCCAATATCCACATAAATGTGTATTTTCAGCTCCACGGTACCAGGACAAGGATGTGGTTACTCGCAAGCTCATTACCAAAATTCTTGAGAAGGATGTGCTTGTGAAAGTTCAGGTCACCAAAGCTTTTCCTGGGATGAGGTCTATTCTTTAAGTGAGCTTCACGAAATGCTAATTCTACAGCATTCACCCAAAAACAGGAATGGAAAATGCTGGATTAAACAATATTACAGAAATTTATTTACTGTACTGTAAAACTCCTCAGAATCTTAATATATCAATGTTTCCCAAATGTTTTTGGCTATGGAACATTTAACTAAAGAAGAAAATGGATGTAAAATGCTCAATAAATGACATCTATTACTATTATGAGCAAACCTTTTACTGATGATCCTCTCAAGAGACTAGTTTGTGATGGGACAAACGTTCCTCAGAGCACACTTGTGAAAACACTAAATATGACACCTTAAAAGACTGCATTGGCTATTTAGTTCACTAGATACCAGTTAGTACACTGGATGGCAACATCTCACATACCTCCCTGGAAATTTGCAAATTCAAAGAAAAAAAAATATTGTAAATATGACGTACTTCTCTTATTTTAGACGAGAAATTCCTTTTTTGGAGAAATTTCTATGATAGAAAGTGCCCAAGCCATGAGTTTTTGACCAAGGATTCAAGGAACAAATAAAACGATCATAAGTGCTAAAGATTTCCAAGGTGGGATATGACACATATGATAATACGGTTTAGCCAAGAATTATAAGTTGGACACACAAAATCAGATTTGATTGAGCCAAGATAAAATTATAGTCACTGTCTTCAAAGGCAGTCGGTGGAGAATGAAATAGTAAATATACCACAAATTCTAAGACTGAGGCAGTCCATCAAGATACCCTATATCTTAGCCCCTACCTATTTTCCCCAATTTAACTTGTCTGTACTCCCCTTCATATACTTATGCTCCATCTAAACAACCTAAATGTTCTCCATTCATACCACACAATTTCTCCTTTCCCGGTCCATGCTGTTCCTCTTTCTGCAACGTCTATTCTCCAATCTCCACTCCTCTCCTGGCCAATCTCCAAATTCTCCTCATCCTTTAAGACCCAGTTCAAATGACATTTCATCACTCTGGGGATATATGAATTCCCCAGAGTACTTAATCTCTATCTTATCCTCATTGTATTGGTTATTTTTCTTAATTTGACAAATATTTGAGAACCTATTATGTGCCAGGCTATGTAGACACTTTGTATATTTACATATTTGTTTCATCTACCCAGTACACTATTAACTATTTGAACACATGATTTTATGTCTGATTCATAATAACTAGTACAGTGACTTGCCCATAGCAGACACTCAAATATGGTTTGCAGGAAGCAAGGCACACCATTTTATAAAAATGGCTGTATGTGGGCTCGAAAAACCTATAATAGTATAGGTATGATACATTATAGATGGAGTAGTGATCAGGGAAGGTTTCATGGAAGAGAAGGCAGCTGAGTGGGGCTTTGAAAATAAGGGGAGGAATTAGACACTGAGATGGGAACAGAAATATTTCAGTTTGATTAGAAAATCGGGTTCAGAAGGAAAGCAGAAAAAGATAAAGTTAGACAAAAATTGAAGCCAGATTGAGAAGGTCTTAAATCCTACATAAAATGATTCAGATGGTTTTTATAACTAAAGAGGAGTAATTAAAAGTTCTAGAGATCTCAATGATATATGGGGCAGGAGAGACCAGAATAATAGACAGATAGGACAAAATTAAAAAAGAGTTAAGCCAGCCTCTATTTCTGGCTTCTTTGCTTCCAGTATTCTTTATAGTTTTTGTTTTTCAAGTTTTAAGTAGATAACCATGTTACCTGAGCAATAATCTAAGCACACTTCAGCTGGTTATATAGTTTTTAAATACATAGCAAAATCACTCTGTCATATTTCATGATATACAGAAATTGTGATTGTCCTATAAATGGCAAGGAGGGGGAAGTGGGAAACTTCTCTGATACTCTTTTCACGGTGTTTGATATCCACATTCAAGGGGACGCAAGTGATAGTAGGCTCTTCCCACATCTCTGACCTAAGTGTTCTAGAAGCTAGGAACCAAAAACATCTCCTTTCTCACCCCCTTCTCAAGATCATTTTTTTTTTGCCTCTCTCTCTGCTGGAAACTCTTAGCCTTCCCACTCTATTGGTTTGCTGTCTTGAATCTTCAAGTTTAGTCTATTCATATATTCAAAGGGCAGAGTCAACTTGAAGACAGTGACCACTGTGCACAATGTCTGCCTGCTGCACTGGAAGCCTGGATAAGAATAAAGGTGTCCTCTGTGGTGCCTGGGACACCCGAGCTATGTAACTCCTCTTGCAGGAAGAGGGCAAAATTACAGATCCAGAAGACTTGCAACAGTTCCTGCTCTTGCCAATTCATCTTCCCATTCTCTGGGACTGAGAAATCAAATAGTCAGGTCATAAATACAGTTCCTTCCCCCATCTTTCAGGATCAGACCTATACATAGAATAGCCTGAGTGGAGTGACTTAATGAAAGGTAATCCCTCACCAAAAATATCTCCTTAATATTACCAGAAATCCACTAATTAGGGATTCATTTGAGTTAAAAAGCAAACATGATCCTGTGAAGGATATATGAGAGGGGACCTCGCTATCAGTCTCTGTATTAGGAAAACAATCTGATTAATCTAATCCACATAAAGGGAATGAGGGTTTGATTTGGGAGAAAGGGATAAGGGAGAAGGGCATAAAGTAGAAATCTGCAAGGTCATTTTGCAACATGGTGTACTTCCAAGGAGAAATCCAGGGAGGGCCATTGAAAAGGGAAAAAAAAAAAAAAAACGATCGAGAGCACTGGGATCCTGAAAGGTAGGGAACTAAGGCTGGCCAAGCCAAGAAGGAGGTGCAAGAAAGAGCCATAGCTCAGAAAGTCTGGTGAATGAGCTCCAAACGCTGATTTGTTAAGGTCCTCATTGACTCCCAAAGGTTCAACCCAGTTCTCACTTTCTGTGGGAGCATCCACATGAGGTGGAATATACTGAAACCTGGGTAGGAAGTGGGTCCAAATGAGGCTGGGAGTGCTGGATATGGAGCTAAAGGAAAGAAAGAGAAGGTTTCAAAAGTGGAGCCAAAAGAGTTGGAACCCAAAATGAGATCCACTTCATTAGAATTATAGGTGTTTGGAGACTGTTACGTTTCCAATCCTAAATTTTATTCAAACTGCTTACGCTGGAAATTCTGAGTATGCCTTGGTCAAAGAAACACGTGATAGGCCAGCCACCATTCAGAATTTACCAATAAAACTGCTTCACTCGAGCTCAGAAAATGAAAACTGCAATAAGGCAGAAATTTGCAGAAACACAAACAATGAAAGTTAGTTACTCCATAAACATTTCCAAAGTAGATAATTAAACTAATTATTTTCAAGAGTTCTTCAAGCCAAGGGTAACACATTTGTTTAGCATAAAAACACCCAATACCCTCATCTGCAACCACCACTGCTTACTCCCCTCTCAAGAGATGTTCAGTCCAGGCGAAGACTTGCCCTGACAAGGCATATTATCTTCCGTATCCCTCAGAGCCAGTGACATGACCCCTCCAAGGTGCACAAACTCCATCTTCTCATCTCCAGTCTCCTCCCCTCAATTCAAAAGCTTCTTAACCTACTCTTAATATGTACGTTTACCCTCTATGTTGATAAAAACATATCTCTAATCCTGTCTTACAGTGCATGACCGATGTCCCCTTAACCCTTCCTAGCTCATTCCCATCCCCCTTCCACTGATATGCCAATAGCAGAGGCTTTCGGGAGGTCATTGGCCATTTACCTCTCAGACGTCTGACCCTGCCAAATTGAGTACAGTCTTTCTAACCTGACACTACTCCAAAAAGCCTTGGAGGATTTATTTTGGCTTTCTGATTATTTACTCAGATGAAACACATCACAGTCCCATTCTAGCCAGTCCCAACGTCCCCATCATCACTCATAGACTCCCCACACTGTTTAGATGGAGATTAAAGTTAACAAAGGGTCCCTACTCTTACCTACTGTTTTTCCCACCTATATGGCTACCCTATCCAAAATCATCACTATTGTTATCAAAATTTGGCAGTGGCCCCAGAATTTGAAAATTACAGTGGCACTTTGATTTTTGCTAAAATCCTTGCTTCTTTTTCTTCCTCAGTTAGTTACTCCACTAGGACCCATTATAAGTTACAAAAGTTACTCTTTAGTAACTCCTCTACTGCTTTAAATGCCACAGCGTCTCCCTCATAGGTGGCCAATTCGAGCATCATTCTTTTGCAACAAATTGTATGCCCTCTTCTAAAGTCACCATGCTTCCCAACAGATGTGATCACATAGCTGAACTCTAACCTTACTCCCCTGACTCCTACAGCACGATGTAGGACCAATAACAATACCCAGTTACAGTTGCACAAGTGCCTGACCTTTACCAAATGCTTTCACATTCATTTTCCTCTCATCTAAGTCTCCCAGCAGTGCCAAGAGGAGCCATTATTCTTCCTGTTTTACGGATGAGCAAACCAAGATTCAGCAAGAATTAGGTGACTTATTCAGAGCCAACTAGATATGTAAATGCTAGGGTCAAGACTCAAACTGGGAATTTCTATGGCAGATCCCAACTCTTTCCCCATGCACATTTCTGAGGAAAAAACCTAGCCGCCAAGCCAGCCCCACACCTCTGTCCTATAGGGGCTTACCCACAAGTCTTACAGGGGCTGCTGTAGGCCTCATGGTATACAGCATTGGTCCCTTGCCCACACTGCACATCACTACTTTTACTCTATCTTCCACTCCTGGCCAAGCCTTGACACACAAACTCACCCCTGCCACTTCTCATAGTTCCCTACTTCTGCCACATTAACCAAGTTCTTTTCTTCTCCTCCAGGCACAATCTTGCCCCTTCTCCACTGACACCTCCTCTGCCAGAAGAAACGAAGCAATCTTCTTCCCTTGTTCAGTGACTTACTCACGCCCACTCTTTGACTCAGAAGCTACAAACTCTGTATGAGTGTACATTTATTTACGGCCTCAGCTCCGTGGTCTCTTGCCCTTCCACTCTGCCCTGTTGAAGCGTTCATTTTAGAGTGTAAGCTCCTGGCCTAGACGGCTCTATTTAGCTAGTTGTGAATACCACCCAGCACAATGCCTTGAATTCAAAGGCCCATAAACACTGATGATTATGATCTTTTTAAAAATATATTACCCTGCCCTTGATCTGAAATAATGACAGAAACCAGCTGCCAAAACTGCTTAGAGTCTTATTTACTTCAATTCAGAGTTTCTGAATACGAATTAGCTTAAAAGAGCTGTAAAGTGAAAGGCAAGGGCACATTTGTTTACATGAAGTCCCAAAGGTACAAAATGAAATACTGAGTAATTTGTTATTAGCTTCCCAACACCAACGATAGACCAGCTCTACTGCATATCAAGGTCACCTCGGGTAAGAGGATCCTGGTTACCAGCATTCCTATTACAAGGCGGAGGAGATCAGATATTCCAATTGCATACGTGCTCTGGAAAAGCAACAGCTGGCTGCATATTACTTACCGGTTTATCCTTGATGGTGGGGCTGGACACGCACAGGTACAGTTTCCCATCCTCTTCTAGGCAGGCATCTATCAAAGCTTGTACTGAGCTCTCCTCCTGGAACAGCAGAAAGGCATAGCCTTGGGGAGGAAAAAAAAAAAAAAAAGCAGGGGGGAGGGGTATCAGTAAATTAAACTCAAAGTACCAAATTAAAATATAACTGCTGTTTCATTTTGGCAAATTCTTACTAAAATCTAAGAACTTCAAATGAGACACAGGAGAGGAAAGGAGAAGAAAAGTCACTGAGACCCTTATGTGCCAGATACTGTGGTACCCGTTGCTGTCAAGTTGATTCCAACTCATAGAGGCCTTATAGGACGGAGTAGAACGACCCCACACGGTTTCCAAAGTTGTAATCCTTATGGAAGCAGATTGCTACATCTTTCTCCTGCAGAGCAGCTGGTAGGTTTGAACACTAACCTTTCAATTAGCAGCCAAGCGCATAATCACTGTGCCATCAGGGCTCCTTTTGATACTGTGGTAGTTCTTCATAACACATTCTACCTTGCTTAGTCCTCATAGTCCTCAGGGTAGCAAGTTCAGAACATCTCTATGGAATTTCCACTAAATAGATGTGGTCATCCTTCTAATGAGGACAGGCCAACTCACTACTGGCCTGAGCCACACTACTGGCCAGGAAACAAGCATTACCTCCCCTCCAACATCCATGAAGCTTTAGGCTTAGCATGGGCTGCCAACATGGAAGAACCCTGAAAACATTATGCTAAGTGAAAGAAGCCAGTCACAAAATACCACATATTATATGATTCCATTTATATGGAATGTCCAGAATAGGCAAGTCCATAGAGACAAAAAGTACATTAGTGGTGGCCGAGGACTGGGGTGTCTGGGGGGAAATCGACATGGGATTTCTTTTTGAGGTGATGAAAATGTTCTAAAATTGACTGTGGTTATGGTTGCACAATTCTATGAATATACTGTAAACCACTCAATTATACATTTTAAATAGATGAACTGTACGGTATGTGAAATATATCTCAATAAAACTGTTTAAAAGAAAAAACAGGTTGGTGTGTTTTTACATATTAATTTTGATGATGACGGTCTATTTCTCCAAGGATGCTGTCCTGTCTCATGACAGAGTACACGATCTATAAACGAGGACACCACAGGTGCAGCCAGCTTTGTTGAGTTCAATTCAGTAGGATTTATCAAGCAACTGTTACAATCTATGCATATGAGAAACTGAGATGAGCGAGACCACGTAATGTTGTCAGGAGACTTATGTAATAGAAAAAACAGTCATTTATATAATTTCTCACTACAAAGTTGAGGGAGATAAGTGAGGACAAAAAGTGCCATGGGAGCCCAGAGGAGCAAGGACTCTGACTTAGGAGAATCAGAAAAGACTTCAAAGAGGACAACAGATGTTCAAGAGGCCAACTCTAATAGCACTTGCTGCCATATTGGCATACATCACTGGCAGCTAAGCAAAGGTCCATCATGAGCCACCCTAAGACTGAGTATTCAACTATTCAATCTCTCTACAATCCCAGTGGCTTTGCTAAATCTCTCAGCTGTCACCTCTACTCTCTGTCCTGTTACTGACCTCAAAGGAAACCATCCCCAATACGGTTCCCTTCTGGTGCACTGCATGCCAGAAAGAGGTAAATGATGGGGAAGGATATGAACTCCAATGCATAGAAGACTCTCAAACATCAAACAAACGTGTTTAATTCATCATCGACTGGCTGAGAAGCAAAGCTCTCTGGAGTCCTGGGCAGCAAGTAATGACAGTGGCAGTGGTTAATGAATAATGGCAACTTTTTTTTTCAGCCTTGTCCCCAGTTCTTCACCCACTACATAAAGCATCCAAGCAAAGGCAACAGGAAAAATATCAACCACTCCCCAGACACACCAAAGAGTGGCCAATGCAACAGACAGAAGCCAACACAAAGGAGAAAGCACCAAGCCAAATGGGTGGGCATGTAGCTGCAGGAGCAAAGCTGCCTAAGTGTTACAACCAAGAGTTGTTTTCTGGGCTTTGTTCCCAGGCTAGGTGGGTCAGGGGATTGGCTAGGCAGGAAAAAGAAAATCTAACTGCAAAACTAGAAAGGATAATACATCATTTCTTTATATCCTCTCTCTTTTGTAAACAGTATCAAACTATCACCAAGCCCCAGGAAAGCGATTATAAATTCAGGGTTTTCATTTAATGTGAGGATATTAATTCCACTTGCCAAAGAGAATATCAGAGATGAGTCAGTTGAAAAACAGACCTCCTCCTATCACAAAGACGAGGTCTCAGAAGGGTTCTGCCAAACCTCCTGCATTACCAGGTTAAATACTGGTACAGATCTTCCACAAAGGTCATAAGAAGCATACCGAATATCTTGCTCTTGGAGAGGACTCGTCTGTGCTACACTCTACACAGGCACATCAAAAAGGCCTGGGGACAGGACATGCTCAGTGAGCTGGGCTTCTCCACCTCCTTGCCTGCGGAAGGCCACCAGGATGACTGCACCTTTCCTCCACATCACTGCCCACCACCTGCAATCTTCCCCATCAAATTCAAACCTGAGTTGACCCTGGGTATGGGGGAGGGGGATGTCTCCCTACAGCAGCTACAGTCGCTACCAGAAAAGTATGCATGTTTTCACTTAGGCCAATCTCAGAATATAGTCATGATGTCAACTGGGAGTAACAAGTAAGAGCCTACTACAAATACTATTACCAAGCGAAATCTCTACAAACAACTTCCTTTCCTTGACCACAGAACAGCCCATAACACTTTACCAATTTCTTCAGGATGGTTCGTTTACAACTAATAATCCTGTGTCAAAACAATCATCTCTACTTCCTGGTCAGCAAGCTGCCACTCTCTGTAGGGACAATATTCTCTTAGCACTACAGATAAAGGATGTGGCTGAACTCCCTTCTGGGCTGTAATCCAACAACTTTTTTTCAACTCTACTTCCCACTTCGGGCCTTCCAACCAAAACAAAATTCACCAGAAACACCCAAATCACCCATTAAAACAACTTTACGATATCTTCACTTACTAAAACATCTTCTGAAACCTCAGTGTCAAGCAAAGCCAGATGATAACAGAAATCAGAGGATTAAGAAAAATTAGGAAGGAAGAGTTCTTCAAACACATTTCTATTTTGATCTTGGGAAATTTAAGGTCAAAGCGAACCAAGTAGAAAATGATCCCTTCAAAAATAATAAGGTCAGTGTAAGGTGGAAACTATACCAATGATTTACTAAAAGGCAAATTCCACATAGCACTAGGAAAGAGTTCTAGAGTAAGAGTCAGAAGGTCTGAAATTTGGTCCAAGTCCTAACATTTACTAGTTGTGTGATAAAAACAACTAATAGCTAACATTTATTGAGCACTTACCATGCACCAGGCACTTTCTAAGTACCTTATGTATGTTAATTCATTTCATCTTCACACACACCCTATGAAGTAGGCACTATTTTAAAATTTGTTTTACAGTAAAGGAAACTGCACAGAGTGATTAAGTAATGTGTTTGAGATCACCCAGTAAGTGGTGGACCATAAACTTGAATTTTAACATAACATTTCTGAATCTTGGCCTTTTTCTTCGTAAAATGAAGAAATTAAGTATTTGTCCTAAATATCTTACAGAGATGTAGATAGTGAGATAATATATGTAAAGGTGCTTTGTAAACTAGGGTGTTGTGCAAGTGTCAATTTTTCTTCACTGCATTTTAAATTAATTATGTAATACGTAAAATTAAAACTGACTTGTTATATATGGTCTTATTATAAAAATTAGAATTCAAATTAATGGTATGCATTTTCTATCTTGCATTTACAAGCATTTGGTGAATAAAGGGAAGTAACCTAGATATGGAAGAAAAGCCCTGATTGAAGTTATTTGAATGACAGGCTGAATATTAACTGTAAACAAACATTAAAGTGACTGAATATTTGCTTTCATATATCATTAGCCATTTCGACCAAGAAAGAGAATCGTCAGATGTGGTATTATTTGCTGATTTTAATACATTCTTTAAATAAAAACTGATTATGCCTGTAAGTAGAGCTTCTCCAGTCATCATTATGAAGCCAAGTTCTTCTATTAGTTTGATGTTGTTGTTGTTAGGTGGCTGTCAAGTCAGTTTGAACTCATAGCGACCCTATGTACAACAGAACGAAACACCGCCTGGTCCTGTGCCATCCTCACAACCATTGCTATGTTTGAGCCCATTGTTGTCAATCCATTAGTTTGATAGGTATATATTTAAAAAAAAAAAAAACTGGCTAAAAAATTATAAAACTTCCTCTGTTCTTCCTCGCCCTGTGAGCCAGTAACAGATAACAGGATTACAAAACTCCTCCAATTTCAGAAAGGTGACCCTGTTCCCCAAGTAGCTGAGGAGCATGTGAGGGCTTCAGAGAGATGGTAAGCTATGGGAGGCCCTCAGCTTACAGCCAGAGTCCGCAGGAAGAGATGTGGGCTCTCAGGGAACAGGAAGAACTCTTGGCCACTATCACCCTCATGACCCTTGGGTTATAGGAAGAATGGATGGCAAGAAATTGCCTACTTTCCCACTGGTGCCAAATAGGTTAAGCGGAGGAAGGGTAGAGTAGTGAGGGATTTTTGGACAAGCCTGGATTGACCAATGCAATTCTCTGGGGAAAAGAGAAACAGGAAAATGTGGTGGTGGTGCGGGGTGGCGGGGGGGGGGACTTAACTAGGATAATTTCATTTTATTTTCCCAAATTTTTTAATTTAAAGAATTTTTTTTAAATATCTGAGAACACATTAACTATAACAACTTCTAAAATATTCTTGGCCACCTTTCAAAAACATAGCTTCCTGAGCTATTAAATATATAATTTTTCATGTTATAATCCCTACTACAAATAACAATCACCATCAACTCTACCACTACAATTACCAGGCACTTAGCTAATAAACACTTTACATCTGTTAGCTCATTTCACCCTCCCAGTAACTCTATAAATACAATTGTTGTTATTATTACTATTTTACAGATCAGAAGTTGAAGCTCTGAGAGGTTAAGCATACCCTCAGATTAAAAGCTAGGGATTAAATTTGGGATTAAAGCCTAGGTCAGTTTCCACAGCTCTCACTTTTATCCATTAACTTATACTGCCTCACCTAAAAATGGCAAGACCGAAATTTCAGCATCTCTCAGAAGTAAGGACTTGCCTTTAAAATGGCCTTGTGACAGTGATTATTTGACAGTGTTCTAGTAGCAGGAAGTGGTTGCCTGCGCTTTAGTCTTAAAATTTAAAGCCTATGTAGTTATATTTGCTCCAAATGTCCCAAAAACTATATTTACAAGAGTTGAAATGATGAATTTCAAAATAACCTGGGAAAGCTTAGATTTAGTTTCATTTAGGTCAATCAAATTTTTTATATTTAGCAAAGATGTTTGTTGGTTTTCAATGTACTTTTACCTTGTACATTTAAAATGAAGGCTCTTAAGGGTGTTAAAGAGCAGATTTTGTGAAATTAAATAAGATTTTAATAAAATGAATATCATCATCACCACAGGGATAACTAATTGTCTTTGGCCAGAATCTTCAGTGGATTCTAAAACAATTGGGTGAATTTTGGAGAGAACAGGATATTCATACAATTTTAAAGTATCACTTTACAGGTTAATCAGTATTTGCAAAGGGAGAGAAACCCATTGCCCTCGAGTCGATTCCAACTCATAGAGTACGCTACAGCACAGAGAAGAACTGCTCCATAGGGTTTCCAAGGAGCAGCCAATGAATTCAAAACGCTGACTTTCTGGTTAGCAGCCAAGCACTTAACCACTGCGCCACCAGGGCTCCAAAGGGAGAGAAGGTACTTTTACAATGGAAGAATCTGGCAGATACCACCTTAACCAAATGATCAAATTTAACAGCGCCAACGACAGGACAAACTGACATCATGATTCCTTCTCAATGTAGTACACATGTAGTATTCCTGCTAACAGTGTTTAACCTGAATGTCAGCATGAGGACATAACTAAATAATTCCAAACTAAGGGATAGTCTATAAAAATCTGGCAAGGATGCCACCAGGGTTTCCCTTCAAATGAAACAGAAGACAAAAAGCCTGGGGAACTATCTAAATTGAAGGAGATTAAAGAGATATAACAACTAAATGCAAGGCTAGACTTTGATTAGATTTTGGGTTTTAAAAAAAAGCTCCAAGAACATTACTGGAATAATCTGAATATTCCTTGTTCTCAGGAGATACATGCTGAAGTATTTAGGAGTGAGGGGCCTCAATGTCTACAACTTACTCTCACGTGGCTCTGTGAAAATACAGATATAAATATGTACACACAGAGAAAGCAACAGTGGCAAAAATGTTCACAATTGGTGAAGCTAGGAGAAGCAGATACAGGCATTCATTGTACTGTCCTTACAAGTTTTTTGTAGGGTTGAAATTTTTCAAAATAAAAATTGGTAAAGAAAAAAATAAAACACCACACGATCTTTCTGGAGAAAAGGGAAATATACATTCACATTCTCTAAATAGGTATGTGGGTTTTTAAAAGACCCAACAGTTCTTACAATCAATGAATGCTATTAGCTACTTATATGTTTCAAGTAACAATTACAAATGGGAGAAACAATTCTAGCTTGTGGGACTGTGTCCTGAGCTACTGATGCATTCATAAAATGGTGGCCAACCAAGGGATGGCTGGTTCTGATTAAGTGAGACCAGCCCTAGAGTGAAGGGTCTGTGGTCTGGACAGACACCTCTCTCCTCGCACAGAGTTCATGCTCCTTCATTACCGTGACCTTCCTAGACAGACCTGCAGGGCACCTCTCCAGCTAGAGCTGCCTGAGTTCAGACTTTTTTTGGCACCGGCAGTCTGTTCCAAACATTCTCTCTGACCTTGGCTTTCAGTTCAGAGGACTTACATCGTTTGCCTCAGGAGACACATCTTTGGAATTAATTCAATAGAACCAAAAGTATTAAGGAGGTGCAAGGCATGGTACTAGGCACTGAAGCTGCAAAGATATATAGGCTAAGGAAGAGTCCAGACCTGGAAAAACTTAGCCTGTAAATACATGACTAATAAACAACACGAAAAATGCTACGTTGGAGTTATACAGACACCAAGTCCTACAGAACACTGGTGAGAAACAAATGGGAGCAGAAATGTCCAAACATCAGGGAAAGCCAGAGAGAGCAAAGGCCGGATCTGACCTGGAGGACAATTACTTTTCCGGTAAGTAAGGGCATTCCAAGTTCAGGAAAGGGTACAGGCCAAGGCATGAAAGAGTCAAAGGGTCAGCTCATTTGGAGAACAATGAGTAGAGTTCATTGGTTAAGAGTATAACATTGGGGGCGGCAGGTGGGAAGAGATGAAGCAGCTCATCTATCCTCTGCCAGCTGCCTGGGGACCTCTGGTCCCTGAACTGGATCCGTTATTTTCTTCTTGGATAAGAACATCTGATCTTCAAGATTTATTGAATACTTACTATGTGTCCTTGGCACTACAGGGGAATACTGACATGAACAAATCCTTGTTCTCAAGGAATTCATAAACTAATATAAGGAGGTCATGAGGAATAAGAGCATAGAGAACTCTAATCTGGGAACAATGTATTAAGAATCCTAAGAAGTACTGTTTAAAATGTGTTTTTAAAAGTAGGAGTTCAGAGAAAAAAGAAAGATCACTATCAGTGAGGAAGACATGGAGAAAGAAATTGGGGAAGACTTTCTGGGGTGGTAGCACAGGAGTCAGACCTTAATGGTATGATATAGGTGAAAACATGGACAACACTTCTTGGAAAGGAACTAGCCTGAATCAAGATATAGAGATGACTCTGCAGAAACTACCCAAGTCCATGGTTTCCTAAACATTCCCCTTGGACGGAGAACCAAAAGTATTTCTTTGACTGTATTTACCACATAGGGCTGAGGCTCAAACATTTTGATTATAGCTTGTTTTGTGTTTTCTATTACACTAGCAACTCTTTCTGTGTGAACTTGATGCTTGGTGGGCAGGGGTGAGGGAGGTGGAAATGGACAAGAAAACAAGTCAGCTGGGTAGAACCATCTCCGAGTTGAAAAATGGCAATCTACTTCATATGTTCTTAATAAAGTCCTGAGTCCAGGGCAGTGACCTGGGGCATTTGGGCTTAAAGTTTGCTGTGTTTACATAATCACACAGTCCCTATATAAAGAGGTCCTTGTGAAATCTGCCAATCTGCCAGTTCTTGTCACAGTTAGTGCTAACAAGCACCTGACCAAGGAAGCTAAGACCAGATGGGAGGGGGTGTGGGAGGGAACTGTTCAAACTAGTTGGGTGGTTTTATTATTAGTGAACATTACATGTCCATCAAGGAGAAGCATGCTAATGTTATTTAACACCTAATAAGCCTAAGTACTGTATTGGTGATTACATGCACTGTCTCATGTATCCTCTTACAACCCAATGAATAGTATTCATTCAGATGAATAAACTGAGGCTCAGAGATGAAATCACTTGCTCTACGTCATATAGCTAGTAACTGGCAGTGAAAAATTTGTGAGTGCACAAATACCTAACTCTTGGCCCACTGCTTGTTGCGCTCCCTCTCTTAGCATCAAACAACTGGCAAATTCTGCTTTTTAATCCAATACATGCTTCCCTACTGATGAGACTTTAGTACAGCCCAGCTCATGTACTGCCTTAGCTTTGGCAGTCGAATTTCTCTCCTTCCTGGACTTTAACATTCCTCTGATCAGTTCTTAATGCTGCTGCCAACGGGTTTTCTCTGTGCCACCATTCCCCTTCTCAAAGCTGGAAAAAAAAAAACCACTGCCATTGAGTCAATGCAGACTCATAGCGACCCTATAGGACAGAGTAGAACTGTCCCATAGGGTTTCCAAGAAGCAGCTGGTGGATTCAAACTGCTGACCTTTTGGTTAGCAGCTGTAGCTAGCTGTAGCTCTTAACCACTGTGGG
>NW_004443943.1:19064530-19067192 GCF_000243295.1 Trichechus manatus latirostris
CAAAAAAAAAAGGTTGAGAAGTTAGAGGGTTGACATGTTGTGGGGTTGTTATTCAATGTCATAAAACTATATGTGTACTACTGTTTCATGAGAAACTAATTGTTCTGTAAGCCTCCACCTGAAGTACAATAAAAAAAAAAAGAAAAAAAAAAAAAAGGCAAAATAGAAATAGAAGGGAAATTCCTCAACATAATAAAGGGCACTTATACAAAGGTAACACCCAACATCATCCTAAATGGAGACAGTCTAAAAGCACTCCCCTTGAGAACGGGAACCAAACAAGGATGCCCTTTATCACCATTTTTATTCAGCATTGTGCTGGAGGTCCAAGCCAGAGTAATTAGGCTAGAAAAAGAAATAAAGGGCTTCAAATTGGTAGGGAAGAAGTCAAAGTATCTCTATTTGCAGATGATATGATCTTAATCACAGAAGACTCCAAAGAATCCACAAGAAAACTACTAGAATAGAAGATTTCAGCAAAGTATCAGGATAAAAGATAAAAAAATCGATTCCTCTACACCAATAAAGAGAACTTCGAAGAGGAAATCACCAAATCAATACCATTTACAATAGCTCCCAAGAAGATAAAATACTTAGGAATAAATCTAACCAAAGATGTAAAAGACCTACACAATGAAAACTACAAAACACTACTGCAAGAAACCAAAAGAGACCTGCATAAGTAGAAAACATACCTTGCTCATGGATAGGAAGACTGAACATTGCAAAAATGTCAATTCTACCCAAAGTGATCTACAGATACAATGCAATCCCGATCCAAATTCCAATGGCATTTTTTAATGAGATGGAGAAACAAATCACCAACTTCATGTGGAAAGGGAAGAGGCCCTGGATAAGTAAAGCATTACTCAAGAAGAAGAACAAAGTGGGAGGCATCACACTACCTGATTTTAGAATCTATTATACTGCCACAATAGTCAAAACAGCCTGGTACTGGTGCAAAAACAGATACATAGACCAATGGAACAGAATTGAGAATCCAGACATAAATTCATAAATCTATGACCAGCTGATATTTGACAAAGGCTTAAAGTCCATCAAATGGGGAAAAGACAGTCTCTTTAACAAATGGTGCTGGGATAAGTGGATATCCACCTGCAAAAAAATGAAACAAGACCCATACCTCATACCATGCACAAAAACTAACTCAAAATGGATCAAAGACCTAGATATAAAATCTAAAATGATACAGATCATGGAAGAAAAAATAGGCACAATGCTAGGAGCCCTAATACATGGCAGAAACAGAATATAAAACATAACAACAATGCACAAACACCAAAAGAGAAACTAGATAACTGGGAGCTCCTAAAAATCAAACATTTATGCTCATCAAAAGACTTCACCAAAAGAGTAAAAAGACAATCTACAGACTGGGGAAAAAAATTTGGCTACGATAAATCCGATCAGTATCTAATCTCTAAAATCTACAAGATACTGCAAAACCTCAACAACAAAAAGACAAATAACCCCATTAAAAAATGGGCAAAGGATATGAACAGGCACTTCATCAAAGAAGATATTCAGGCAGCTAACAGACACATGAAGAAATGCTCACGATTATTAGCCATTAGAGAAATACAGATCAAAACTACAATGAGATATTGTCTCATCCCAAGAAGGCTAGCATTAACCCAAAAAACACAAAATACTAAATGCTGGAGAGGTTGTGGAGAGACTGGTACACTTCTACATTGTAGGTGGGTGTCATGGATTCAAGTGTGTCCCCAAAAAAGGTGTGTATCAATTTGGCTAGGCCATGATTCCCAGGGTTGTGTGGCTGTCCTCCATTTTATGATTGTAATTTTACGTTAAGGAGGATTAGAGTGGAATTGTAATACCACCCTTACTCAGATCACATCCCTGATCCACTGTAAAGGGAGTTTCCCTGGGGTGTGGCCTGCACCACCTTTTATCTCTTGTAAGAGATAAAAGGAAAGGGAAGCAAGCGGAGAAGGAGGACCTCATACCACCAAGAAAGCAGTGCCAGGAGCAAAGCATGTCCTTTGCGCAGAGAAGCTCCTAGTCCAGGGGAAGATTGATGACGATGAGGACCTTCCTCCAGAGCCGAGAGAGAAAGCCTTTCCCTGGAGCTGATGCCCTGAATTTGGACTTGTAGCCTACTGGACTGTGGGAGAATAAATTTCTCTTTGTTAAAGCCATCCACCTGTGGTATTTCTGTTAGAGCAGCACTAGATGACTAAGACAGTGGGAATGTAAAATGGTACAACCACTTTGGAAATTGATTTGGCGCTTCCTTAAAAAGCTAGAAATAGAAGTACCATATGATCCAGCTATCCTGCTCCTTGGAATATATCCTAGAGGAATAAGAGCTGTCACACGAATAGATATATGCACACCCATGTTCATCACAGCACTGTTCACAATAGCAAAAAGATGGAAACAACCTACGTGCCCATCAATGGATGAACGGATAAACAAATTATGGTATATCCACACAATGGAATATTACACAACGATAAAGAATGACGATGAAGCAGTGAAACATCTTATAACATGGAGGAAGCTGGAGGTCATTATGCGGACTGAATTTAGTCAGTCACAGAAGGGCAATTATTACATAAGACCACTATTACAAGAACTCAAGAAAAGGTTTAAACATAGAAGAAAACATTCTTTG
>NW_004443943.1:19068204-19076790 GCF_000243295.1 Trichechus manatus latirostris
GATGGTTATAAGGGTGGTGAGGGAGACAGAGGGGTATTCACTAACTAGATAGTAGACAAGAATTATCTTAGGTGAAGGGAAGGACAGCACAGACTGCAGGAGAAGTTAGCACAACTGGACTAAACCAAAGCTAAGAAGTTTCCTGAATACAATCGAACACTTCAAGGGACAGAGTAGCAGGTGCAGGGGTCTGGACACCATGCTTTCAGGGGACATCTAGGTCAACAGGCATAACAAGTCTATTAAGAAAATGTTCTGCATCCCACTTTGGTGAGTGGCATCTGGGTTCTTAAAAGCTAGCAAACAGCCATCTAAGATGCATCAATTGGTCGAACCCACCTGGAGCAAAGGAGAATGGAGAACACCAAAGGCACAAGGAAAGTATTAGCCCAAGAGACAGAAAGGGCCACATAAACTAAAGACTCCATCAGCCTAAGACCAGAAGAACTAGATGGTGCCCGGTTACCACCAATGACTGTCCTGACAGGGAACACAACAGAGAGTCCCTGATGGAGCAGGAAAAAATCGGGTGCAGAGCTTAAATTCTAGTAAAAAGACCAGACTTAATGGTCTGGCTGAGACTGGAGGGACCCCAGAAGACATGGCCCCCCAGACTCTATGTTAGCCCAAAACTGAAACCATTCCCAAGGCCAACTCTTCAGACAAAGATTAAACTGGACTATGGGACATAAAATAATACTCAGGAGGAACGTGCTTTTTTAGCTCAAGTAGATACATGAGACTAAATGGGCAGCTCCTGTCTGGAGGCGAGATGGTTACGCAGAAGGGTCAGGAGCTGGTTGAATAGACACAGGAAATCCGAGGTGGAGAGGAGGAGTGTGCTGTCACAGTATAGGGAGAGAAACTAGGATCACATAACAACGTGTGTGTCAATTTTTGTATGAGAAACTTACTTGAATTGTAAACTTTCACTTAAAGCACAATTTTAAAAAAGGCAAAATATTACTCAAAAGCTTATAAACTGCAAAAGGTTAAGTACAGGTTAAAATCCTTGGCTTCCTAATTTGATCGGTTTACATAACTCAGAAGGTGGAAAAACTTGGAATCTGGCTTAAAACAACACTGACTTATTTCAATTCAGGTTAAGCTACAGGGAAAAAGAAAAGTTTGAAAACTTTCCTTTCCAAAGCCAGATTTAGTCAAGTTAAGGAACAAGAAATAGACGCTATACTTCAGTCCACTATAGTTTCCCAATGACCTGTTTTTGCCCAATTAAAGCAGCCCTCTCCTGTCCTTCAAACACTGTCTCCTTAGCTGGTTGGCTCAAAGTCAAATCCGAATCCCGTGAGGCCCAGCTTGTGCCAAATTCACAAACCATGTTGGTGTTGTATACACTCCCACAAGGACTGGCAGTCAAACCGGTATAGAGGAAATACATGATTACCAGCAGAACAACCACTCAAAAGTATACACTTTACTCAAGTTGGGTGGGAATCATTAGAGCGAAAGGCCTAGTTATTCTTGCATAAAGCTGCATGCCTCTTATTGTTCCTGTTCGCCAAGCTGTGCACATGGCTGGAGGTGATGCTGGCTGCCCCAGTGGGCTGAGGATGACAGCCTCCTCCATTACACTGCCAGGATCCCAGATTTGTGAACATGGTTTCTAAGCCATGTGGCCAATCTCCTGTCCAACATCTGCAGCTGGCTGCTGTCCTTGCCTTTGCCCCAGAAGTCTCTGCCAACAGGGCCAGTGCAGCCATGCTCATTGCTCAAGAGATGCTGGCTCCTCTCCCTGGCCCCAGCTTTACCATCCTCTGCTTTACTATGTGAGGTGAGACTATTGGCAATATTGGGAGACAGTTGCCTAGTGCAGAGCCAGGCGTAGAAGACTCAGGATGTGTGTACTTTCTTTTTTTTTTTGTAGTTCCAGTGACAGGCAAGTTTGGATATGGGCTATTCTCCTGGGAGGCATTGAGGGGGGTTATGCTAAACATATATATCAACAGAAAAGCTTGTCATGCATGGTGTATGTTTGGCTATGTATATTTTCACCAAAAAAAAAAAAAAGGTCCTCCAAGGTCGAGAAGAGAGAGTGTTGACATGACGTGGGGTTGTTAACCAATGTCATAAAACAATATGTGTACTGACTGTTTAATGAGAAACTATTTGTTCTGTAAACCTTCATCTAAAGTACAATAAAAAAAACAATTAAATAAAAAAAAAAGCTTGTCTTGTCCAACTTATCTTCTTAGCTGCTATATTCACAGCAGGGACCAGTCCTTGGAGGAGGACATCATGCTTGGTATAGTAGAGGGTCAGCAAAAAAGAGGAAGACCCTCAAAGAGATAGATTGGCACAGTGGCTGCAACAATGGGCTCAAACATAGCAACAATTGTAAGGATGGTGCAGAACTGGGCAGTGTTTTGTTCTGTTGTACACAGGATCACTGTTATGGATTGAATTGTGTCCCTCAAAAATATATGTTATAAATCCTAACCTCTATGCCTGTGGTTATAATCCCATTTGAGAATGAGTTGTCTTTGTTATGCTAATGAGACAGGATTAGTGTAAAGTGTGTCTTGAGTCAATCTCTTTTGAAATATAAAAGAGATTAAACAAGCAAGGGAGAGAAGCAGAGATGGGGGAAGAGAGATGCCAAGCCACATGAAGATTGCCTAGGAGCAGAAGCTCAAAGATACAAGGACCTTCCTCCAGAGCCAACAGAAAGAGAAAGCCTTCCCCTAGAACCGGCACCCTGAATTCAGACTTCTAGCCTCCAAAACTTTGAGAAAATAAATTTCTGCTTGTTAAAAGCATCTACTTATGGTATTTGTTATAGCAGCATTAGATAACCAGGATAGTCACTAGGAGTTGGAATCAACTCGACAGCACATAACAACAACAACAACACGCTCAAGGAAGCAGAACTAATCTGCTCTTTTATTAAGTAGTCAAGGATTCTAGGGCCACTATCATTAGAATGGAGCCCTGGTGGCACAGTGGTTAAGAGCTTGGCTGTTAACCAAAGGGTTGGCAGTTCGAATACACCAGCCACTCCTCGGAAACCCTATGGGGCAGTTTTACTCTGTCCTATAGGGTCACTATGAGTTGGAATCGACTTGATGGCAACAGGTTTTTTCTTTTTCTTTTTTTAAAATTATTAGAATGACCTATGTCACAGGTAGAGGCTAAAAGATGAATTGCCCCAATCTGATTCCCTCTCTCTGGAAGTCAACTAGAAACATGAAAACAAATATGAAGCACAAATAGGGAGGAACAAATATGCAGAGAAGAGGTGAGTCATGATAATGGTGGAACATTACAGTGAGATGCACTAGATCCCACTGTTCAAGTCCCTGCAGCTAGTACAACCTTCATGATACCTAGCTGTAACACAGCTCTAGTTCTTGGGCCTCCCTTGTCATTCATAACCACACCCCAGATTTGAGCTAGCACAAAAGAATCTACAATCCTTGCAGTAAAATAACTCAACTAAAAAGCAGTGCACCCATATCCAGAAATAGTATGGCATCACTCCAAAGGCAGAATCCCATGGTTAAGCTATGGCTAGGCTAGAAGCCAACTCAGACCTACAGCCCCAGCCTAAACCAGCTCTTTGGAAATACCTTAGCCATATGAGTGTGATCAACCAAATAGAAGAACTCAGGAAACAGCCAAGGGCCACTTTTCAAATGGCTGTGAATATGTACCATTGGTCATATAGCTTAATGCTTATTTGCTTATTTTTATAAAAAATACAGGTTTGCAAATAAAGTATAATTTATCAGATCATATAGCTTAAATGTCTTCCTTTCCCACAAATACATACCAGCAAAACAAATAAAAATCACTTCCTTTATTATTTACCAGGTAAAATGGTACAAAACTATTGGTCTGCCAGGGTCAAGTCTATCTAATAAAAGTTGTGTGCTCTTAGGAAAAAAGACACACCCTCTTTGAATCTCAGTTTGAAATGAAGGTTGAATTAGAATTAGATGATCTTTAAGAAACTTTCCAGCTCTAAAATCTGATGGCCTCTACTCTCCCAGCAAGTAATAAACTCATCATTTGCAAAGATACCATTCACTCATTAAACAAATATCCCAGGGCCAGCCATTGTGCCAGACATGCAAGATAATGGGTATAGAACAATGAACAAAACATAAAAATCACCCTGCTCTCAAGAAACTTACATTTAAGTCTGGGAAACAGACATAAAAATACATACAATTCTTTAGATTGTGGTAAGCACTCTGAAGAAAAACAAATGAGGGTAAAAAATAAATAAAATGAGGATAAAAGGGATAGAACAGAAAGTAGAAGTCTTCTATTTTAGATAAGGAGGTCAAGAAAGATCTCTCTGTTGAAGTGACATTTGAACAGAGATCTGGTGTGAGAGAAAGATCCTCTCAGAAACCTGGCAGAAGAGGGTTTCAGACAAAAGAAGTACAGGCATGCCCAGGTTACTAATGTTGGACTTACGGACAATTCGTACTGAAGAACGGATTGCCATAACCTATTACATTCAAAATTTGCGTTAAATACATATGATGGTTCGTGTGTGGTTCGGAATTATTTCTTAAGTGTTTTATATGCATAGAAAGGTAAAATATATACTATATACAAAGACAAACATTTGACTAACTGAAGCTAAATAAGAACAGTATGTACCTGTTCCAACTTACCTACAAATTCGACTTAGAGACAGATTTAGGAACAGATCTTGTTTATAACCCGGGAGCGCCTGTACTAAGACCCTGAGGCAGATGATTGTTGTCCTATGCAAGGAGTAGGAAAGAAGTCAGTGTGGTCAGAGTGGGTGAGAGACAATGATAAGAGATGATGTCAAAGAACACTGAGATTCAGCAGAAGAGACCTGAGAGGAAAAGGTTCAAAACGGCCCGAGTACAAGATTAATATCAACGTGGTCCCTGGCTCTGCAGGGGTTCATTATATGCCAGACAAAGAAGCAAAACAGTAGGTTCACAACTGCAATATACCATTCATCAGACTTGGAACTAAGCAAAAAAGTTGCTGCAGATGTCCAAATTGGCATAAACTTCATAAAGAAAATTGCTTTGAGAAGCCATGTGATATCAAATTCATAGTCATTAAGGTTTTCATTTTTTACCCTGGTTAAACTTCTAGAAATTTATGCTAAAGAAAACAATCTGAAAGAAAAAGCCATATACAAGTATATATTAACAGAAGCATTATTTACATGGCCTAAATGACAAACAAGTAAGTAAATTATAGTGCAACAACAGGTCAGGCAGCCTCTCTAAAAATATGAAAATTATGTAGAAATGTGGGGAGGGGGTAGGGAAGGAGAATACAAAATTACATCTTTGCTATCATTACAACTCCACATACAAAAAAGGACATAGATGAATAAAGACAGGAAGAAAACAGAAAAATGATCTCGGTTGGTTTTGCTGAAGAGGCAGTATTATCCCTACTGCTTACAAAATAACATTTGCTCAATGAAAACCAGATTGCTTTGTTCTGGTTTTACTGCATTATTACAATGTTAAGGCCTATAATTAGGATAACAATAGAAATTACTGAGATCAGGTATTTGACAAAAGGGCCACATTGATTCTCTGGTGATTCCCTATTCCATGAAGGTCTTCTCAATAACCCTACAATATCTGATGGTGCTGACTATTCCTTCTTGAAGCTTCTTTCCTTACCTTCCATAACCACAGGTACAGTTCCAGTCCTTCACTTACCCATCTCCACTGTCATGTCTTCTTCCTCCTGATTCCTAACAAAGTTTACTTTCCCTGTTTTTCATCTTCTCCGTTCTTTCTATAAAGATGACTCTCGAGAGAGATGTACCTCCAGTTCAGTCTCTTTTCCCAAACTCCCCGACCATAATTCCAACTTCCCATTAGCAATTTCCTCTCACATCAAGGTATGAGGACATACCAAACTTTACATGTCTTCAATCAAATAATTACTACACCAAACTGGTTTTCTCTCTATAGACTCCCCTACATTCAACAGTGCCATGAAATCTCCCATCCAGTGGAAGAAGTTTTAACACAACTCTCATCAAATCTACCACCTCCATGAATCTATTCCATCACTAAGAACTACGGATCCCTTTCTTGCCCCCACTCTAGTAATTATCTCACTGCTAGTATCCTAGGTCTTCTTGGTCCTTATTTCTTCTCACGAGCTTGATTACAAAAATCTCCTAGGTGGTTTTTCTGATACTAGCTAAAAACAAAAACAAAAACAAAAAACCCAGCCTCTCCTTTGCTGCTTAAAAAAAAAAAAAATTTTTTTTCAATGATATCTGGGCACTACGCTAACTATTCCATATGCATTTTCTCATTTAATCCTCATAACAAATCAGAAGTAGACACTATTATTATCCCCCTTTTGTAGATAAGAAAATAGAGATTCAGAAATATTGATAACTAGCCTAAAGTTACAGAGATGCAAGTAGTGGCACAGGACTCCGACCCAGGCATCTTACTCCAGAGCTCGTACTCTTGATCACTGGTTACTCAGCTCAAGTCCTAGGCCTAGCAGTCAGGCTCCCATATATCCTATCTTTAACTAAAGCCAGCCTTGAACATTTCTGCTTCTGGGCTATCCTTCTTCCTGAATGAGAATTTGTTGTTGTTGTTAGTTGCTGTGGAGTCCATTCAGACTCATGGCGATGCCATGAGTGGAACCACTCCATAGGGTTTTCAAGGCCATGACCTTTCAGAAGCAGATTTCCAGGCCTGTCTTCTGAGGTACCACTGGGTGGGTTTGAACTGCCAAACTTTCGGCCAGTAATCAAGCACTTAACCATTTGTGACACCCAGGGACTCCTGAATGAGAATAGTATAGTATAATATTTAAGAACCTTAGGCTGTAAGGTCAGTCTGTTTAGGATCAAACCCCAGTCTTACCATATAATATACGACCTCGAAAATTTATTGTCTTCTAAGCCTGTTTCTTCCTTTGTAAAATAGGAATAATAACAGTGCCTACCTTGTGAAGTTGGGAAGATTAAATGAGATTAACCATGGAATATATTAACCCCTTGCCTGGTTCACAGCAGGCCTCCAGTAAACATTAACCATCCTAATCATTATAACTCCGTCCTCCTGAATTTCTGCCTATTTTTCTCCTACCTAGCTTTTTAAGACCAAAGTTTTGCACAGGCCACAGAACCTGTTCCCTCTCTGGATGCCTGGAATACTTTTTACTCACTTGTCATTGACTATAAGTTGACCTGTATTATAACAAAAATAACATGATTCATAATCATTATTTTGGGGATACTTAATACGTGCAGTGATTGTTTTAAGCACTCCACACAGATTTACTCATTTTAATCCTCATCACAGCCTTATGAAGTAGATAGTATTAATTATCCCTCTTCTGCAAATGATAAATCTAAGGTGCAGAAAGGTTAAACAACTTGCCTAAGGTCATACAACTAATACGTGGGGAGCCCAGCAAATCTAGCTCCAGTATCCATGCTCTTTATCACTACTTAATGTTTCACATCTGTATTTTCATGTCTCCTCTGGGAAACTGCAGACTTCTCAAAAACAAGAACGGTTTCTTCTCTAGATTGTCCACAAGACACAGAACACAGAATCTTCCAGAGACTGACGCACAACAAACATGTGAGGGGTTGATATTCCCTTTGCTGCATAATCATTTGCACTGGGACCTAAGTACTGTCTTGGCATTTATTTTGTTCTCTAGCCATCCTTCTTCAATAACTAAATTCAAACTATCCATACTCAAGCTATTATAAACATAGTGACATTGATTAACATTATGAATCACTGTAGAGTGTGGGATTTGGTTCATGCCCTAACACTTGGGAGAACCTCTCTTTCCAGAACTCATACAAAAAGCATATGAATGCAATCTCAGGAAACTTTTCCTTAGTATTTTGACGGTAGTTGGACTCCTCATCATCAAGAACTAAGTGCAGAAAAGACAAAGCAAGACTTTCCTTCAACTGTATTAATAGCTGTTTGAAAGTATTTTAAACTGATATTCCCTCCACCCTAAAGACATGCACCACACAAATGCTTCACATCCACTCTCTCTGGGTGACTAGATCAATTTAGAAAAGGAAAAAAAAATAAAATCTATATACCCACCCTACTTCTTCAAGGCCCTTCCTTTTGTATCTCTTTTTCTCCCTTCATTTACAATATCCCAACTACACTTTATTTCTTCAAAGGTGCTAAAGCCCTTTTCAAATTCAGTCCTTCCCATATAATATCTCTCTGCCTGGAACTTGCTTCTCCACTCTTTCTAGCTAATTCTTCATTTTTTTTTTTCTTTTCAAATGGCTCATTTTTTTTTCCAATACAAAAATTTATACATACATTGTTATGTGACTCTAATTGCTCTCCCCATACTGTGACAGCACGCTCCTCCTTTCCACCCCTGATTCCCCATGTCCATTCTACCAGCTCCTAACCCTCTCTGCCTTCTCATCTCACCTCCAGACAGAAGTTGCCCATTTAGTCTCATGTATCTACTTGAGCTTAGAGGCACACTCCTCATGAGTACCACTGTATGTCTGACAGTCCAGTCTAATCCCTGTCTGAAGAGTTGGCCTCAGAAATTGTTTTAGTTCTGGGCTGATAGAGA
>NW_004443943.1:19076890-19111389 GCF_000243295.1 Trichechus manatus latirostris
CAGGCTTTATGGGGTTCCTCCAGTCTCATTCAGACCATTAAGTCTGGTCTTCTTACTAGAATTTGAGTTCTGCACCCCACCTTTCTCCTGCTCCATCTGGAACTCTCTGTTGTGTTCCCTGTCAGGGTGGTCATTGGTGGTAGTTGGGCACCATCTAGTTCTTCTGGTCTCAGGCTGATGAAGTCTCTGGCTTATGTGGCCCTCTCTGTCTCTTGGACTACTGCTTTCCTTGTGTCTTTGGTGTTCTTCATTCTCTTTTATGCCAGGTGGTTGGGACCAATTGATGCATCTTAGATGGCCGCTTGCAAGCTTTTAAGACCCCAGATGCCACTCACCAAAGGGATGCAGAACATTTTCTTAATAAGCTTGTTACGCCAATTGACCTAGATGTCCCCTGAAAGCATGGTCCCCAGACCCCTACCCCTGCTACTCTGTCCCTTGAAGTGTTTGATTGTATTCAGGAAACTTCTTAGCTTTGGTTTAGTCCAGTTGTGCTGACTTCCCCTGTAGTGTGTGCTATCCTTCCCTTTACCTAAGATAATTCTTGTCTACTATCTAGTTAGTAAATAACCCTCACCCTCCCTCCCCACCCTCGTAAACATCAAAGAATAACTCTTCATTTTTCAGTTCTGCTTAAATGCCATCTTCTTAGAGAAGCTCTCTCCATATTAACCCATTTAAATAGGTTCTTCTTTTTAGAGTTTCCCGTAGCACTTACTATTTTTCCTTAGAGAACTAATTACAGTTAGTAATTGTTATGGATTAAACTTTGTCTCCCAAAAATATGTGTTGGAATCCTAATCCCTATACCCCTAAATCACACAGCAAACAAACTGTACCTAATAAGTTGACCTAAGTAACTTAAACAAAAGTACAATCAGTGAGAGGAGGTATTGCCAAGAAGGCACAGACCTGAATTAAAACCTAAGGAATTTAATGAAAAAAATACAAACAGCATGATGGGGTATTACCAAGAAGGCACAATTTGGGGTGAACTACTTAGGTGTTCCCAGCATTCAAAGCAATGGGCATGGATTTTCAAAGTTACTTCAGTCTTGGAATAATATCAAATTTCTTTGGTTTCCAGCAAAATAGGTCAACCTTCAGATTTCAGCTGAGAGCAAAGCACAATAGGAACCAGTAGCATAATAATTATTTTACCTCCCTGAGCCCCATCACCAAAAAAGGCAATCTGCTCTTGGAGCATATAAGCTTGAGGATGAGAATCAGGAGATCTAGACTCTTTTCCTTACCTGACTCACTGATTCATCCTGACACTTAACCTCAGCTGTAAAACAAGGCCACCAGCTCTAATGTTCTATAACTCTATATTAACACGCTATTATATAGCAGTGGTACCAAAAGCCATGCAGGTCATAGAGCTGGTAAACTCTGTCCTGCTCAGACTAACCCTAATGTTCTCTTTCCAATTTTTAGTAACAAACTATTGCTGTTAGGTGCCAGCAATTCGGTTCTGACTCATAGTGACCCTGTGGACAACAGAACTAAACAGTGCCCAGTCCTACGCCACCCTCACAATCATTGTTATGCGTGAGCCCACTGATGAAGCCACTGTGTCAGTCCATCTCATTGAGGATCTTCCTCTTTTTCACGGACCCTCTATTTTACTAAGCATGATGTCCTTCTCCAGGGACTGGTCCCTCTTGATAACATGTCCAAAGTACATGAAACGAAGTCTTGCCATCCTTGCTTCTAAGGAATATTCTGGCTGTACTTCTTCCAAGACAGACTCGTTCCTTGTTCTGGCAATCCATGGCATATTCAATATTCTTCACCAACACCATCGTTCAAAAGCATCAATTTTTCTTTGGTCGTCCAGCTTTCACATGCATATAAGGTGACTGAAAATACCATGGCTTGGGTCAGGTGCACCTTAACCCTCATGGTGATCTTTGCTTTTTAACACTTTAAAGAGGTCTTTTGCAGCAGATTTGCCCAATGCAATACGTCCGTTTGATTTCTAGACTGCTGCTTCCATGGGTGTTGATTGTGGATCCAAGTAAAATGAAATCCTTGACAACTCCAATCTTTTCTCCGTTTAGCATGATGTTGCTTATTGGTCCAGTTGTGAGGACTTTTGTTTTCTTTATATTAAGGTGTAATCCATACTGAAAGTCTTTGATCTTCATTAGCAAGTGCTTCAAGTCCTCTTCACTTTCAGCAAGCAAGGCTGTGTCATCTCCATATCGAAGGTTATTAATGAGTCTTCCTTCAGTCCTAATGCCGCATTCTTCTTCATATAGTCCAGCTTCTTGGATTATTTGCTCAGCACACAGACTGAATAAGTATGGTGAAAGGATACACACCTGACGCACACATTTCCTGATTTTAAACCAGGAAGCATCCTCTTTTTCTGTTGGAATGACTGCCAATTGGTCTGTGTTCAGGTTCAGCATGAGCATAATTAAGTGTTATGGAATTTCTATTCTTCACAATGTTATCCATAATTTGTTATTATCCACACAGTCAAATGCCTTTGCATAGTCAATAAAAACAAGCAAACATCTTTCTGGTATTCTCTGCTCTCAGCCAAGATCCATCTGACATCAGCAATGATATCTATCATTGTCCTCGTCTGAGTCCAGCCTGAAATTCTGGCAGTTCCCTGTCGATGTACTCCTGCAACCATTTTTAATTATCTTCAGAACTTCTACTTGCATGTGTTATTAATGATATTGTCCAATAATTTTTGCATTCTGCTGGATCACCTGTCTTTGGAGTGCGCACAAATATGGATCTTTTGTAGTTGGTCGGCCAGGTTTAAACACTTCAGTTGGTATTCTGTAAATTCCTGGAGCCTTGTTTGTCATCAATGTTTTCAGTGTAGCTTGGACTTCTTCCTTCAGTACCATCGGTTCGTGGTTATATGATACCTCCTGAAGTGACTGAACATCGACTAATTCTTTTTGTTATGGTGACTCGGTGTATTCCTTCCATCTCCTTTTGATGCTTCCTGTGTCATTCAGTTTTTTGTCCATAGAATCCTTCAATATTGAAACTTGAGGCTTGAATTTTTTTCTTCAATTCTTTCATCTTAAGAAATGCTCATCTAGCAAAAAGACCAGACTTAATGGTTTGACTGAGACTGGAGGGACTCTGGAAGATGCAGCCCCTGGGCTCTCTGTTAGCCCAAAACTAAAACCATTCTCGAGGCCAACTCTTCAGACAAAGATTAGACTGGACTATGGGACATAAAATGATACTCGTGAAGCATGTGCTTCTTAGCTCAAGTAGATACATGAGACTATACCAGAGGTGAGATGAGAAGGCAGAGAGGGTCAGGAGCTTGTTGAATGGACACAGGAAATCCAGGGTGGAAAGAAGAGTGTGCTGTCATGGTATAGGGAGAGCAAGTAGGGTCACAAAACAATGTATGTATAAATTTTTGTATCAGAGACTAACTTGAATTGTAAACTTTCACTTAAAGTACAATAAAAAAAAAGATTTTATTAATAAAAAAAAAAAAATGCTGCTGGGACAACTAGCAAGCTACATGGGAAAAAATAAAGCTGGATTCCTGTCTCGTGCCTTACTCCAATATTAATTCCAGATAGAAATAAGATTTCAATGCAAAAAGTAAAATCATAAAGGCATCAGGAAAAAACATGAGTAGTATTTTCTTAAGGAGTTCCTCGGTGGTGCAAACAGTTAAGCACTCAAAAACTGGCCAAAAGGTTGGCAGTTCAAACCCCCAGAGGTGCCCCTAAAGATAGGCCTGGAGATCTGCTTCTGAAAGGTCACAGCCTGGAAAACTCTATGGAGCAGTTGTATTCTGCACACGTGGGGTTGCCATGAATCAAAATTGACTCAAAGGCAACTAACAACAACAACAGACAACAGTATTGTCTACTGTCTTGCAGTGGGGAAAACCTTTGTAAGCATGTCACAAAAAGTCAGACACCATAACGAAAAAGACTGGTAAATTTAATTGCATAAAATATATATATACCACATAGATGAACCTTGAAAACATTATGCTGAGTGAAATAAGTCAGACACAAAAGGACAAATATTGTATGATCCCACTTATATAAAATACCCAGAATAGGCACATGCATAGAGACCAAAGTTTATTAGTGGTTACCAGAGGCAGCCTGGAGAGGGAGATGAAGAGGTATTACTTAACGGGTCCTGAGTAACTATAAAGGGTGATGAAAAAAATTGGAAACAGACAGCGGTGATGGTTGCATAACACAGAGAATGTAAATAATATCACTGAATGGCACACGTAAAAATGGTTGAAATAGCAAATGTTTTGTTATATATATTTCACTACAATAAAAAAAAGTTTAACAAATTCCTAATATTGGTGCTGAAAAAAATACTACACAGGATTGAAAAGTAAATGGCAAATAGGGGTAGATATTTTAAACATTGGTCAAAGTGTTTTATAAAACCCCTAATATAAAAAGACAAATACCCAAAGATAAAAATGGACAAAGGGTATAAGTTGGCAAGACAAGAAATTCAAATGGCCAATAAAAAGAAGGGAAAAAAGTTTATTTTATACCATCAGATAGGCAATGGGGAAAGAAACCCATTTCCCCAGACTTTCAACAACAAAACTGAGTTTTGTAAATCGAGCATAAGTGTGTATGAACTTTCTTAAGAGCAGTTTGGCAAATATGTATAAACATGTAATTTCACTTCTAGAAATTCACCCTATGAGGTCATTACAAGAGCGCAAAAGATGAAGACACACAGATATTCACAGAAACATGATGTATCAGAGAAAACAACCGGAAGCCATTTGAATGTCCATTAACAGGACTGAATAGGACTGATTAAATAAACAAAGGTCATTAAGGATAACGCAGATTTGTTACAGAAAGACGTTGACGTTGTGGGGGTGGGGGAAGAAAATGCAGATGAGAACAGCATGTACAGCATAATCTGATTTATGTAAAACTTAAAATTTTATATAAATGTATACGTAAAAAATATCAGAAAGATATTTAATAAAATGTATGCAGTGATTATCTCTAGCAGAGGTAGATTTGGGATAATTTGTACTTTTTTCTTTGGACATGGCCAAATACGAGTTTATCTTTATTTTTTATAATGACCATCTGACATCTTTAATCTCAGAATCATTTTTATAATCATGTCAGCATGATGATTTTTATCTTTTCTAATGAATAAGCTTAATCTTTTTGCTTTAAAAATTCCTAGAGAGAATTAGCAGAAGAAACTTAAAAGCAAACAAACAGCCTTCTATTTAGTAATTTATTTTCATGGGTTATATAGAGGGTGGAAAGAAGTGACAAAAGAAACCTAGTAAGGCAGACATAAAAGAAAATGACCTGCCTTTCCCAGGTTAAGCTATAATTTGATTCCTGAACAAGGCACAGAAATGGCAAGTATTTTGACTCCGCTTTCTTGATGTGAATAATGTCACACAATACCAAAAAAAAAAAAAAAAAAAACTCCCTGCCAGTCAAGTGGATTCCAACTCATAGCGACCCTGTAGGACAGAGTAGAACTGCCCCATTGGGTTTCCAAGGAGCAGCTGGTGGATTCGAACTGCTGACCATTTTGATTAGCAGTCGAACTCTTAACCACCACACCACCAATGTCACACAATAACATATACAAAAAATTCTGTAGAGATGAAAGGTATTCTTGAAACACAACTATAGCACATAATACAAGAAGAAAACTTCCTCTTTAACCCAAAACACTCTTTTATATAAACCTAGGGACAACACGGGAGGAGCCTTGGTGGCACAGTGGTTAAAGTGCTTGGCTGCTAACCAAACGGTCAATGGTTCAAACCCACCAGCCGCTCTGAGGGAGAAAGATGTAGCAGTCTGTTTCCGTAAAGATTTACAGCCTTGGGAACCCTATGGAGCAGTTCTACTCTGTCCTACAGGGTCGCTATGAGTTAGAATTGACTCGAGGTTCTTTGGGTTAGGGAACATACCCAGGGTAAATCTCACCTAGAAAGTTCCCTAGATTCAATAGAAATGACAGTATATTTTCACGCTCTCATAAGCTATCAAAACAGCCTTCCAAAATAAAGCAGGCAAGTCATTTGAAGAGTCTTTTGCTAATTTGCTCTCCACTCTCAAAGAGGTAAGTTGCTTAAGACACACACATGAGTAAAGATAATTTCATAGAATGTCATTCTTTAGTCACTAGGTTTTCTAAGTATGGGATTTATAAGATCTGTGAAACCAGAGGGCTAAGGGATACAAATAAAATTTGACCCTAAATAATCTTTTCCTTTCCTATTGCTGGCATTCCTTAAATCCCAGATCTCTTCTCTCAAAAATGAAAGGCTCATCCACAAAAGACTCACAGGGCCTCACAATCAATAACATAGATGCCATGAAACAATCAGTGTGCTCCTGGGGGAATAGTCTCCACATATGAAACATAATACAGAAAAGGATGATCAACGTCAAAATGATTTCTTGAATTGGAGAAAAAAAAAAATCAACGGCTATTTCAAGACTTAAAAGGCTGCCTTTTATTGAATTATCACTCTAGCTCTCCAACAGACGGGTAGTGGAGACATTTTAAGCACATTACCTTTAGGAGGAAAATAGGACTTGCTTTCAGCTTTGTGAGGCCAGTCTACCACAAGAGGTCCAAACCTGCGAAAACTGGCAGTGATCTCATCTATAAAACAAAGAAAGAATCTTAGCAAAAAAGAAAAAATATTGCAACTGAGAAGCATTAAACATTTTTACTTAAAAAAATTTTTTTGAGAGCTATTTTCTAAAGCATTTTTACAGAAGTCAAACCTACTAAGTGAAATACCACTGCTTGGCATATATTTGGTTATTCACTTATAACTATACAAAAATGTATTTCTAATTATAATTCATTTCCCTTCACTACCAATAAACTCGACATACAGTCTTTGCAAGAAAAAAAATTCAGTATTAGCTAAGGTGACCTCAACGTCAAGTAAAAAGGAGATTCTAAAAATAGGGATGTTCTCTGTTTCTGGAAAAAAGGCAAAGGTACACAAAAATTTAATTTAAAATATGCTTTCACTTCTGCAAAATCTCCAAGGTTATTTTAGAAATACACATGATTCCTTTGCTAAGGTATAAGGGAAATAAGTAGATAATTCTATTTGGCGATAAGAAAATTTTAAAAGCCAACAGTCTCTTTCTCTCATATATATACATACTCATCCTATAAAGAAAATGTTTTAAAAATTATAGCTCAACCTTCTGACTTCTGACTCAAAGCAGAAAGTTATAACTTAAACCTGGGTCCTTCCTACTCAGGTTACTACTGTCTCAGTCATGATCAAAAATACGCCTTAAAGAAAAATCCAATTGATGAGATTAACACTAACACAAGAACAGTCTGAAGGAAAATAAGTCTCCAGTTGTATACAACTTTAATGGAGTAAGTCTAAAATATAACTATTTTTAGAGACTTTTCTCTTATCATGAAAAAAATGATAAGTTAGAGAAATGTCATAGCTAGAATAATGCTGATAAAACAAGTCCATTTTGATATTTTTAGAGCACATCCAAAGCCTCCTGGAACTAGAATTGCTGTTTTCTCTCTTAAGTTAACTTGGTCACAATTGTATCTCATCTGTGCATTCAACAAATTTTTATCAGCAACTTACTATGTGCTGGCATGAATACTTCCACTGGTTTTAGTAATAAGTGAAAACTCACTTTTGGATTGGTCGTACCTCAAAAATATTATTTTTATTAAGAAAAATTGTAACCAGTCTTTATCATTTTAAAGGCAAGAAGGGGATTGATTATTCTTTTCATTAATAGCTATTAAAATGTGAGATGGTATGGTGTGATGAAAATGAGCAAAAGCTCTGGAGTCAGACCAATTTTGAGTTCCAACTGTATCATTAGCTATATAACCCTGGACAGATTATCTCTCTGATCCTCAGCTTCCTCATCTATAAAATAGAGATGGAACCTTATAGGACAGCTGAGCTTAGCAAAATAGTAGGTTTACAGTAAGAATTTTTTTTTAATATTAGCTCTCATTATTATTTTAAAATGTACCCCCAAATTAATAACTAGGAAATGTGATGCTATTGGGAGACTACTATGTTGCCACATATGAACAGACCTGAAATGTACAATGTATTATTTTCTCAGCTATTAAATATTCTCACCTCCTACACCCTAAGACATAAATGTCCTAAAGCTGCCTTGGAGAGGAGAGGCAGGGTCAGATCACACAAAGCACAAACCTCGCCTTTATAAAGTCATTAATGAATGCACAGTACCTTCATCGATATCAGGAGGAAGGCCTCCAACAAACACCTTTCTAGAGTAGCGTTCCACCCGTTCCCCATTTTGACAGCGAGTGGGAGAACTTAAGCCAGATGACAAGGACTGATCTCCATGGCTGTCGTCCAGGAAGGCATCTTCAAAGGGAAAGAGAGAAGACCGACCTGAAACAAACGTGGGAGTTTCTATAGTTAAAATGATTTTCCTGGACAACAAATGCTTTATTAGGAGCCCAAATTTCAGGGTGACGCATACAAAAAATATGCCTTGAGCTGTGACTTTTTCAAAAGAACAAGCAACTGCAGATTTCCAGATCTAGACAAGTTTATACCAGTTTTTGTGTAAAGATATGTACAGAACAGAGATTACTGGCTTGATATATAAGGATGTAGCCTCCAAAAATTGCAGCTGTTTTTCTTGCTAAAAGATCACTACATTTTATTTGTACAATCTCTATCACTGCTGCTAAGAGAATTGAGCAGTTATTTTTCCTTTCCACAGTAGTTTCTGAAAATAAGCATAAAAATCATTTCTATTCACAGATCATAATCTGCTCTTTATGGTGACATCAGAGGTTCAGTTCTGAAGATTGGCCCTAATAGCCAAGGAAATTTTAAACTGATGACAGGGGCTGATGAACCCTTAGGATAGCAGCGCTAAAGATCATTAAGTCTTCCCTGCCACCCAAAGCTACTCCAATTTGGAAACAGACATCTGTAATAATAAAGGGTGGGGGGAGTAAACAAAAACATATAAATTCAGATGTGGGAGTACAAATGTAAATGTGGTTATCCCATCTTTATCCTAATAATCCTGGCTGTATTTCACATCAGTCAAGTGAAAAAAAAAAACTATAAAAAGATTATAGAATTATTTTCATTGTTAATTCTATAGAGCAAAGGCTCCTACTCATTCCAATATGACAATAAGATACCAGCAGTTAGACTTTGTTAATAAATATAACACACAATAATGACATCTGGCATTACAAAATAAAATCTAAGTTTAAAAACAAATATATTTCCCATTTGAGTCAATGAGTTCCTGGTAAAACTTTCCACTACGTTACAGTCTAAAAATGAACTATCTTGAACACTCTAACTTTTGAAAAAAAGAAAAAGTTCCTCTACAGTAAATTCATATATTCTTCAAAAAAAAAGAACAGTGTCTTCCCTATTTAGTCTATCCTGTCTATATTTCCCTGAAACCTAAGTTCTGCGTCACAACAGCCAACTCTCCAAAACAAAATATAAATAGCCTTAGAAAATACTGAACATTTACTTCTTTTACCAAAAAAAAAAAAAAAGTTACTAACATAACTCTGCTTATTTTATGAACAACCCAGGTGGTATAAGAAAGGCACTGTTTTGATGTTGGAAGTTAATAAATAAATAAAAGGACCAAAGAATTTTTTATTCAACTCTTCCCAGCTTAGCTACAAAGAAATAGAACAAAATTTGTCACCTCATGCCACCTCTCTTTTTTAGCCTGGCAGGAACAAACAATAGACAGCAAATTCTCATCTCCTGATGTCTGTTTTGATCGTTGGCAGTAAAAGAAAAAGGTCTGCAGCAACTAGAGGCAAAATGAGCTTTCTAAACGCATCCAGGACACTCTCCTACAGATTGACATCTGTTTGCTTTTTCACGTGATCCCCGTTCCGTAAATTATGTGCCTACTCGGTGTCAGGCACGTGCTCAAGTTAGCATTTTCCACAAAATGTGCCTATTTCAATCTCTTACCCTCAACACTAGTAATAAGAGATGTTCGGAAAACAAAATCCCAAAAATCCCAATCCACATTAGAATATAAAAGGTTCTGAAAAATCCTGTCGTAAAGAAATGTTAATTTAACAGCATTACTCAGGTTTCAGATAACATACATAATTCAGTGGAAAACCCTTGCAGAGCTATTTCTCCAGATGCCAGGAACACCAAACAAACAAAATACTTCCCTACCAAAGAAATCAGTCTGGTGGGAGAGATAGTCATGTACACAAATTATAAAATAGAGAGACAAATACTAAGAGATGACTTTACCAAATGACACAAAAGGACAATTTACTGCCTTCCTGGAGATGGAGGGAAAAAACACCATGAGAGTGACTTCATAAAATGGTAATTTGGAGCAAAATCTTGAGGTGGGAGTTTCTGAAATAAAGAACAAAAATCCACAGAAAAAGTGCTTTCAAAACAACTCTTTATCTTTCCCTGCAAACTTGCTTCTCCTCTAGCATTGCCTGTAATCTCAGTAAAAAGACTATTATCTACTCTCCAATTCAGTCCAGAAATCCTTGACATCTCTCCGTCATACTCCATGTCTAATCCATCTATCGTTAAAAAAAAAAAAAATTAAACCTGTTGCTGTCGAGTCGGTTCCGACTCATAGCAACCCTGTAGGACAGAGTAGAATTGACCCAAGGGCTTTCCAAGGAGCAGCTGGTGGATTTGAACTGCCGACGTTTTGATTAGCAGCCAAACTCTTAACCAGTTCACTACCAGGGCTCCTATCATCTAAGCTCTAAAATAAATCTTCAGTCTATTCAGTTCTATCTCTAGTCCTGACAACTTGGTCCAGACCGCCATCATCCCTCATCTAGATTAATAGTCTCATGAGTCTACTCAATAGCCTGTTTAGTCTACAATGCTTTCTACACAAAGCAGCCAAATTGATATTTTTTAAAAAACATTAATCTGATCATGTAACTACACCTGTCACCCTCATTCGTAAAACTACTCAATGACTTCCCATTGCTTTTCTAAAATAAAGTACAAAAACATCACTGTGAACTGTAAGGCCTCTGCCTACCTCTCCTACATCATAATGGCGGCCTCTCCCTCTTGCTCACTGACCTCCAATCACACAGACCTCTGTTGTTTCCTGATTATTCTTCCCTAACTCAGGCCCTAAGGAAAAGGTGTTCCCTCTAACTGAGACAAACACCCTTTCCCAATGCCCCAATTTCCTACTTAATCCTACTAATAATTCTCCAGATCTCAGCTGAAAAGTCATCTCCTCAGGTGGAATTTTCCTAACCCTTTAGATTAGGTTAGTTCCTCTCTTCTGTCCACTCACAGAATCCTGTATTCCTCCTTTCTAACACTTTTCCCCATTACCATCATACCATTTGTGTGGGTTTTTGTTTAGTATTTCTTCCTCCAACCCCATTAAATTGTAAGCTCCTTTAGGACAGGGACCAATTTAATCTTGTTCAACACTGTATCTTCCTGCCCTGATAAGGGCAAATAACAGGCCCTCAATAAATGTTCAATATGAGGTAGCATTCAGGGGAGGAAAACAGTATGTGCAGACATGCTGCTGCAATGCAATACACAGGTGAGAGAATGGCAAGAGATGGGATCATGTCCTAGAAAATTGAGACCTTTTCTGTTGTTTTTATTTGTTCAAGCATTATTTTCTATACACTATTACAAAAGCAATAGGAAATTTTCCCATTTTCAAATTTAGTATTTCGTTCTGATACTGAAGATGCTTTTTTTTTTTTTTTGGTACTAGACACTCCTTGGAAACTTTATAGGGCAGCTCTACTCTGTCCTATAGGGTCGCTATGAGTCGGAATCGACTTGATGGCAACAGGTTTAACGGAATACTCACTCCCTGGAGACTCTGGTACTCCCAACTAATTCATCTTCTATCCTGTCAGTTACTTCTCCAAAATATCTGTGACCATGTTATTCCTCTACCTAAAATCCTACAATAGCTTTTGTCACCTACACTAGCAATTTGTATCCAGGGAGAGGGGGAATGAAGAAATCTGCAAGCGTCCAGATGACACATGAAGAAATCTTGAACCAGAACAGTGAATAAGGAGAAGCAGCAGATATTTGAGACTTTCTGAAATAAAGAGAACTTTCTTTCTGTCTGGCCAAGATAACCACAGATTCCCCAGAGTATTTTGGCAAAGAAAATTAGTACAGTTTTATGAATTGGTTATGAGTAGTTAAGAAACTTCCCAAGGTTTTTAAACCAAACCTCTCTTACTGTGAGTATTCAGAGTACTACACACACACAAAAAAAAACTTGTTGCTGTCGAGTCAATTCCAACTCATAGTGACCCTGTAGGACAGAGTAGAACTGCCCCATAGAGTTTCCAAGGAGCACCTGGTGGATTCGAACTGCTGACCTTTCGGTTAGCAGGCAATAAAGTTGCCCTTGAAAATGAAACTGCTAGAATTAACACATAAATGATGTTTCTCTAACTGTGGGTGAGAACCAGAAATCTAGGTCTCAGAGCCCAATCCCCAGATCTCCTTAATTCGAATCCGTGGAGGTCAGGCTTGAAAATCTGTATTTTTAACAAATTTCCCTAGTGATTCCAATGCTCCAGTTTAAGAACCACTGAAGTGGAGATTATCTGTCTGTAGCAAGCAGCCACTGAAAGAGCTATTGTGTGAAGAGTATGGACCCTTGGGAAACACTCAAGTTCAATGAAGTTAAAGAAAGGATATCCTCAGGACTGGAATATAGAATCTATAATCTAATTAACCGTGCTGTAACATGACTGCCTAAAGTACTGACGGAACAAAAAGTCTGCAGGAAGCATTTAAAAGACAGAGCTGTAGAGTAAGAACTTGGGAGTGTTTACCTAGCATAGAACAACAGGAAATAGGAGGACTTTGTTAGTACTAGGTAGGATTACTTCTCTATGGGACAGAATGGTTTAGCTGATGTTTCCATAGCCTGAAGACCATCTATTTCCCTTTGCTATAATTATAAGCTAATGGAGGACTGTTCTGATAACAAATTTAGCACCTTGTTATTGTGAAGGAGTGACTCTGAACCAAGAAACAATCAGCCATTGAAATTTTATTTCTATATACATCTTGTCCCATAAATTAAAACATTGGTATCCTGATTTGTCCAGTGGTCCCTTGTAGGTATATTCACTTGGTCAGCATAAATCCACCCCCGAGACCAATTATCCCTGAGAAAACTTGTAAAATTTTAGTTTCTGCACATGTGATACTTGAAACTGAAACTTTAAAAGGCTGCACCCAACCTGTGCCCCTTGAAAGGCCGTACGTCATTAACTAGCATCTCTCTGACACTTTTTTTTTTTAATGGAAACCTTCTCCAAGACCAAAATGTTTTAATCAAGCCACATTACTTATCAAAAATTATGTTCTTACAAGCATAGCACATAAATCTGCTTAAGAACCTGATACTTCCACATAAAATATTCACATTCAATATTTCAACAGAAGCACTAGAAATGCTTCTCAATAGCTGCAACTTTGCCATTTGACTTTCTCTTCCATTAATGGTATGGCTCTCTGGTAACTATTTTTGGGTAATAACCAGAATGTAGTTATTCTGTCCAGAAATCGGACAAATAATCTCTGAATGTAGAGATAACTTAAAGCTAAAGAAAAGTGCCAAATAGGAGACCTGAAAAGTGCTAGGTAAGCAAAGAAGACTTGTCCAAGATGACTCTTCCCCACAGAGCTCCCCTTCCTGCAGTGTTTGATGGAAAAACGAAAGGCTGTTTGCCATGCTGTGCTGCCAAAGTGGTTCAATCCCACTTCTGAGCTCTCCTCAAAGCCTCTGCCATCATTCTGGCCACTCCAAGTCATTTCTAGCCCAGTACTTCCACTCCAGGAGTCCCTAGGTATTTTAAACAGTTAAGTGCTTGACAACTAGCCAAAAGGTTGGCAGTCCTAGTTCACCCAGAAGCGCCTCAGAAGACAGCCCTATCGATCTGCTTCCAAATGTCACAGTCTTAAAAACCCTATGGAGCAGTTCTACTCTGCACACATGGGGTCGCCATGAATAGGAATTAACTTGACGGCAACTAACAACTTCTATTCCAAGCCTCACCTTTTTCATCTTGTTGTTGCTGTTTGCCATCAAGTCAATTCTGACTCACGTCGACCTTACGTAAGTGAGAGTAGAAATATCTTCATACGGTTTTCAATGTCTGATGTTTTGGAAGTAGATTGCCAAGACTTTCTTCCATGGCATCTGTGGGTGGACTAGAACAACATTTTGTTTGCAGCTGCGTGTATTAACTGTTGCACCACCCAGGCACTCCCTTTTCATCTTAGTCTTGCAAATACCTCAGAAACTAGTCACTTTGGAGTTTAATAAAAATGTTTTAGGAGACATGACTCCCTCAGGGAAAAAAAATTCCCTGGAAGTCAAGAAAGATAGGTTCTAGTCTAGGCTCCACTCTGTGACCTTGGACAATCCACTTATCTGAGTCTCATTTGTATAACGAGATAGTTGAACTAGGTGACTGATTGTCAAATCTCTGAGGGGAGCAGAATCCTTTTTATTACACAGAAACCTTAGATAAACTTTTAATATGCGAATAGATAAAAACAGCTCACTTGATATTATTACCTGCATATCTCTTAAGCATCAAGCACTTGATATGTTTACAACTCTCTCTTGACATGTACCCTAAACCTATTCTCTCCTAGTACCATTACAATAAGTGGCATCACAATTCACCCAATTGCTCAAGCCAGAACCTGAGTCTTCCTTCTTATTTACTCTCCATATCCAATTCATCCTGTTGAGTCTATCCTCCAGAGTAGATCTTTAATTCCTTTACTTCTCTCCAACTCCATTGCCACCATCTGATCCTAAATCCCTATCATCTCTTGCCCAGACTACTGCCACTGTCTCCTAACTAGGCAACCCTCTTTTCCTTTCACCCCACTCCGAAGAGCAGCCAGACTGCTCTTTTGTTCTTTTTGTCAAGTGATAAATCCGATCACTTGACCCTGCTTTAAAGCCTTCAAAGATTTCCTCTTGTACTTGGACCAAGTTCAAATCCTTACCAGGAGCTAAAGCCAAGCAAGCTCATATTCCCTTCCTTCCTCCAGCCTCATCTTAAGGCACTCTCCCCCACATCCGCCAAGCTTTAGCCATTCTGGGCTCCATTTGTTTTCTCAACATACCAAGCCCTTTCTTGCCTCAAGCTTTTTTAAAAATAACAGGTTGTTGAGATATAATTCACATGCCATACAGTTTACCCATCTGACCCATTAGCAGTCACTCCCCATCCTCCCCTCCTCTATACCCCAGGTAATCACTAATCTACTTTCTGCCTCCATGTTGTTGTTTTTGTGTGCCCCTGTGTCATAGAACTTCCCTCATATGGTTTCCTAGGCTGTAAATCTTTATGTGAGCAGATCTCCAGGTGGTTTTTCCACAAGGAGTCACTAGTGGGTTCGAACCACCTACCTTTTTGTTAGCAACTGAGCACTTTAACTACTGTGTCACCAGGGCTCCTTTCTGCCTCCGTAGATTTGCTTATTCTGGACTGTCTATATAAATCCAATATGTAATCTTTTGTGACTGGCATTTTTCACTTAGCATAATATTTTCAAGGCTTATCTATGTTGTAGTATGTATCAGTACTTTGCTTCAAGCCTTTACACATGCTTTCCTTCCATCTTCCCCTTTTAACATAACTATCTTATGATGTCTGGAATTTCCTTTAAAATATTCCAGGGAAGAAATATATGAAACTAAACTGTCAAAAATGATAATAAGCATTGATGGGTATTCAGGATTCATTAAACTATTCTATTTTTGTGCATGTTTGAAAATTTCCATAATAAAAAAAAATTAAGATAGCTGTTTCTCCATCCTTTGGGTTTCGGTTTAAATATTACCTCTTCAGAGGTGACCACCCTACCTTAGAGGGAACCACCATTCTTTTCTGCCTAGTATTTATCCCACTTTGAGTACAAAAATATTTCTTTCATATATATATTGTCTCTCTCCACCACCAGAGTAAACACTCAGTAAGGACAGAGACCACATCTGGAGTCTAGCACAGCACCTGACCCTTTAGTATGCAAGTAAACACTTAATGAATGAAATTAGAGTGGAAAGCCCAGAACCTCTCCTTTATTCTTTCTTTAGGCCCGTTCCAGACTAACTTCCCTCATCTTCTCCTGTGCTCAAATTTTCATTACTATGAACAGTAACATTTCCAGATATTAGAACTATATTAGTTCTATGATATTAGATATTAGAATACTCAGAAGATTCTTCAGTTTACATCTATGTTTCAATGCAGAACCATCCATACCTTTAAACAAGCAAGTTCACACACCCAGGTTTGAATTAGCAGTATGGCATATTTGTACCATGGTCTCACTGGGATAGCTAATCTCTGGCAGAAAAACCAACTCCAACTCAGTATACATGTTTGTTTTAGAACCTTTGTTATCAATTAAATCATCCATTAATATCAATAGATTTTTATAGGTTACATAGATGCAGAAGTACATTTTACAACAGTAACTCCAATCATTCTTTGTATTTGTTCACTTACATCGTTTAAAAGGATCTTTTATATTCTCCTTGTTGCCCTTTAACTAGGAAATTCTGTAAAATATCAAGAGTATTGGCATAGCCAACATATCTACTTATGGACAAAAGTCTCCCAGAGACCATAAAAACTCGTGTGAAATGAAAAACACACACACATTTTAATGTGTAGGTAAAAGATCTTGTATGACACTACCTGTTAGACTAGTTTCTAACAGGGATTGCAGTTGTATAGGAGAACACATATCAAAGCTTGTCAAAGGCTTAGAATACTCCTGAAAAAAACGTTAGAATTCTTTGGTGTGATTTTGATTCCAGAGGAAAACTAACATTCGTCTACTGAGACACATCTCTAAAATAAAAACGGATATCAATGGGAAATATAATTGGATATTTAAATATTTACTTTAAACATGTTGTTATTGTTAGTTGCTGTCAAGTCAGCCCCTGACTCACGGCGACCCTGTGCACAATAGTATGAAACTGCCCAGTCCTGCACCATCCCTATGATCAGTTGTGGATGGAGTGATCCATAGGGTTTTCATTGGCTGATTTTCAGAAGTAGATCACCAGTCCTTTCTTCCTAGTGTATCTAAGTCTAGACGTTCCACTGTAATCTGTTCAGCATCACAGCAACACAAGCCTCTACTGACAGATGGGTGGTGGCTGTGCCTAAGGTGCATTGGCTGGGAATCTAACTAGGTCTCCTGCATAGAAGGCAAGAATTCTACCACTGCACCACCACTCCCGCTTTTTACTTTATATATAATCAATTTTTATTTTAAACTCTGTTCTTTCACATATCATTCTTCTCCTTGCCTACTACTACTGTTTCAACTACACTTGGTTTGCCAAAAAACCTACCTCCAATACTTGTTTCTACCATCCAAGCTTTCACATAATGCCCAAATTCTCTCCTGTTTTCATTACTTGTATCATAAAATCCTCTTTCTAAAGCCTGATATGTCTGTGTCCAGGAGTCTCATCCTCTGTTTCAAAAGTCATTTATCAGGGGAGCACATACCATCTCACTGCGAGCTTCTCATCTCCAGTTGGCTCCCACTGCGTATGCTCAGGGACATGTGCTCCAAGCATCTGGTCATGCCAATCTCACCTTGAAGCTTTCTTCTAAGTCTAATCACGTATCTGCAATGCCTTGCTTCCCATTCCTCCTCTGTCATTCAAATACTTCCTGAAATTCTACCTATTCCTGGAAGTTTTTCCAGGTTTATTAGGAGACGTGAAATATTCCATTGACTTAACTCTTGCTGACAGATCTCAGAAATGTCACAGATATGCTTTTGCTCTCTATTCCTAAAAATTTTACCAACTTAAAGTAATGCACACAATATGAATATAGCTCAAGTTCTGTTCTTAATTATATTCCCATTGCCACTGAGTTGATTCCAACCCATAGGGACCCTAAAGGACAGAGGAGACCTGCCCTACAGGGTTTCCAAGCCTGTAAATCTTTACAGAAGCAGACTGTCACATTTTTCTCCCAAGGTGCGGCTGGCTGGTTCGAACCACCAACCTCTCAGTTAGCAGCTGAGCACTTAACCACTGCACCACCAGAGCTCCTTTCTTAATCAGAAGTAAGGTAAAGTAACATATATCAGCAAGTTCACTTTTTATGCTTTTTTGGACAAGTCTAAATGTTAATTAGAGGAAAGGGATCAAGTATTAATTTAATCCCCGATCACATGAATAAATGAGCATGAGGAAATCTGCTAGTTCATCAAATTTATACTATGCAGAGTTGGCCCAGGTGACATATCTCAGGCAATGAGAGTGGTGGATATCACATCCACCTGCTCTATTTCCACATGGCTATATGTTCCTATGGTGGTGTAGTGGTTAAGAGCTACGGCTGCTAACCAAAAGGTAGGCAGTTCAAATCCACCAGGCACTCCTTGGAAACCCTATGGGGCAGTTATCCTCTGTCCTATAGGGTTGCTATGACTGAGAATCGACTGGATGGCAATGGATTTGGTTTGGTTTTTATTTGTTCCTATATTTAAGGAAGATGACTTTTCTTCTTTTCCAGATTTGAAAATAAAAACATGGAACAAAAATTTTCTGCCTATTCTCTCATTGGAACCCTGGTGATGCAGTGGTTAAGAGCTCTACTGCTAACCAAAAGGTCAACAGTTCAAATTCACCAGCTGTTCCTTGGAAAACCTATGCAGCAGTTCTACTCTGTCCTACAGGGTCGCTATGAGCAGAATCGACTCGACAGCTACGGGTTTGGTTCTCTCATTACAAAAATCCAACTTTCAGTCTTTTAGCTCTCTCTCTCTCATATTCAGAGCACTGGTGGCGGTGGCGCAGTGATTAAGAGCTCGGCTGCTAACCAAAAGGCTTGCAGTTCTAATCCACCAGGCACTTCTTGGAAACCCTATGGGGCAGTTCTACTCTGTCCTATAGGGTCGCTATGAATCAGAACCGACTCGACAGCAATGAGTTTGGTTTTTTCTCTCTCTCATGTACACACACACACACACACACACACACACACACACACACACACTGTGTCATTCTCCTCTTTATCTACAACTATCAAGCTGCAGACTTACAAAGTGCAAGGATCAAGTCATTCTAGGCAGCATTTAGCTTACAACTTGATGCAGATGATCACAGCTTTTTGGAAACAATAACATCAAACCTTTCAAACAGATATAGAGAAGGTAACATGGAAAAAGAAAGAGTAATTATTTTTTCCGCCACTCGTCTGTCAGTTTGTCATACTGCAGTAGCTTGCATGTTGCTGTGATGATGGAAGCTATGGCACCGGTATTTCAAATGCCAGGAGGGTCACCCATGGTAGATTATGGCTGAAAGCAGAGAATACCAGAAAAATGTCTACCTGTGTTTTACTGATTATGCAAAGGCATTTGACTCTGTGGATCATAACAAATTATGGATAACATTGTGAAGAATGGGGATTCCAGAACACTTAATTGTGCTCATGCAGAATCTGTACATAGAACAAGAGGCAGTCATTTGAACAGAATAAGGGGATACTGCATGGTTTAAAATTAGGAAAGGTGTGTGTCAGGGTTGTATCCTTTCATCATAGTTATTCAATCTGTTTTGTTCAGTTGTAAATAGGGTTGCTGTGAGTCAGAACCGACCTGACGTCACCTAATAACAACAATTATTTTTTTCAGGAGCTTAGAAACTACAAGTGATTTTATATTCTTGATATCTAGTATTTAATATACTATTATTTATGAAAGTAAAATTAAAAAATTTTTAATATGATGCCAAATTTTGGTCTGCATAAATGTAGGGTATTATACCAAAACTATCCTCATCCATAAGCATTTATTAAGTGCTAACTATATTTACGGAACAGTGTTAAGCACACGAGACAACTATCCTCAAATAACTTATCTCCAGTTGAAGAATCAGGGCATACAGAAAAGTCAGGAAGAATGCCAAGTAGCAGAAGTAGAGGAAAACACTGCCTGCAAGACCACTGGACAAGGCTTCCTGGAAGGTGTAAGGCTTGAACTAGTGAAATAAGGATAGGCCTTATGTAAATAGAGGAGAGGAAGGGTCACAATATTTGCAATGGCCAGACAGTGGGAAAGCACGTGGATTGGCCAGGGCAAGGTGAGGTAGGAAAAATGGAGGGTAGGTACGACAAGAGGCAGATAAGGCTGGTGAAACAAGAGATGGGGAGCCTGAATGGGGACCCTGAGGGTAACATGGACAAACTGGTGTTTCAGAATGATGAAGCAGTTCAAATGGGAAGAGAGGAAGAGTCCAGAGAAACTAGGGGGGGAATATTGACAAGAATTGGTGACTGATTAGTTTTAAGAAGCGAAGAGGCCAGTCCTTGATGTGTACCCTCTGGATTGCGTCTAGTTTCCATTTTGAAAAGTCCATTTTCTATTCCACCTTGACAGTGATTGTTTTTCTAGCAACATGAAAAAACAAACAAACAAAAAAAAGTATGGTACAAAATGATTTCTAGTAACAGTATTTTCTATGTTTCAAAATTTTTAGTTAAAAACTAAGAAAGGTAAAATACTTTAAGTGGTATTTATTTCTATGGTTAAAAAAATAATCAACTACATAAATGTTTTTCCTCACCATGATGTTGAAAACCAAAACTGACTAATTATATGATTCCATCATGAAAGAAAGTTTCAATGGTAACTCAAGTACACATTCACTCAACAAATATTTACTGTGGAATGAATAATAAAATACTATGAACTTAATATCATTATCTTCTCTCCAGCATTCATCTCTGAAGTTGGACAAGATTGGTTTTATTACCTCATAATTTAGAGATGAGGATACCAGACCTAAATGACTAAAGCAGTGATTACAACCTAGTTGTTTGACCCTAAATTTCAAACTCTCTACACTATATTGGGTTTACCCTATCTATTTCACAATATTATCAAATTAAACATATGAAAATACTTCAGAAAGTTTACAAGCATTACACAAAACAGATTATATTATTCTTGTCTGAGTGTGACCAGCAGAGAATCAAGGTTTTATGGAGACTAAATCCTACACAATTTTGGGGCCCCTCTTAAGAAATAAGAACACAAAAATTAGGTAAATACCTTGAAAGGGGCCCATTCAAATGAGGGTCCCTGAAACTTAAACCTCATTTAGCTTCAGGGTAAATCTACTTCTGGATGTAGCACAAAGAAATATTCACCAGCCAACCTAGTAAGATCGAGAATCACCCTCCAAACTTTCCTCCACCTTCTAAGAAATCTGAAAAGAACACTGTGGATACAGGGCAGAAAAATACACAAGTTTGACCTTTATTTCCTCAAGTTCATTCACAATAGCCACGTAACAAAAAATTCCTAGTAGTAATAGTCTTCATCATGTCTTCATTAGGATTAAAAGCAAAAATTACCAACTAACAACAAAAAGTAATTATAATAAAAGTGATGAGAGAATTATTTTCTAAAATAATTAAGCTAGACTGTCACACCGTACAATAATTATTGCTTTATACACAGGTGTGTATAACACTCACACACTCATACTTACAGTTTGGCAAGCAAAAGATCTCATTAAAAAAAAAAAATTTACCTCGTCTTCGCCCATAGCTCCTGGCTGCATGTAAACACAGAAGAAAACCATGGGTATATGTATCAAAATGGAGAATTTAGAAATTAAAAAAAATTCAAACAAACCTTTTCTAAGTATTCTCAGAATTAATTAATCTGGAGATATTATTCAACTTGACTGCAGACATATATTTAAAAAACCTATATGAAGTACAAGTTAAATAACAATCTTACAGAGAAATTCAACTGTTTGCAGTAGTCACTGGTACAGTGGCTTAAGCTGCATGAGTCTTACAAGAATTTATATAGGGGCCCACTATATATATCGGATACAAATAAATAGCGTTCTTTAAAAAAAATTTTCCTGAATTATAAGTCTTCATTTGTACTTTATATTACAATCAAACATCACTTAAAAAAAAAGTTATTTATAACTAAAAACTGTAGCATGTGGTGGTCATTCTGAATTTTTTAACACTCACATGTCACAAAGTCCCCCTGAAAGAGGTATAAAAATTTACATTTAGCTAGCTTTTGTTTTACAGAATGTGTTTCTGTAAAGTTCTCAGTAAAGTTTCTCTTATTATCCCCATTTTATTCCATACAGTATCACAGATGGGGGAAAACAATATCTTTTTCACCTAGAAAGTGAACTGAAAAAGTAGAAAGGGATAAGATACTGGCTCCACCCGGGTCATGCTGAAGAATATAGTGCTTTGAAGGCCTTTTTTCCCGCCAAAACTCAAGGCTCACAGAATGCACTGTTACAACGTTTTATAGAGTTAGACTATTGTATCATATATTGCTAGAAGATTCTATCATCTAAAATGATTTTCAGAGTGGAAAGTTTCTCAAATCTGAAACCTCAGGTTCCATAAAAATAAATGATAATTCTCTTTAATCCATTTTTTAAAGCATGAAATGTCATAAAATTAGCTCATATTGAAAACAAAGGATAATTTGGGGTTACATTTGCAATATTAAGTATTAAAAAAAAGAAAATTATTTCTCCCCTAGGAAAAAAAACTCAGACTTTTCAGCCAGATAGTAAAATAACATTTGGCCAAGCTGATCTTCTACTATGTTCCACTTTTCTTTAGACATCATACTCACCCTTGCCTCCACACATTTGATTTCTTCACTTTCTCACTACTCAAATATTGAAAAGGAGTATTCAGTTCAAGTCTACTTTCTCCCTAACTCCTTCTCCCATCACCTCAATGAAAAAAAGGTCTTTCTGAATTTATATAACGATTACTGTTTACATCATTTACAAAGCAGGCACATTCTAAAAAAAAATTTTAAGGGCCATTTTTTATTATTTGGGACCTGGGATTCATCTCCCCACAAAGAATATAATAAATGGCAATTAGTTTCCCAGTTTAGCCCCAAAAGTTTGCTTCATCCATAGTAATATAGGTTGTTATGGATTGAATTGTGTCCCCCAAAAATATGTGTTACAAATCCTAACCTCTACTTGTGGTTATAATCCCATTTGGGAATGGGTTGTCTTTGTTATGCTAATGAGACAGGATTAGTGTGGGTGTGTCCTGAGTCAATCTCTTTTGAGATATAAAAGAGATTAAACAAGCAAGGGAGAGAAGCAGAGATGGAGGAAGAGAGATGCCAAGCCACATGAAGACTGCCTAGGAGCAGAAGCTCAAAGAGACAAGGATCTTCCTCCAAAGCTGACAGAGAGGCTTCTAGCCTCCTAAACCGCGAAAAAATAAATTTCTGTTTGTTAAAGCTACCCATTTGTGGTATTTCTGTTATAGCAGCACTAGATAACTAAGACACGGGTGAATTAATACTAATAGATAACACTTAAAATAAAACAAAACAAAAAACCCATTGCCGTCTAGTCAATTCCGACTCATAGCGACCCTAAAGGACAGAGTAGAACTGCCCCATAGGGTTTCCAAGGAGTGGCTGGTGGGTTAGAACTGCTGACCTTTTGGTTAGCAGCTATAGCTCTTAACCATTATGGCACCAGGGTTTCCAAATAATACTTAAAAAGAGACGAAATAGGTTTTGACATCCTATTGCTTGTTTCTTTCTCACATCTTGCTCCTTCCCTCCATCCCCAATGATCTCATACTGCCCAACACCCCTACTGCAAAACCTCTATCTATAGAGAAAATAAAATGCTCTGTATTTCAAAATTATTCATTTCTCTCCCAAACAACAAATTCCTATTCTTTCATCATATCTGATTTCTGGCCAAATACTCAAAGAAAAAAAATCTGATTGCAATGCTAAGGTACAAATGACTCATCGGATCTTCACACCCCTGGAGGGTAAATGAGAATGCTGTTCACTCAAGTCTTCAACTGCTAAAGGTTCAGGTAATAGAGAAGGTGAAGTGAACAGATTCAGACAGGCCTGGGAGTTGAGGGGGTTGGGGGTGGGGTGGGGGGTGTGTGGCATCCTGAATTGGCAAGAGGGGAAGAGTTGCAAAAGACCTACTTGGGAGTTTTAATCAAAGCTTCCTCAAACAGTTCATGACTTTTATAGAGTCTTCTCTTCATCCACTGAACAAAGACAGTAAATAGGTTCATGACAACCTGGGGACTCTGACACCACAGACGCAGGATGGCATATGGAAGAGGCAGTCATGTTAAAGTAGTGATCCGAGATGTCTTCATTTGTTTTCATCATTCATTGAAGAATTTAATTATGTGGTCCCTACCTTGGTCCTGATGTCAGTATTTTATTTATGATCCTCATGGTGATTAATACTATAAAAAAAACAATAAAAATGAACCCACTGCCATCAAGTCAAGTCTGACTTACAGCAACCCTACAGGACAGAGTAGAACTGCCCCATAGGGTTTCCAAGGAGCAGCTGGTGGACTTGAACTGCCAACCTTTGGTTAGCAGCTGTAGCTCTTAACCACTGCGCCACCAGAGCTCCAAATAGTTAGCACTTAATGAGTGCTTATTATTTGCCAGAAACAATTCAAAATGCTTACATATATTAACATCATTTAATATAACCAACAACTTTATGACGTAGGTATTCTTGTTAGCCTCTTCTTACAGATGAGGAAAATAGGGACCAGAAAGGTAAAGTGTCTTGCTGCAAATCACACAGGTAGGAAGTGGTGGACTTGGAATATGAATTCAAGTAGTCTGGCTCCAGAGTCCACACCTTTAGCCATCTCACTATACTGTTAAATTCTTAAAGGTCTGTATCTTATACTCCCTTAAATACTCTCTAACGCACCTGGCAGAATGTCCTGTGCCAAGCTGGTACTCAATACATATGACTCATTAGCTGAGTGCACAATCAAGGAACAGAATAATACATGCTATGGTGGCCTGTAGAATATAGGCCAACCCTGTTGGTGCTTTCAAATTTGATCAAGTTGCTCATATGAGGGCTGTTTGCAAAAACTTCAATTTGAAGTCAAACTCTTCCCTTAGGGAGAGGTAATGAATACTAAGTAAAGAAATCTGGGAGCACAAAAGTAGTACTTTTCTCTGGGAACAAATATGAGTTTTAAACAACAAAGAATATTGAATACATAAATTTACATGAGCCAGCACAAAATGATCCCACACAGGAAAAAAAGGGATGAGTGTGACTAATTCCATCTATATAATATTTATGCTAGTATGAATTTACACCAGATATAACAAGATGTAACATTCTTTTGAAGTCCTATCTAATTCCTCCAAGCATTTTAATTCTTGATTTTTCAATGATCACTATCATTACAGATAAAATTATTTGACCATTTCATATATACTAAATAATTTAGATCTGATGAAAAATTACATCTAACTTTTAGAAGTCAGGGTAGTGATTACCCTTGGCTAGTGGTAGTAACTAGAAGGGAGCCTGAGGTGGTGGGGGGGCAGATTTTAGGGTGCTGGTAATTGTTTTGCCCTTAATTTGGGTACTGGTTACATGTGTGTGTTCAATTTGTAACAATACAGTGAGCTATAGATTTACTTGTGTACTTTTTTGTGCGTATGCTGAATTTCAATAAAAAATTATAAATATTTTAGATTGATTCACTGGGATAAAATAGGTTATAAAATGAATACAGAAAATCCAAAATGCTAACATTTTTATAGCCCTTAAATCATAAACCTGAATAATCCAAAAGTGAAAAAAAAAAAAAAAAGACTTATTTTCAATCTATCAGAATAAGCATTAAAAGGTACATGTATTATACAGTGGGAAATTCAAGAGTTATTCCAAAAATAAGTTTACGTGGTCAATGATTAGTACACTGTGAATGGTACTATCATGTTAATGGTATAGTGCTTGGTTATGCATATGAAGCAACAGCTAGTTGAACTTGTTTTTAAACGGCTGATCTCTTAGGCACGTGATTCCCCGAGGGCACATTATGATCTGGTTTTAAAATCTAAACTAATTCTTCTACTACATGAATGCATACAAATTTGCTGAAGTTTATGAAGTTTATTCTCTAAGCAAAGTAATATCATATATAGAGATTCTACCATAGAGGTTCAAAACAAGCAAGAGAGAAAGATGTATCTTTATTATCCCATGTTATGGATTGAACCGTGTCCCCTGAATTAGGAGATAATATTGGAGCCATTATTCCCTGTCCTTGTGATCTAAGAGCCCAACTAAGTCCAGGTACTGATTATCGATGACTTATCTCCAAACTCCAACCAAAGGAGGGAATGATTTAGGTGACATTACCAGAGCCATTATTCCCTGTCCTTGAGCACAGAGAACCTGACCCAGCTGGAGATGGACTCACAGGAATCACATGGACACGTCAACTGGGCCCTGAGGTATAAAGACAATAGCCAGGACAATCTTGGAAGACATCTTTTACGGAAACTTTCACATAAACTAATAAACAGAGCACAAAAGACTTTCCGCTCTTTCATCTTTTCTATTAGAATTTTGTGAATAGAAGATTTGTTGGACCAATGAAGACCCTTCTGACCATCTTTACTGAAACCTGTACCAACAATTGTTAAGAAAGACAATTCAAAATGTAGAATCACGGTTACTTAACAGTTTCTAGCCAATCTGTGAAAAGGTGAAGCTTTCAATGGTTTTGCCCATTTGTAATGTTAATACATACTGATGATTCTGTAAAGTTTTGGGGACTTGGACAGACATGGTTGTGACAGCATGCTTGTCCCTTTTCCCACTCTTGTCTATTCTGTAATATTCCTTGGACTCCGGCAGACATGGCTGTAGCAGCATGTTTGTCCGTGTCCCACTTTTGCCTTTTTGAATATATAGCAAACAAAACCTTTTTTTTCTTTACTAACCTTTGTGATGTTTTTACTCTAGAACACCCCCAAAAATGTGTGTCAATTGGCTAGGCCATGATTCCCAGTATTATGTGATTGTCCACCAGTTTGTCATCTGATGTGATTTTCCTAAGTGTTGTTAATCCTACCTCTATGATGCTAGTGAGGCAGGATCAGAGGCAGTTATATTAATGAGACAGGACTCAATCAACAAGATTGGGTTGTGTTTTAAGTCAATCTCTTTTGAGATATAAAAGAGAGAAGGAAGTAGAGACATGGGGACCTCATACCACCAAGAAAGTAGTGCCAAGAGCAGAGTGTGTCCTTTGGATCCGGGATCCCTGTGCTGAGAAGCTCCTAGTCCAGGGGAAGATTGGTGACAAAGATCTTCCTCCAGAGCAGACAGGGAGAAAAAGCCTTTGCCTGGAGCTGATGCCCTGATTTGGACTTCTAGCCTACTAGACTGTGACAGAATAAACCTCTGTTTGTTCAAGTCATCCATTGGTGGTATTTCTGTTACAGCAGCACTAGAGGAATAAATGTATTTGAGGAGGTACAACCAGAGTGCTCCTTAGAAGGAAGGATGGCGAGACCTCGTCTTGTATACTTTAGACATGTTGTCAGGAGGGATCAGTCCCTGGAAAAGGACATCATGCCTGGTAAAGTACAGGGTCAGTGAAAAGAGGAAGACCCTCAATGAGATGGACTGACACAGTGGCTGCAACAATGGGCTCAAGCATAACAACGATTGTGAGCTTGTCGCAGGACTGGGCAGTGTTTCATTCTGTGGTGCATAGGGTCACTATGAGTCGGAGCCGACTCAACAGGATGAATAAGACACCCCACAATCATTTACTCCATTCAAAATAAGCCTTGGTCTCCAAGTCCTAGAGAAAGGGTTACAGATGTTGTCTATGTAGCCTCACACCTGTGACCTGAGAGCATTCCACTGACAGTAATCACCACTTTACTTTTATTTCAGCAGCACATTGCTAAATGACACAACTGACAAAAAAAAAAAAAGAAAGAAGGAAAAAAGAGCCGGGAGGGCTGGAAGGGAGAGAAAGAGGGAAGAAGGATAAAATCCTGAGAATTCTAATTATACCCCATGATCTGTTCAAATCAGGTCTGAAGTTACCTACTACAGAGGTCTGCACCCAAATATCTGCATCTGTTTTCAACAAATCATCTTCTCTGAACCACTATGCCAAAATCTCACAAGGTCTCTTCAAGCTTTAGACAAATACTTCATCTCTAGACTCAGGACAGCTAATACTTGTGAATCCTGCATTTTTGAACCACAAAATAATGTAGGGAATTATACAGAGAGAAAAGAGGGTGAACAAAACGGATGTTGGTACATTTAGGAGCCTAAGCAGAACCAAAGGCCAGTAACCCTATCCCAGGCTGGACCTCTCAGTCAGAGCTGTTTGTCTCCTTCCTATTAACAAGGCTTTTCCCATGGGGAAGAAAGGTTTCTTGATGTAAGAAAGTTTTGGAAAGGAATGGTCTTTTACTTTGCAAGCCAGGTTGGCCTGGGAAGGGCTCCCTCACCATGGAGAAGCTGCTCATTCTTCTCATCCCTGCCCCGTAAACCTGTAGCTGTCAAGTCAATTCCGACTCATAATGACCCCATAGGGCAGAGTAGAACTGCCTCATAGTTTCCAGGGAGAACCTGGTGGATTCAAACTGCCCACCTTTTGGTTAGCAGCCATAGCTCTTAACCACCACGCCACCTGAGTTTCCCGTTTCTGCCGAACCCTCAAAAACAGACCACTCCTCTGACCTGGACTTGGGAAAACCTCAGGGAACAATAAAAGCAGACCAAGCCTTGAGGGAAAAGAAAGAACACAAGGGAATGCATGGCACAGGCCCTATGCTACTCAGAGTCCTTCATTCTCAGATAGACATTGGCAAGGGGGTAAAGGAGGCATTGGATCTCTCAATGGTAGCTACTTCTAATTCTGGTCCATCCACCCTTCCCACACACCACCAGGTTTCACCCCAAACCAATTAAATTAGTTTCTGGGGTGGGGCCCAGGCATGGGTATTTTCTGTTTTGGCTCCCATTTTGATCGTATAGCCAGGATTGATCACTGCTAACCCAAAAGAAAAAGGGCAAGAGGGAGTACAGTAGGGAAGCAGCAGAAACTAACATTTGTTAGTTAATAGTTCAGCTGCTAACCAAAAGGTCAGCAGTTAAAATCCACCAGCTGCTCCTTGGAAACCTTATTGGGCAGTTCCACTCTGTCCTGCTTTTCATAGTCTCACTAAGATCTCTTTCCCTTCTCCCACCTTCCTTCCTATCTCCCATTAAGGAGGGCCTACTCAATGGGCCTGTTGACAGCATACAACAACAACTCAGTGGTCCAGGCATTGTGCTTGATGCCAGGAACCAGCTGTGAATAAAAGCTAGTCTCTGTCCTCTTGAAGCATACAGTTTAAAGAGAAACACCAACATGAAATAATTAATTACAAGTATGGTGACTGCTATAAATGAGACGAGATTCTTCTGCTACACAAATAAAGAAAACAAATAGGGAAGGACACACAAAGAAAAGTAGCTACTCTTTCAGTTTCCTGTATCTTTGTCATTGGGTCGGAAGCATCCAATTCCAGGCAATTTATACATATTCACATACACAAGAAACTTCTTCCAAAATCCAATAAAGTAAGTCAAGATTATTTCCAAAGTCACTTATTTATAATGCTCAATATCAGGCCATGTAGACCAGGTTTACCATTCTATTTTTAGGAAAAGAGGATTTAATAAGTATTAACATACCATAGTCTGCCAGAAGAAAGAACAAATCTGTCTTGGAAGAAGTACAGCCAGTATGCTCCTTAGAAGTGAGGATGGCGAGACTTTGTCCCACATACTTTGGACACGTTATCAGGAGGGACTAGTCCATGGAGAAGGACATCATGCTTGGTAAAGTGGAGGGTCAGTGAAAAAGAGGAAGACCCTCAATGAGATGGACTGACACAGTGGCTGCAGCAATGGTCTCAAACATAGTAATGATTGTGAGGATGACACAGGACCGGGCAGCATTTTGTTCTGCTGTACACATGGTCCCTATGATTTGGAACCACCTTGACGGCACCTAACAACAACAGCAGCAACAGAGTATAAACAAGGTGACAGGCAATATTAGGGAAAATATTTCCCCAAAGATACTAAATTTGTGTGTTTGTGTTACACTAGTATAAAACAAAACCCTTAACAATTAAATATTTAAAGCAAAAGTTACTACCTTCAGCCAGGAGGGAGAAAGTTCTGCTCCTGCCTCTATTATGTCACCCTGGCCAATTCACATAATCTCTGGAACCTCAACTTCCCCATGTGTAAAATGAGGTGTAAAAAAATAAACAAACAAACAACCCACAACGATACTCTTAGATCCGTTACCATGTCCATGAAAAGGATCCATCCAATGGAGTTTGAAACTTGAGTACTTAAAAGTCACAAGATATTATTCTCTATTACTATTTTTCATTTTTTAATTAGCTACCATTTACAATGGATTCAGATCACAATTGTGTACTAACTTTCTAACTCTATTCAGATAGAAATGACAGCTTTGGATCTTGTCTTCAAAAAGTTCAAAATACTCTGGAAATGCCTTTAATCTGAAAACCTCAAAATAATTCTTCTGCTATCTTACAATTACTCTGCTAAGAAATTCAAAGGTAGCTATCAGATTTTTTAATATTTTATATCAATCCCTCCCAGATTTTTAAGTTAATTCAGATATTTAGTTTGCCCAGTAAGCAGCTTTACTTCCTAGACCCAGGACAGGTTTACCCAATTATTTACTTATATACACTCGTAGTGAGCAGAAATACAATGTACTCTTCAAAATTTGGAAAATTCCATTTGGAATTGTAGCAAACCTGGCTCTATTCCCATCATGTGTTCAGTTTCCTTTCTGTCACTTCCTCTCAGCTGAGCTTCTCCCCAAGGAGTTCACTCCCAGCACAGAATGAAAGGGAGGGGAAGAGGAGGCTCTGTGACTACACAGAAGTGTCTGCCCAACAAAAAAGTTTGTACCAATATCCTTCACATTTCCCCTTCTGATTCAACAAAGGTACTGGCAGCCCTCAGTTCAAAAAGAAATATAAGCAAAGTCTTCTAAAATATTTTTAAGGCATTGTTGTTGTTCTTATTAGGTGCCATCAAGTCAGTTCCAACTCATAGCAACCCTATATACAACAGAATGAAACACTGCCCAGTCCTGTGCCATCCTCACAATTGTTGCTATATTTGAGCCCATTGTTGCAGCCACTGTGTCACTCCATCTTTTTGAGAGTCTTCCTCTTTTTTGCTGATTGTCTACTTTACCAAGCATGATATCCTCCATACATGATAACCAGTCCCTCCTCATAACATGTCCAAAGTACATGAGATGAAATCTTGCCATCCTTGCTTCTAAGGAGAATTCTGGCTGTATTTCTTCCAAGACAGATTTGTTTGTTCTTCCGGCAGCCCATGGTATAGTCAGTATTCTTTGCCAACACCATAATTCAAAGGCATTAATTCTTCTTCAGTCTTCCTTACTCCTTGTCCAGCTTTCCCATTCATATGAAGCAACTGAAAATACCATGGCTTGGGTCAAGCGCACCTTTATCCTCAAAATGACATCTTTGCTTTTTAACACTTTAGAGAGGTCTTTTGCAGTAGATTTGCCTGATGCAATACGTTGTTTGATTTCTTGACTGCTGAGCCCGTGGGTGTTGATTGTGGACGCAAGTAAAATAAAATCCTGGACAACCTCTATCTTTTCTTCGTTTATCATGATGTTTCTTATTGGTCCACTTGTGAGGATTTTTGTTTTCTTTATGTTGATGTGTAATCCATACTAAAGGCAGTAGTATTTGATCTTCATTAGTAAGTGCTTCAAGTTCTCTTCACCTTCAGCAAGCAAGGTTAAGTTATCTGCATATTGCAGGTTTTTAATGAGTCTTTCTCCAATCCTGATGCTGCATTCTTCTTCATATAGTCCAGCTTCTAAGATTATTTGCTCAGCATACAGACTGAATAAGTATGGTGAAAGGATACAACGTTGATGCACACCTTTCCTGATTTTAAACCATGCAGTATCCCCTTGTTCTGCTGGAACGACTGCCTCTTGGTCTATGTACAGGTTCTGCATGAGCATAATTAAGTGTTCTGGAATTCCCATTCTTCACAATATTATCTATAATTTGTTATGATCCACATAGTCAAATGCCACACAGGAAAACATTTTCTGATATTCTCTGCTTTCAGCCAACATCCATCTGACATCAGCAATGATATCCCTTGTTTCAACTCTTCTTCTGAATCTAGCGTGAATTTTTGGCAGTTCCCTGTTGACGTACTGCTGCAACCATTTTTGAATTATCTTCAGCAAAATTTTACTTGTGTGTGATATTAATAATATTGTTCAATAATTTCTGCATTCCATTGGATCACCTTTCTTTGGAATTGGCACAAATATGAATCTCTTCCAGTTGGTTGGCCAGGTAGCTGTCCTCCAAATTTTTTGGCATAGACAAGTGAGTGCCTCCAGTATTACATCCGTTTGTTGAAACATATTAACTGATATTCCGTCAATTCCTGAAGCCTTGTTTTTAGCCAGTGCCTTCAGTGCAGCTTGGAATTCTTCTTTCAATATCACCAGTTCTTGATCATATGCTACTTCCTGAAACAGCTGAACATTGATCAATTCCTTTTGGTACTGTGACTCTGCGTATTCCTTGCATGTCTTTTGATGCTTTCTGCATCATTTAATATTTTCCTGGTAGAATCCTCCAAGGCTTTAGTAAGAGGAAAAATGCGGAAAACCACATAATCTAAAAGCCTGAGTGTCTTGGTCCACCAGCAATGCACAACTTGTTTAACAATCAATGACCTCTAAATTTCTCAAACAGGTAAATATCTTTAAATTTTTTTTTAAGATATTAAAATTTTAAGTCTTCAAACTGTCCAAGTTTTATTCTAGGACTCCTCAATTTATCAGTATTTTAGAAACTTTAGTAACGAAGGGTGAGGGCAAACAATCACCTCCCCTTGTCAGAGGAAAAGACAGGAAGTGGCAGTTCAGATTTCTTACTCACCTCTTGTAACTCAGACTAGAATTCTAATTACAACCCAAAAGATCTCAGCAAAGAAAAGATATGAAAATTTTTAATTTAAATATAATTGAAACTCTGTTACATTTCAAAGCTACTGTCTGGCTGTATTTCTTCCAAGACAGATCTTCTCTGAGTAAGATTATGCCACTTTGTGGTGCAATGGATCACTTTTATTTGGCCTTTCTAGCCATGGTCTTGTAATGCCCACCAAAAGACTGGGTGGGGTTATGTAAATAAGGTACTTGTGGCCCACCACAGGCATTGGACAGCTTGCTAATAATGCAAATAAGGTGAATGGCACCCTTGCTGCGGTAGGATCATGCAAATAAGGTGTATGAAACCCTAACAAGCGGATTGATCAGTTTTGCTATCCCACTAGGCTTAAAAGAGAGCCAATCCCAGAGCAGAGGGAGATCTGACTACCACCAAGAAGAAGAGATGGGAGTAAAGCATGTCCTTTGGACCTGGGATCCCTGCACTGAGACCCTTCTAGACCCAGGAGACAGACAGAGAAAGCTTTAACACTGGAGACAACAAGATGGCAAGAATCAGTAGCAGAGAAACGGTGGCCGCAGAGGCAGCAGAACCAGAAAACAAGCAGGAGACGGCATCGTGAACTTCCTGGCCCATGGAGTGAGAAAGCTGAGCACCTTTGGGCAGGCTTGCTGGTGGAATGGGGTGGCTTCGGGAACTTTTTGGTGGAGCTAGCCTTGCCCACCCACAGAGGGAGAGAGCTGAGCACTTTCAGCCTTCCAGTCGAGGCTTACTGGTAGAGTGGGGTGCCTCTGGGCACTTACTGGTGAAGCTAAGGAGTTTTGTAACACCTGTCAGAGCAAGCAGAAGCTGGGACAAGGGGCTGAGGGTCAGAGAGAAGCATACCTGTGGGCACGGCTGAGAAGAAGTTGTGTTAATCTAAGAACTGTATCCTGAGTTCTTCCTGAACTTTAATTGTAACCTGTTATCTCCCTAATAAACCCCATAACTGTGAATATTGTCTATGAGTTCTGTGTGGCCATTGCAATAAATTATTAAATCGAGTAGAGAAGTAGAGAGTGCTGTGGGATGGCTGGTGTGAGAACTGGTAAACAGGTTGGCGAGAAGAGGCATGTCTGACCTTGGCCTCACAGGAATCAACCTTGGGCTGTTTATCTTGATTTTCCTTCCCCCTTGTGAAGTTAGAGGAGAAGGTCAGACCCCTTGACCAAGCCTTTTTTACACCCTTACAACTCAAATGTAGCAGTAAAAATACCTTCTTTGTACATGTACCTTATCTGAATCTCACACCAACAATGAGGTAGTTGGAGTAATTATCATAACTGCCCTCTTGTAGGTTTTTAAACTAAGGCTTAAGGAAGTCAGAGACTTGCTCAACCAGATACCATTCTTATCCCTTGACTCCTCCCCTCTAAGATCCAAGCCTTCACTTTTGCCCTCTGAAAAAAGTGGGACAATATTAAATATTACATCAAAAATTCCTTCCTCAGAGCGTAGTCAATGTCACTTAAATGTGTATGTA
>NW_004443943.1:19111489-19125913 GCF_000243295.1 Trichechus manatus latirostris
AAAAAAAAAAAAAAATTCCTTCCTCAAAGCTGTTATATTTTCTGTCACTACAGATTAGTTTTGGAGCCCTGGTAGCTCAGTGGTTAAGAGCTCAGCTACTAACCAAAAGGTCAGCAGTTTGAATCCACCAGCCGTTCCTTGGAAACCCTATAGGGCAGTTCTACTCTCTCCTATAGGGTCTCTTTGGGAGGGGGGTCTGGCTTTTTCACTCAGCTAATTATTTTGAGAGTCATTCATGTTATTCCATGTATAATAGTTTACTGCATTTTACTGCTAAATAATATTCTATTATATGAATGTACTGCAACATGTTAATCCATTCACCAGTTAATGGACATTTAGATTATTTACACTTTTTTACTATTATGGATATTGCTGCTTTGAATATTCATATATATGCCCTGTGTGGACATACACTTCCATTTTTTCTCTTGAGTAAATTCTTAGGAGTAGAACTGCAGTATCATATGCTAGGTGTACGCTTACCTCTTTAAGAAACTGGCAAACTCTTTATCAAAGTGGCTGTACCATTTTGCATTCCAAACAGCAGTATATGGCACTTTTAAAAGTGCCAGACATTGTGAGAGATATAGCAACTGGGAAGGGGTTGTAGCCCGCAAAGACAAGTGCATGTTCCAAAGTCAAGGGGCAGAGGAAGGAAGCATCTCATCCAGAGAGAAAGATTCACATAAAAATAGACGGAAATGTACACCAGTACAGTCACTCTAGCCTACAAGATGAGTTGTATGTGTGCTGCCTTAAGTCCCATCAGGAAAACATCTATCTAAATATAACCAGTGTAAGATAAACACGTTTTGGAAAGCTAACATGCAAAGAAAAGAAGTCTTAAAAAGGCAGCAATAAAGCTGATGCAAGCAATCACAATAGCATAACAGGAGTACAATCTATGAATCAGGCACTATGCTAAACTTTACAGGATGATTTACATAATCCTTAGAACCATTTTATTGTTGTTTGGTGCCTTCAGGTGGGTTCCAACTATAACAGAACAAAAGGTTGCTCAGTCCTGTGCTATCCTCACAATAGTAGGTATGTTTCAGCACTTTTTTTTTTTTTTTTTTTGCAGCCACTGGCCATTATCTTCACTTTACAAATGAAGAAACCAGAGGCAAAAAGAGGAGTTACGATTATGGCCTGAAGTCACACACCCTGAAGCTGACTGATACTATCCTTTAAGCCACCCTACTTCCTCTGTTTTTAACTTTGTACTCATCAAGCAATCTTCTGATACTTACCTATCTTCCCAAGCCCATTTCTTACTTGGAAAAAGAGGAGTTGACCAGTCAAAAAGAATAAAATAGTGATATTTTGCAGTGATATCTCAGAGTAAATTACAAGACCAGCATTTTGATTCTGAACATTAATTTGACCATAAATGTGGTTCACTTGACCAATCATGGAGGCAACAATATACTTTTCTGAAGGTCAATATAATAAATGAAAATTCACCAAGCCAGGCATAAATCCTATGCAAGCCCACAGCTGCAAAACACAATTCTATATCTAGTTTAAAACACACACACACACACACACAACCCACAAACTACTGTTAGTATCAGAAAAATCTGGCTGATCCAGCTACAGCTATATATGTAGCTAGAAGCCTTCTCAGCAACCTGTTTTCCCCTCCAGCATGAAAAATAAAAATACACGATATAAATATCCTAGTGTTTTTGGTGTGAGGGTGAAGAGGATGATAGAGTAATAGGTGTAATTATCAAAAAGTTAAGAAATCATGTAACATTAAGCTATATTATTGGTCTTAATGGAAGGGGATATATTGTTTCATAACTTTATTTTGGAAATATTGACTAGGAGCAGGTCTTATTGATGATCAGAGTTTTTTCCCTTTACCTCCTTTTCTAATTTTCACAATACCTAAGGACCTAATATTTTTGGGAAAAGTAAAAATTTAGATGTGTTTCTTAGGTTCCTCTCCAAAGGTTGGCCTGTTAATTCTTACCAGATTTTTGGTCTTGAACAAAAAATAAAATCAGTATATCCTTTGGCTTTATGCAAACTCTGCTAGTGTTTCCACCCTCTAAATATCCCTGTTTACTGGCAACTTGTTTGTTTTCTATAGTTGGTATACTATCCTCCTCTCCCAAGCTCCATTTTCTGTCTTCTAGATGATGTCAGCGGTACTGATTCTTGGAGGAAAGTACAGCTGGAAGGTATGCACTAAGAACACCAAAAAATAGGAAAGTGGCCCATTAAAAACTGGGAAGTAGTGCTGAGAACTGAAAAAGCACATCATGACACCTCTATCTTTCCCATAAGGTCAGGAGAAGAATGCTGAGAACATGGTATCCTCAGGGGAGATTCAGATTTTGATGAGGTCAGGGAAGTAAAAGAAGGATGGAAAATTTTTTGAGGACACAGTGAATGGCATCTTTATATACAGAGTTAGGAAGCATAGATTTTGTATAGCAAAAAAGGGTCTAAGAAAGAAGGAACTACAACTGACTTATTTTCTTTTTCAAAAAATTTAAGCATTGCTTCAATTCTCTTTAATTTTCTTAGCTAGTCATTTCTTTTCTGAAAATAAAGTTCAACTTCAGTCCTGTCCATCCAATAATCACAAAATCTGAATTAATAAAGTTCTAGTGGTCTGTGACTTCATCTCAATTATTCCTATCTGAAGGTTGAGGGAAAGGAAGAAGGACAGACCAGTCTTAGGACAGTAACTGTGGGGCTGACAGATAGTATCTATACAAAAAAAGACCAAAAATACATTGGTGTGTTTGTGTTTGTTATTTATATGAGTCACAAGATGGGCTAGCAGCAACTATACGAAAGGGAAAAAAGCTTCATCACAATCAATCTGCCAAAACCTGCAGATCTCACAAGTACCTATCCAGGGGGATACTTTGTTCATTCTGATCATCTCAAATTGTAGTCAACTTCGAAAGAGAATTGACTGTAAGTCATACAAATGTAAACCCTAGTTTTTTTGTTTGTTTGTTTTATTTATTTTGAGGAGCCTATACGTTCTTCCACCTTCGGTAGCACCCAGAATCATTTGAAGACAGGTGCACTATGACATCTGCCATAACATTGCAAATACGTACAACTCATCAACAACTGATACAGATATTGACAAAATTACCCTTTTGGTACTTTTAAACATATTACAAAATCATAAAATCTTCATACTGAAAGCAACTGTTAAGATTACCTAATTCAGTCCTCTTCTCTCACAGATGAGGAAACTGAGGCTAAAAGGGGAATTTAAGCAATATGCAGAAAGTGGAAAGAATATAAATGAAATCTGTTATTTAAAACCAGAGAATTAAAGAAAGAGAAAGAAAAGCAGAGAATCAATATCTTTTAAAAAGAAAAATGTCTTTTAGTATCCTTTTTTATGCGGAGAATCACAAATTATATCCTCTCCTTCTTGCAGAAGAAAACTCAAACCATGTCAGATGATGTCATTTCTCAAATACACACTTATTCCCTTCAGGCAGAGACACTACCACACTATTCTTTCCTTTTAAGAGTCAAGCCTCTAAATCCCATCACATAACTGAAGTCTTTTCACAATGTTAATTATTACTGAAGCTCAGCAGGTTAAGCATGTTCATTAACTCCCACCCCTATCTACCTACATCTAGGAAAAAAACTTGTTTTTGAGTGCTGTTGAGTCAATTCCAATTCATAAGAACCCCATGTAACAGTGCAGAACCACTTCATGGGGTTTTTTGGCTGTGACCTTTATGGAAGCAGATCTCATCGGGTCTTTCTCCCACACAGCCACTGGGTGGGTCTGAACCGCCCACCTTTCAGTTAGCAGCTGAACGATTAACTCTTTGTGCCACCAGGGAGCCTTAGAAAATATTACAGGTAGCATAATCTAAATGTAAACCGACCTTTCTTTCTTTTAGAAATTAGAAAATACAGGTGTATAGTGTGAAATTTTTATTGTCTCCAAGACACTCCAGAAGGGATACACTAGCTATCTAGAAAAAATTATGCATGCAGTGGACTGGAACCTGCATCATCAAGCACTGCCAGCCGGTGATTCTCAGCAGTGCTCATTGGTAGGTAGACTTCAAATCAGAACTAAGGAAATGTGGAATATATATTTTTGAGATAACCTAAAGTCTTCCCTAAGGAACACCAACAGCATTTCCAACATCCTTACTCAAACAAGGAGAAAAAGGATAAAATTGCACACAACCGTAGATTTAACCAGTATGTCTCCCGTATGTATTGAGAGTCAGCTTATATATATGGGAGAATAAGAGTGGACAACCTGTTACCATTCATTTGATAGAGGAGAAAATTTAAACCCTGAGAGATTCAAAGGCTTGTAAAGGTCCTTTTGACAACCAATAATTTCCATTTAGAGACTGCTCTTCTCCAAAATCATTTCATCCATAGACACTAGGAAGGAGAGTTGATGCCAGCCCAGTAGCTATTTCTTCCAGTATCAATTAATGTAACGACTTTCTGTTTAACAAAACTGTGTTGCCCCAGAACTTGATCCAACAATTATACTGATAAAATGGTTTCTAAGCTGCAAAGCTGTTGATACCTACACTACACAAACTCCACTAATGGAATACTCTGGACATCCTGTTTGAAATACCCTCTGGCTATCTACCACAATGAGAAAATTCTGAATTATGTATAAATAAGTCGACTTAGTCATTCATATTCTCTACTCTCTCATTTTTTCACTTTACCTCCTTCCTTCCTTTCCTTACCACAATGATATAGAACAGGGGTTGGCAAATATCTTCTGTAAAGGGCCAGACAATATATAGTTTAGGCTTTACGGGCTTTGCTACTGTGGTGCAAAAGCAGTCATCACAGGGAAAAAAAAGTAGTCACAGACGATATGAAAATGGGTGTGGCTTTGTTCCAATAAAACTTTATTTACAAAAACAGGCAACAGGCCAGATTGGGCCTGCAGAGCCATAGCTTGCCAACCCCTGGTATAGAGCAGCAGTTCTCAAACGTTAGCCTGCATCAGAATCACCTGCAGGACTTGTTAACACACAGATTTCTGGATGCTGACCCATAAAATGACTGATTCAGTAGGTCTAGAATAGGGTCTGAGAATTTGCTTTTTTAACAGATTCTCAAGTGATGCTGATGCTGCTAGTCCAGGGACACTTGGAGAATAATTGGTATAGAGTAAATGGTCTATACTGATCTCATGGAAGGTTGAAATGTAATGAACAACGAAGAAAGTAGAAACCAAATAAAATAAAAACAAAGTGGAAACCACATTTCATATGAAGACTTACTGTTAAGTGCCATAATATTGTCTGTTCCTGGATGATGGAAATTTATTCCCATGCGTCCTAAAAAATAAAATAATTTTATTTTAAGCACAAAGAAAAGAACATTTAACTCAGTCATTTCAAGTACATTGTAAAATACGAACATTACAAAAAGCTAAAACAGATTAATCTATAACAATGTTATCAAGGCCAAGCAGTTACAACAGTTTTTAAATCAAGTCATAAAACATACACATAAAAAGTCTTAAAACAAAGCCAAAGTCTCAACAACAACAAATAAATAAAAAAAAGAAGCTTCCATTATAATAGTCGGAAATTTTAACACATCTCCCGCATTCCAATATAAACATGCCAACTCCCTGAATTAAGCATTTTATTTAAACAACCATTCATACTGCCCTTCAAATTCAAGCAGCAAAAAGTGACCTCACAAAAAAGTGTATAAACTGAAGTTTGGACGGAATAAAAAGGTACTTTATCATGGCTCAAAAATCTAAGTAATTACAAGAATGGCAACTGGAGGAAAGCTGGTAAAATTTATATAACATACATGTAGTGGGGAACAATGACTGGCCTAAAAATCTAGGGTTCTTATGCTGGTCCTACCACTAACTAGTTCTATGACCTTGGGCATGGCCCTCTACAGAAAATGTCTGCCAACCCCTGGTCTATAAGTCTGGATGAGATGTTTCAACTAGTCTCTTCTACGGTTAAGAGTGGAAGATGTACAAAGTTGGTACATTTTTTCATCAGTTATCTGGGACAAGGAGGTGGATGTATCAAAAGAAAAATGAAACAGAGAGAGTCTTATATGAAAACAAAACAAACAAACAAACAAAAAAACGTACTTAGTAAGCTTTCTTGACCAAGTCCTTAAAAAAACAGTTATTGAAACAATGCTTTTGTGTAAAGCTAGTGTCTATGAACTTGATTCTGCCGGGTTTTCACGTCAACTTGCGACAAAGATTATCATGAAATTCTCAGAAAAATGTGAATTTTATTTCCCTACCATTGTTTAAATAATAAATAAATGTCATTAGTATTTGGGGGAGAGTGGTGCGGAAAGAGCCGGAGATAAGGTAGAAGTGACTGACTTTTACAACAGTTATATATAATTTCAAAAAGATCATTTAATCATTTGGTATTAAACTGTTGTGGAGGGCTAGAGGTGAACAGCATTACCAAGCTCTTCTGGCCCAAAAGAGAAACATCACAGCTGACAAAACAGAGCATTTGCCTCAAATAAAAAGGGAAAATCATGAATTCCTAGTCAAATCGAATATTTGCCTAAACAAGGCCACCCTAATCTCTTAAAGATCCTCAGGTCACAGTAATGTAAATGATTCAGTGAAAGGTCATTTCATATTGAGAGAGAGGGAAACAATAATCCTGAAAATGTAAGGTCACTTTTATTGGGGGTAGGGGGTGTATTTAAAGAATGGAAAAATGACCAACAATTTATGGGTCCTGATGAAACTGTTCTAATTTTACCATGAAACATTATAGGGCTTTTAATAAAAATTATTTAATAAAAATTAGTTTTTATTATTTTAAGCCTCCTTATTAGAAGGACTGCTAAGTGAAAGGTCTGCTGTTTGAAACCACAAGCAGCTCCTTGGCAGAAAAATGTGGCAGTCTGCTTCCATAAAGATTTATAGCCTTGGAAATCCTACAGGGTCACTATGAGTCAGAGTCAGCTTGATGGCCGTGGGTTTATTAGAAGGAAGATAGTACATCTATCTCTAGTTTCGTGGAGATTATTCTGCTAGTATTTGCAATATAGTAAAATTATTTTTTAGAATCTATTTTAAATAGAAAAATTATCATATTAGCAAAGAATCCACTCCTAAAAAATAAAATTGCCCCTTTTTTTGCAGATTTCATAGACCTTTTCATATTTACTAGAAGCTAATTATTAGAAGTTTCAAAGACTATCCCATTGTTTAACAACAACGTATCTATATATGTAATTTTTCTATATGCTTTTTATTTTTCTAGCTCCTAAGTCATTTTTAGAGTCCCTGAAAATTACAGTCTACACCATATGTAACGAGTGGTATCTTCTACCATCACCTTCATCGGAACTCATTACAGGAAAATTTGTCACCAGAACATGGTTTTAAATCAATAGAATTTACATTCTGCTTTCAATCAACTATATCAATGTTCTCTCCTTTATTGTTTTCAAATAATGAAGACCTTATTTGGATTCATTATCACCAAATACAAACATCCATGAGGAGTGGATGTGATTTACTCTAAACCAGCTTTCATCATATTCTGGAGTATTCAAATTTAACAGTAAATAGCCAGTCACTAGAAAATCTACCTAGAAAGTCATCAAGAGTTAAAAATCACTGTCCATCAGAACTTAAAGAAATGACATATTCAAAAGGTCTCACCTATATTTAACCAAGGAATATTCAGAAGAGGGTATAATTCCTAAAAAGTTAGGAAGCTTCCCTAAACATCCTAGATTAATAAAAGGAAACCAAAGAAGTTCAAATTCAGCTTACCCTCATTCAAGTTTCTGTGTCTACATCATTTAAAGTAAAGAATGATGTAGTTTATAACTACTACATCAAATAATAGTATTTGTATGGTTCTGGAACTACTTATCTTCCCAAACTTAAAGGGGTGTCCCTCTCCATACATTGATCCTTCCTTCCCCTTTCTATGAGGTCTTAGGACTCTTCAGTCTGGGAAGATGAAACCGAAAGAAGCTTGGTCATTTTCTAATTATTGCCCTCTATCCCACAGACTCCTTCCAATCCACTCTTACTTATGCAGCAAAACAAGAGCCTTGGCAGTGTTTTACAGATGAATGCATCACTACTTGCTGACGAGAGGGAAACTTTTACCTTTCCTGGTGTTCTCCCTAATTCTGTTGGCCTCTTTGACTTCAACCTGTCTCTGGATCAAAGTCATCAACAAAAGATTTTATAAGAAATTCTGGGTCAACACCAGATCCATCAGAACCAACTATCTAAATCTAATTGTTTTCCAAATATATGTCCGTCCCAATTTTATTTTATTTTTGGTAAAACCATTTTTGGCTTCTTTAAGCTAGTTTCTATACCTCTTCAAACACTGTTTAGATTATAAAATGCCATCTATTTCTACTGGAGAAAAATTAGACAATATGGAAGAATAAAGAAAATAAGATCACCAGCTCAAAGATTCTTGCTGTTACTTTAATTGTAGTCTTCCAGATTAGGGAGTGTGTATGTATAAAGGAGGAGCCCTGGTGGCTCAATGGTTAAGGGTTTGGCTGCCAACCAAGCACTTAACCATTGTGAAAGGCTCCTCTGGAGAAAAGACCTGGAGATCTGCTCCCATAAAGATTACAGCCTAGAAAACCCTGCGGGGCAGCTCTACTCTGTCACAGGGGGTCACCATGAGTTGAAAGTCAGCTCGGCAGCACCCAACAACAACAAAAATGTGTAAAGGTTTCTTGTATGAAACAGGAATTATTTTATATATATATATATATATATATATGTATCTTTTACTTAATATATTGTATGTCTGAAGTTTCACAGTTGTTACAGGATTTTGGAGGGGAGAGAAAATATTTAACAGCAAAGGAGAAACTAATTCCAAATTCAGATGAGACCATTTCTTTTTTCTTCCTTTTGTCCAACAAATACTGCTGTTTAATCAGCTGTGAAAATAGAATCAAGTGTGTGACATCTGGTGATTTTTGTTAATGCAGTCTGGTGCTGCCAGCATGACATTTTGTCACCTGTCCATGGTCTGCTATTTTTAAATTGTTCTTGTCAGCTAGCTATCTTTTAAGTATAGTGTAAAATATAAGGTTTCGAAAACTGGAAGGCATACTTGGTTTTACTGAGTTAAATGATGCTGTGGAAATCTGAGACTATGTCCCACTTTCTCCACTGCACGGGGCCCGATAAATGACAGTGGAAGTGGGGGGGGGGCGGGTGGAGGGAGAGGCTGAAGAATAACGTTACATATGGTTATTCAGACTGTAAAATCTCATAAGCTCAATTAACACTCATATTGAAAAGGCTACTTATAAAGAACTACCTTTACTGTTATTCAAAGTTTCAGAGCTCAACTAAAACCCATACTGTTATATATCCAGAATAAAAATTGGTATTTTTATTAAATGGGGTATGAAAGTCATCTCCTCACTTCTGCAATATGTTATGAGATAGGGAATAACTGATGTATTACCACTAATTTTGCTCTAAAAAAGTCAAGTACTTTAGAGAGTGTCACATAACAGAATGTAAGTGCTGTGTTCCAGAAAGGATCATAGGTAAAATGCATATTCTACGGGATTCTATTTTCTACTAACCTTCTCTATAAAGTTGGTGATACATTCGAGATGCAATATTACATATAATAATACAGTAAAATGTTTTATTTAAATCCTTTTTAAGGAAGAATGATAAAACTTTGGCACTATAATATTCTAAATACATTCTAAATTACCTATAAACAAAAGCTCTGGGCTTAGGCCTAAGGTCAAATCCTAGTTTCTTCACAAAACAGTAGAGGATAATTTTTGGCAAGTTATTAATTCCTTTTTGCCTCATTTTCCTCATTCCAAGTTGTACTCCAGACCAATTAAATCAGAATTTCTGAAGGCAGTAAGCAGGTATAATCTCCTTCTTTCAAAACTACATGTGATTACAGCACAATCTTATATTTAAAGGATTATCTGGCAAATTAATGCGAAATACCTATAAAAAAAATCGATTTCTATCTACTGTCCCCCTCCCTCAAGATGTATAGGACAAGAATAAGCACTTCTTGCTGACTCAGAACCTGTCTCCTAACAGTTTGTGGAATCTGTTAACTTACATAAGACACACTGATATGGGCTGAAGAGAAGTAACACAAAAATAAACTGAATCAACAATTCAAGCTACAAAAGTAAATAAAGGGACAGTTTACTTTTCTGGAACAAACAAGTAAACAAAATGCAATGAAGGTGCACTTTTTCTCAAATGAAGGGAACTCAACATTCCATAAAAGCGGGCCAATTTTGTGAAAGTCCCCATAATACTAAATTTAAATTGTGATGAATAAAGAAAAATGCCTCTATAACACCAAAGTGGCAGTTATCCCTTCCAAGCTTCCCATCAGTTTAAATGTTTTAAAGCACTATTACTGGAAGATAGCTAATTTTTCAGACTTTTTCAGTATACACTTGAAAAGCAAACTCATCAATATCAGTCCTCAACTGACACCTGCTCTTTTCGTTTTTCAGATCTCAGTTTCATGAATGGTGAAGGAAGAGAAAATTCAAATATATAAAAAAGTTTCATAAGGTACTACCCCCAAGTAGTCATCCAGGTCTTCTCTTGTGTTGCAAGAGGAAGAATGTATGGAATGAGGGAAAGGGTCTTGCCAAGATGCCTGCCACACAGTGCATTATGGTTGGTATTTCCTTATTAATCTTCTGTCTCATCCCTTTTTCCTCTTTGAATACTAATCCTAAGGAACAGTATGATTAATCAGACCTAATGACTCTGGGTTTTCACAGGGGCTCCCCAGTGAGTAGATGAACCCTCATCATTAGTGGCAAGTGTGGGGATAGCAGTAAGGATGGTATAGGCATGAATCTTCTTCCCTTTCTCTTATTCTGCCTCTTCCAATGCCAAAACTAAGACCAAACCCATTGCCTTTAAGTTGATTCCAACTCATACAAACCCTACAGGACAGAGCAGAACAGCTCCATAGGGTTTCCAAGGCTGTAAATCTTTACAGAAGCAGACTGCCACATCTTTGTCCTGTAGAGCAGCTGGTAGGTTCAAACTACCAGCCTTTCGGTTAGCAGCCAAGCTCTGAATCACTGTGCCACCAGGGCTCCGAGTTCTCTCAATGCCAGATCCTCTTAATTCTCATAGTTTTGAGGAGAGCTGGATTTGCTTTCAATCCACTAGAAATGAGAGAGAGCAGAGAATAATCCCTCTCACCCAGGTCTCACTCTGCCAATCCAAGTATTTCTAACCTTAGAAAACAAATAAGGAAGAGTTTTCATTAGTTCATTACCCTTCTCAAAAACCTTCCTTCCCATCGTTGGAGGAATCCTCTCAAATAAACAAAAGGAAGATGTTACCCAGATATGGTCAGAGACAATAGGTAATTATCACAATGTTAATCTGTTAACAGCCAAGAACTATAGTTTGAGATCTTTAAGAGGCAAAAGAAAAATCAGTCCAATTTTTATTTAAATAAGAGTTCTGTGATCTGATCAGTACTGCAGAAGATATTTTTCAGTGTGCTCTGACGAAAGCTCAATTTGTCTTTTCCTCTACATTACATAATATTTTTATCATGGGGGAGGAGGTTGGGAATTTTTTCAAATTTCCTACAAATATCTTCAAGACTGACCTAGTATAGTACAAACATGGTTGAAAAACTATTAAAGCTTATTTACTTTAATCAAATAGAAGTCTCATTACTTCCTGAACTTCCTATTGCAGTAATCTCTCCCACTAACCCCCTTTTTTTCCTTCATCAAGAAAATGTTGAATAAAAGGGATTTTTTTATTGAATACGTTTTTAAGATGAAATTATCTATCACTCATATTAACACTTATTTCAGCACGTTCACTTTATTCTACATTAATTTGATATCCTACTTTATTTTCTTTACATTATTTAGGTATACAATTTTGGAAAGCCAATGTAACTTAGTTATTTTCCTTTCTCCTTTAGGTGGTTTTTCAAAATGATAGAATATTTATCCTTCAATAACCACCAGTTATCTGTGGCAAATACAAAATGTTGACAACCTGCATTTGAAAATTTTCAACATTTAGCTGCAGTTAGGAGGAAGTAAATATTGCATAGAAATAGAGGTTTAATGTATTGCCTAGGCCAGGCAGTAGGCACACCACTACCACCTCCAGCAAAAAATAGTAGATAACACTGAAGCCGATTCCAGTGCCAGGGACGTTATTTGAGCTTCACACCCACTCTATGAAGTAGGTACTTCGTTTTATTTATAAGGACACTGAAGTTTTGAAGAAGTTAACTATTTTATCAGGTCAATAGCCAAACAGAGGCAAACGCAGAATTCAAGCCCAGGTGTGAATGAATGAAAAGTTAGAAAGGCTGAGTTAAAATATTATCTGCTTAGAGAAAACAAAAAATGTCTGGAAGGATGTTAACAAAAACAATACCCTTTGTTATCACTAGGTAGTGGGTCTCAGGTGATTTTACTTTCCTTTTTGTCTTTTTATGTACTATTAGAATTTCTCACAATGAGCAAGAATGTATTTTTTCTAAAGAAAGAGAGAAAAATAACCCTTAGAGAAAAATACCCCCCCCACAAAAAATCCAATTACAATAATTTAGAAAATGATAGCAAGAGTGGTTACACAACTTGAATAATGTAATCAATGTCACTGAACTGTACACGGAGAAATTTATGAAATGCTGTATACTTTGTTCCGTGTATTTCACTACAATAACATATATTTTTTTAAATTACACTGTAATGTGTTTTGAGACCTCAAAACAGTGTTCCTGTGTTCAGGTGGGAGAAGAGGATACTGAAGGTAGGAGGAAAATTGGAACAGAGTGGCACACGGTAGGTCCTCTAGTCTATCATCCTTCTCTTAAAGCTGAATCCATCTATTCACTGTACTTTATGCAAACAATGCATAAGTTATACATTTTTGCAAACCGCACAACCCCTTCAACCATTATTTTCCTAAGCACACTGTCCGTGTTATATGTGATGTGTGTGTGTGCGTGTTGTTTACGTGGACATGCTTTTTGCAAAAAATACAGTTCATGTTATGACCCAGAGACCCTTGTCTATGAATTTACCTTAAGGAAAAACTATGTACAAGAACTAATTCATGATAGTATTACCTATAATGGAGAAAAAAATGGAAAAAACCTAAGAATCTAAAATTAAGGCCTATCAATAAAATGGACATTATGTTTATAAAGAACAGGTAAAAACATGGGTAATGTTTATTATGTGGAAAATAGTAAAATAAATGACACACCATCACAACATTTCTTTCATTTTTTAGGTACCTTTTTGTTCTTAAATTTTTCTCCATTTTTTAAAGTAAAAAATTAGTTAAATTTTTTTTTTGAAATCCTAGCATTGTAACTATGTTGGTTGAAGTAATAAGGACCAAACATATGGTGCCATAAATCAGATCTAAAAGTCTCCCAGCTGTAAATGGGAAGCAGGAAGCTCAAACACCCTAACCAGAGTACAGATAGTCGCCAACTTACAAGGTAGCTGAGTTACAACTAACCACACTTAAGACCATCAGATTTTTTTGTTTTGTTTTGTACAACTTATTGTTAGCTGTATGTACTACATACAATGTTGCAACGTGGAATTTGCTGATGTTATCACTCTCATGCCTATACCCCAAAACAAAATCAGATTTATAAAGATACTGATAATAAAAGACAATAATAAGGGAAAAAAAATCAGGTATTCAACTTATATCAAAACTGACTTACTAGAAAGTAGATAAGAATCATCTTAGGTGAAGGGAAGGACAGCATTCACTACAGAGGAAGTCAACACAACTGGACTAAACCACAGCTAAGAAGTTTCCTGAATACAATAAAACACTTTGAGAGACAGAGTAGCAGGGGTAAAGGGTCTGGGGAGCATGCTTTCAGGTCATCTACGTCAATTGGCATAACAAAGCTTCTTAAGAAAATGTGCTGCATCCTACTTTGGTGAGCGGTGTTTGGGGTCTTAAAAGCTTGCAAGCGGCCATCTAAGATGCATCAATTGGTCCCAACCACCTGGAGTACAGGAGAACGAAGAGCACCAAAGACACAAGGAAAATATTAGCCCAAGAGACAGAATGGGCCACATAAACCAGAGACTTCATCAGCCTGAGACCAGAAGAACTAGATGGTGTGCCACTACCACCAATGACCACCCTGACAGGGAACACAACAGAGAGTCCCTGATGGAGCAGCAGAAAGACGGGGTGCAGAACTCAAATTCTAGTAAGAAGACCAACTTAATGGTCTGACTGAGACCGGAGGTACCAGGAAAGCATGGCCCCTGGACTCTCTATCAGCCCAGAACTAAAACAATTTCTGAGGCCAACTCTTCAGACAGGGATTGGACTGGACTGTGGGACATAAAGTGATACTTGTGAAGAATGTGCCTCTTAGT
>NW_004443943.1:19126013-19168946 GCF_000243295.1 Trichechus manatus latirostris
AAAAAAAATTCTGTATGGGAGACTAACTTGAAATGTAAACTTCATTTAATTACAACAATAAAAAAAATTTTTTAAAAAACTGACTTATGACAGATAGTCAGAACGGAACCCTATTGTAAGTTGGGGACTACCTATACACTGACATGATGATGAAATTAACCACAGGGAAGTAGCCCTTTCATAGGAAATTACTGTGAGTGGTATGATGAACTGGAAAGTTGCAACCATATTGAGGCTGTAAAAACGTACAAGTTAAGCGTCTTCCAACTTATTAGGACATATTATAAGCACAGCACAGCAGGCGCTGTATGAACCCTCATATTTGCAAGTGTACTAGAGAAATCTATGCAGAGGTAGTTGGACGTGCAATAAAAAAAGGCCATCATAAGTGGAATAAAGTATTACATTTACCCCATAGTGAGGGCCCTCCTTACACTGCTACTACTACTCTCAACCAGGCACAGCAGCTTCTGCTTAAACAATATTCATAAAATTTAGAATAATAATTTTACAGACTATAAGATCCTTTCATAATCTTTCATTTTAGAAACAAAAAGAATGACAGGCCAAGATAAAACAGGTATGCAAAAAGAAAAGGGGCTGAATATGTTAGAATAATTAGGAGAGGCTTATAGCTATTCATGGAGCCCTGGTGGCACAGTGGTTAAGAGTTTGGCTGTTAACCAAAAGGTAAGCAGTTCAAATCCATCAGCCACTCTTTGGAAACGCTATGGACAGTTCTGCTCTGTCCTATTGGGTCCCTAAGAGTCAAAATCGACTCGACAGCAATGGGTTATAGCTATTCCTTGTAGAGAAAGAAGACAAATGAAGCCTTAGAAGATACTAAAATCACAAAACAGTCTGTGAATATCATTGGGTTTTCAACACCATTCTCACTTCCAAGTGAAATATGCTTTCAATTATCATGTACCCTAATCTTTTATCTGGAGAAAGACAGTAACAGTGACTAAATATAACAATGAATAAACGAGAGATTATTTTTTCTACTTCTGAAGGCCTTAAGATACATATTTTCCCAAAATCTTTTATTTCCTCAATAGCCTGTTGGGAACTACTTTATTTTCACTGGAAACTGAGGCAAGTAACAGAAAATCAGAAGTATGACAAGAAAATAATGAAATGGACTTCTGGTGTAGCTTGAGGAAATGAATGTCAGGCGTTCCTAGTCAGTCACACCCTATATTAAGGCCTGGAGAGAACCAGAAGGGATCAAATTCTTCACAACTCCTGAGGACATAGAAGTCCATATAAAATGGGCATCTGTGTGGCTAACTCTTCAGTTTTCAGATATTTAGACCCTAAACCCAAGTAGAGTGGATATTTCCATAGATAATTTCCATTGCAGTATTTTAAAATATCATAGGGCCCCTAAAAAGTCCTAAAGCCTACAAAAAGAACTACCTGAAATTATGGTTGCAACATCAGCATGTCTCCTGACTTTACAGGGGCTCTAAAAATAGGAAGTCCTAATATGGCTGACTCTCTGACTTTCTGCCTTATATTTAACACAAAACATTTATATAGTTTAAAACCTTTTCCTGGTAGGAAATGGAATATGTGGCTAAATGCCTCCATGAACAACTGCCTCCTCTGCCATGAGATGAGAAGAACTGGATGGTGCCCAGATACCATTACTGAATATTTTGATCAAAGACTCCATAGAAGAATCCCGATCAAAAGGGGGAAAATGCAGAACATAATTTCAAATTCTCATAGACTCCAGACTTTTTGGAGCCATAAAGGTTGGATGAATGCCTGAAATGACTGCCCTGAGATAATCTTTAAATCTTAAACCAAAAATACTCCTTGAAGTCTTCTTAAAACCAAACAATAATTTAGCTTAACTAGTTAAAATGTATCTGCTTTGAGCATTATACTCTTTTAAGATCTATATGGTATCAAATTGATAACAGCAACTCCAAAGATTAGATAGGAGCCTTATCAGGTGGTGAATTTATGTTAATGGAGGAGGAACAACTCAGAGAAAGAAGCTGAGAATGGTTGAACAACTCAATCTAATCCATGTCACTAAATGGTACATGTAGAAACTGTTGTATTGGTGTACATTTTGCTGTGTATATTCTCAACAACAAAATAAATAAAATTATATATTAAAAAAAAGAGAGAGTGAAGTAGAAAGTACAGAGAATGGGGAGTTTAGAGACCAGCTTCTAGTCTTAGCTCCACTGCTAACAAACAAGGAGACTTCAATAAACTTCCGTTTCCCTATCTATAAAGAGATGAGGTTATTTCTAAGTTTCCTTCTATGTCATTAAAAAAAAAAAAAAAGAAGGAAAGTTTTTACAAAAATAAAAAAATATTTCAAAAAATGGTAGGGCTAAAACATTGATAAAGTGTAGTACTTGTTTTCAAAAAAAAAAAAACTTTTCCTTGTGTTTTAGCTTCAGGGAATACAGAAGGTCGCTGGCTGCTCTTAGGTCTGTATAGTTGTATTTCCTATGCTAGGAGAGTGATTATGAATGGAATCCATTTGTATGAAGTTTTCTGAAGTGGTCTTTGGAGACTGGTTACTAAGCCTCATACTTCCTTGCAGTATACTTAAATGAAGTATCCAGATTCAGCTGAGGATTCCAAATGCACAAAGCCCAGAAAACTTGGCTTCTGGTCTCATGCTATAACCTTGACTTCAACTACCCAACACATGCTTCTGCCAGACATTATTGATTAAAGCAATCAACCTTAATTATCTTAGGTAGCAGAAAACAGATTTAAAGAAAAAAAATCAACTTTAAATACATTCCACAATGCTTTACAAAAGCAAAGAAAACAAAAACAAACAAAAAAATCATAGTTATTAAAAAGCTGATTTTTGTTTAAAACACCAAGCAAGGAATGGACATATGAATATTCCTAACCTGCAAAATGATTCCTCCACATTATATCAGCGAAACTCATTGGTGGGCCACTGGGAGGGTAGTGTTTACCTTTCAGAGGCTCATGATCAGTCCTTATCATATCCATTAAGGAGTTCTCCAACGAGTGCAAGTTAAAAGTGTCATAGGGCCTACTCCGGTCCTAAAAATAAAAACACAGAACAATAAGATAATACATAAAATTACTTTATAAAATTAACACCACATTCTCTGCTTCCTGCCATAGTTTGAGGATATGAATGAAAGTTACAGATATTTCTAATAACAGTTATTTTTTTATTAATAATAATGACTTGCAACATTAAGTTTAATGTTTCCATAATTAATAAAATTGCAACTTTTCCCCTAATATTCTATAATGTATATGTCCCACTACTTCAGAATGACTTTCTTCCAAACGAACTAAAAGGTAAATTCAAAAGGAACAGAGACAAGTGAATTAGCTTTGCCCTCTGCCGTCTACCCTCTACCCTCACTGTGGTACAAATGAATTTTTTTCCCCCCAGAGGAAAACCATTATTAAGAATTCTCAGTCTACAAACAAAATTACTTTCCTGAAAAAATCAAAAGGTGATTGTAATTCCAATGTCATTTGATTGTGTATCTTTAATATTTATGACCAATAAGTTTCATCCATTAGATATATTTTTTAAAAATAAAAATGTGTCCAAAGTACTAAAATCACCTTTTGAAAAGCACTCATATGAAAAAGCTTTAACCCAAGGTAGTGTTTTCATGATGTTAGGTTCAAATACATTTCGAAAATAGAGAGCTAAGGCAAACTAAGTGAAGGAAAAAAATAATTGTTCCACGACATTTTACTCAAGCCTGCAGGAAATCATTACCTACAAACTATTCTTAGTAGTTTGAGCCCAAATGGAAGTACAGCTTGTGGCCTAACTTAGTACTATAGAACAGATCTAGTCTGCTTTTGCTTAAGGAAAACAATCAAGACTAACTTGTACCTAAACAGCTAAACCAAATCAAAATACAGCAATGACAGATTATTTTCAGGGTCCTAAACAGTTTATTCAGTCTTGCAAATAATCACTTATCCTCTCCTACGGACAACAGAATAATAGGATGACTGCCTAGATGAGCAAAAACGGATACAACAGGTAAAAGCTTGAGCTACAGTAACTATTTTCTAGGTTAAGTCTAAAAGTCTCAGGAAGCTGTTTTCTTCTGGTTACTGGAAAGCTTACTTGTACATCTTATCCAGGGAGGCAGAAAGAGAAAAGAGGAAGGTGGCATTTCCTCAGCACTAAGCATACAGGAGGAACTCAGAGGGTTATGGAATGAATGAATCAATGAAGTGTGTACGTATGTAAGCCCTGAAATGGTTAACAGGAGGCAAGGATGCTAGAACAACTATGGTACTCATCAGTTGAGGCCCTTTGGGTACATCATGATCGATCTTTCTACTCAGTGTGAAATTCCCTCCTCTATAAAAATGGAGGGTTGAGCTAGATGATTTCTAATATCCCTTACACTTCTATACCTTTTTTTTTTTAACTCAGAGATTTGCCGAGTAGGGGTAAAGGGCAGAGATGTTTTCAAATGCCACAGACAGAAATTCCATTTTTACAAACCTTAATGACAAGTTGAGGGCCAATTCCCACTAGGCCTGGTGATTCAGAGATGAATGACATAATATAACCCCTGTTTGCAAGTAACTAGTAGAGAGAGACATACCAATTAAAATAAGAGTGTGACAGGTGTTTCGACAGAAAAATACATACACGTGTACAATGGAAACTAAGTCACATCTATTCCTTGAAGAAAATGTGTGTTTGTGTCTGCGTGTATTATAATTTGTTTTTTGTTTTTTAAATGACATGCTATATAGAGCCCCAGGTTCTGGACCTGCCTTTTGACTAGCTATGAAGCTTGTCGTAGTTATTTTTGTCCTCAGTGTTCTCACTGGTAAAATGGGGATCTTACCTGTGAGAATTTGATTGAGATTACTTAGGTATTTATTCACATTGTGTTTGCCAAAGAGCAAGTACTCAACATTTTAGTTTATTGCTGTGCCCCCTTCTACCTCCACTTCTCCCTCCTCTCCCCCCCCTCTTTTTTTCTTTTTAATATTCATCAGTCACCTTTCTTTCTTATCCAGGAAAGAGACATGGAATATTTTCTCTGGTTCTCCATTTAAGCTTCTATATAATTCAAGAAAGTCTTTTCTTTTACCTTTGAGGTCTTCCTGCAGATCATTTGCTTTGCTTTGGGTTCAAGTTATCAGTGGAAACTCCAATTACTTAAAGAGTAAAGCTGAATTTCCAGAAATGCAGGCTTATCTGTCCCCATAAGAGGTATCACATTCTTTGTCCAAAGAAAAAGCCAGAGGTAAAGAAGTGTGCTGATGAGGAGGCTAAATGACAACCTATTTCTTATACTGACAATCCCAGAATGAGTGTCTAGGAGCCTCCTATCATAATCACACTTCTAACTAAAGCCCTGCAAACCTGGAACTGTTTCAGAACAGGCTGATTAGGTGAGGAAACTGTAAGAAATGGTTGTTTGAAGGCATTCAAAAATCTTTCCAGGCTGGAAGATTTACTTTGTTTCATTTAATTCTTAAAATATTTCTTCAATTAGAGGGTTGATATGTTGTGGGGTTGTTAACCAATGTTATAAAACAACATGTGTACTACTGTTTCATGAGAAACTATTTGCTCTGTAAGCCTTCACCTGAAGTACAATTAAAAAAATAAATTAAAAAAAAATTTCTTCAAGGTAGATAACATAACATGCCTATTTGACACATGAGGAAGGTGAGCTCAGAGAAGATGAAAACCCAGATCTGACCTCAAAGCCAATACCTAAGGAGTATAAAAATCTATCCAAAGAAGTTGATCCAATCCATATGTGATAGTAAATAAAAGCTTCTATGGAAGCATAGCATTGCATCTAACTATTAATGAAACGATAGTCCTGAAAAAATACTAGTGAATGCCTGTCACAAGAGGATATCAGAGATTAGATGACTACCTGTCAGGAAATTCAGACGGGCATTGTGAGAGGGGGATTCATGTATCTAAATTAAAGTGGCTCCTAAATCTGTCAGAATGTCAAAATCATATGCAGAGCTGGTTAAAACACATCTCTGGGCTCTAATTCAAATCCACTTGACCATAATATAAAAAAAAAAAAAAAAAGTGTCTCAGTTGATTCTTATGACTGGCTAGATCTTAGAGCCACTAGACTGGATGAGGAAACCTTCATGGCATAGTGATTAAGAGCTACGGCTACTAACCAAAAGGTCAGCAGTTTGAATCCACCAGGTGCTCCTTGGAAACCCTATGGGGCAGATCTACTCTGTCCTTTGGGTCACTATGAGTCGGAATCAACTGGACAGCAACGGGTTTGGTTTTTTTTTTTGAATGGATGATTCTTCATGTTCAAGCCTTTCTGCCTGTGATTCTGTTCTATAAAATGGGGCAGTAAAATGAGGAGGATAAAACAGCAAGAAATAAACAAGCTTGGCTACTCTGCTAAGGGTCAGCTTTGCAGTCCTCCAATTGATTGTGGGTTAGAGAGGCATTTGATGGTGTTAACCTGACTATACTAGGCCCAAGATGGAGTCACTTATGCTAAGCCCCACATCAGCAAACCAAAACCTAGCTAGCTGCCATTTCCTGTAAATACCTGACATTCCCAGGAGCAGAAACCTAAAGCACAAACTTTGAAATTAGACATCTGATTTTCAAACTTTGGCTCTGCCCCTAACTAGAGTGTCACTTTGAACAAGTTTCTAAGTCTTCTAATACAACCACATTATGTTTGTTTTCAGTACTTAAATGACAGAATGTACAAAAAAGGCATCTGTACGGTGGTAGCTACTGTAATATTAGGGAGAACACAAAAGACTTCTGCGATGCCACCTCAGAGTTCTGGAACATATATTAAAACCTAGAGGTTCCTGGATGCTAACATAACAGGATTCACTAATGATCAGTAGGCAAAAACATATGACATGTGAAAGGCATGACAGAATTTGCACAAACTTTAGTCCTCTGAGAGACTTATTTTCCCATTAAAATTAACTTTATGCTTCATCAGTTAATACTTGCCCCATATTACTAATTACTTTTGTTTTACAAAGTAGTAAACATTGCTGAAATAACTGATTAATCAGGAATCCTTCAAAGAACAGAACAAAGAGAATATAAAAACTGAAAAATTTGCTATGAAATCCATCAACAGAAATTATGCATAGAGAAAACTAGGCCACTAATCATTTAACAACAAAAGTGAGAAGTGGCAACAAACCTTTTAAATCTTTTTTATAAGCTTTGTTCCTCGATATATAGAAAATAAGGAAAACTTTTTTCTTTTTTTTAACAAGCAAACATGCCAGGAAGTACTGGAACATTTGTAAATAATGTATCCTATTATTGACTCTTTTTCTCTAAAGATAACCAATGACAGTTGCTATCAGTCAGTCATACATAGAGGCATCCCACCCCCACTGTACAGTTCCTTAGCCCTGATCTCTTTCTTCCCCCAGCTTGACTTAATATGAATACATTTATTAAGTACTTAATATAAGCTGGCACTATTCTAAGCATGCTATCTGCATTACCTCACAATTCTATAAGGTAGGTAAATTTTATCCCCATCTTATAAATTAAATAATTAAGTCCTGAAGAGACTAAGTGGCCCAAGGTTACAGGGCTAGTAAGTAGCAGAGCCAGGCCTCAAACCCAGTAGAATCCAAAGATTGTGCTCTTAAAGACTTTTGCTATACTGCCTCTCTGACTTCCTCTTACTCCCTCCCTCTTTAAATCCTTTTCACAACCTAATCCTTTTAACCTAATCCTAACACCATCCTAGATAGAACTATTTGACCCCACCCTGCCACACAAGCAACCTGACCTTCACTTACCTTGGTCAACTACATTTGTTCAACAGATAACTAGTTAACCAAACAAAGCAGACTGATCTACCCTCTAGCACATCCCCAGGTGTGCCTCTACCAGACCTATCCCATTCACCTGCCTTTTTCTTGAGAGAGAAATCCAGTACCCTTTTCTGCCCTCTCTGGCTTAGACATCTCCTCTCCTCTATAGAGACACAAAGTGGGAAGCTGCAAGGAGTCAACAGCATCTGAGAAAAAATGTGCTAGGCACTTGGCTAAGTTAAATGTTTTACAGCCATGATATCAATCTTTACCACAACCCTGCAGGACAGGCATTATCTCCATTTCACAGAGGAAAAAACTAAGGCTCACAAAGGTTATGTAACTGCTCAAAGTCACACAGCTGATCAGAACTCAGGATGTGAAGCCAGGTCGGTGACTCTGAAGTTCATGCCCTTAATGGTATCAGGCTTCCACACTGGTCAGCTGCAAAGTGTCCCATAAGCAATGGAGGAAGAAAGGGACACAGAGTCAAAAATCAGACTGGGGCCAGGCAGATAAATGTTTGAAACGGCTAGGAAAAGATAGATAGGGTCATAAAATAATATAGAAAAACAAGAGAAGGAATTCCTGAGGGAAGGTTTTTCTATTTTATCATATGACTTTAACATATAAATGGATAAGACATTTCAAAATTAAATGCATCCAAAGCATAAAAGAGGACTAGGCCATGGAACTAGTGATTTCTGAATTTCTGCTCTAACGCTCTTATTTCCGTCTTAGCATACATTACTTGAAAATATCTCAGCTCCCTGTCTACACTATAAACACTGCTTGAGGGTAATGAGTATGCCTTACCTATTTTAAAATGGATATTTAATTATATAACTAATAGATGAAACTTTTTCTCACACACACACAAATTAAAATATTAGCATCTCTGACTAACATCGCCAATCCTGCCTTCTTGCATCTGCTTCAGAACCACCATAAAAATTTGGCATGTATTCTTTAAGACCTTTAAAATATATATAAGAGCATTGCCGTTGAGTCGATTCTGACTCATAACGACCCTGCAGGACAGAATAGAATTGCCCCACAGGGTTTCCGAGTAGTAGCTTGGTGGATTCAAACTGCTGAACGCTTAAAACCACTCTATATATCTATCTATATATAGATAGATAGATATATATATACACGCACCCATAGAAAATATATACTATTTTATATTTCCTTGTAAATGTAAAAGTGTGTATACTGCTCTGCAACTTGGCTTCTTTGACTAATACTGTGCTTCTCAGATAAGTCCCTTTTAATACATATGTTCTTGCCCTCCCATCCACACACCCCTCCTGTCTACTTTATAAAGTAAATGCATAGTTACTATATTAAAAGAATCAAGAAATCATCCCAGTGGACGTTCTATAAAATACTTTCTGATTTTGAGATTTCTTTCCCATTGCCTAATTTTCTCAAAATTTCTGTTCTGGCCCTTTATCATTTCTTCTATGCTTGGTCTACTTTGGCACAATGGTTTCCTGACCCCCAGTTTCTGTGAAGGACACCACTAATAATGAACACTAGAATCTATGAAACTTGCCAGCCCCAAGGAAAAAACAAAGAGGCAGGAGTACATTCCAAAGCTCAACATGAAGTGATTTCATGTACACAATCAACTTAACAATACCATAAAGCACAAATCTAAACCAAAGCCAAACCCACTGCCACTGAGTGGATTCTGACTGACAGTGACCCTACAGGACAGGGCAGAACTGCCCCACAGGGTTTCCAAGGCTGTAAATCTTTACGGAAGCAGACTGTCACATTTTTCTCCTGCAGAGCGGCTGGTGGGTTCAAACTGCTGACCTTTCTGTTAGTAGCTGAGTGCTTAACCACTGCACCACCATGGCTCCTTCAAAGCACAGTTAGGACTGACATTTAATTCATTTAATAATATTAGATGGAGGCAACAAACAAGGCAGTTTCTACGTATCACAAGGTAGAAGTCTAGAAATTCGTTCTTCTAAACCAATCACTGCTGTTATTTGTATGAGGTTCCTATATCAAACTGAACTTTACTGTAGTATCGATCAGCTTAACATTCATTTGCCTTAAGATTAGAACCTCTCCCCCAAAAAAGGAAAGCCTATGTCACTAACCTGAGGGTAAAGAAAAAATAAACTTTTCAGATGAAGATTTTTCATCCCTTCTTCAGTAAGTATCAAGTCTTTCACTCAATAGTAAATTTTAACCACCCCAAACGAAGCCATTTGTAGCCCTCTGGAAAACTCGATTCTATACTCTCCTTCAGTCTCTCAATGGCAAGCAAATGCTCTTTATATCTAATCTAAAGTCCTTATGAAGTTGAAATTTTTCCCTTCTCTGACCTCAGAAAAAAAATAACTGATCAGCACCTGCACTGAATTTTAATATTCTTTAAAATGGTTGTTAAACCCAATCTTCCATGCAATGAACTCTCAAGAATTCTCAACATGGGACCACAACTACCACAACCTCCGCCAGACTGAGCCCAGAACAACTGGATGGTGCCTGGCTACCATCACCAACTGCTCTGACAGGGATCACAATAGAGGGTCCCGGATAGAGCTGGAGAAAAATGTAGAACAAAATTCAATTTCACAAGGTCCGACTTGCTGGTCTGACAGACTGGAGAAACCCCAAAAGTATAGCCCCCGGACATCCTTTTAACTCAGTACTGAAGTTCACCCTTCAGCCAAAGATTAGACAGGTCAGCAGTTCAAATCCACCAGCTGCTCCTTCGAAACTTTATGGGGTAGTTCTACTCTGTCCTACAGGGTTGCTATAAGTCAGAATTGAAAGCAGCGGGTTTGGGTTTGGTTTTTTTTATAGGGCAAACAATCACACACGTGAGGAACATGCTTTGTAGTTCAATAATGTATACGAGACTAATGTATAACCCAAAAGCAAAGACGAGAAGGCAGGAAGGGACAGGAAACCTGGACGATTTGAAACAGCGAACTTCAGGTGGAGAAGGGGGGGAGTGTTGGCATGTCGCGGGGTTGGCAACCAATGTCACAAAACAATTTATGTGTTAACTGTTTAATGAGAAACTAATTTGCTCTGTAAACTTTCACCTAAAGCACAATTTAAAAAAAAAAAAAGAGAGATGAAATGTTACGGCACTATTGTGCCAGAGAAAATGGTGTAAATAAAGTATAAATAATAAACAAAACAACACACACACACAAAGAATTCTTAACATAGCCTAGAATGAGATTAGGATATACAAAGAAAAATTACAATGAGTTTCCCATATTTTTTTAATAGAGGATGACTGATGGATGGTGTAGCGGTTAAGAGCTCAGCTGCTAACAACCATAACATAGGCAGTTCAAATTTACCAGCCACGCCTTGGAAACCCCATGGGCAGTCAGAACCAACTCTACGGCACCTAACAACAACAACAACAAGAGGATGACTATTTCCAATTTAACTGTTTTATCAGATTGTATTTTTCAACGGCATAACAGCAAACTGAGCTAACTAAGGTTCTAGAGAGGTTTAAAAACTAAGATGGTTTCATCTGCTCTGAGGGATGCTCAGAAATTAGATGAGCATGACTCAACTTGAAGTACAACCTAGCAATTTTCACCTAGTCTCTTCCTGCGCTCCCAATCCCCAATTTCCCTTTACAGCTCTTCTCCTTGGTTTGCCAGGTAGGTCAGAAAGAGGCCCAGTATATCAGATACAGGAAGACATGGCTCCTGGAATCACCTTATTTACCTTAAATGACCCTGGATCCAGCAGGGTGAAGGCTGGAGGGGTCAACTGTACAAAAAAGTACAAATGTCTACTGCTGTCAGTGTTAACTGTTGAAAATGGTTCATAGCTAAGTACACATGAACTTATAAAAAGGAGAGATTATACACTTTAGGGAGACCTGGTGGTGAAGTGGCTTAACCAAAAGGTTGGCAGTTCAAATCCACCAGCCACTACTTGGAAACCCTATGCGGCAGTTCTACTCCATCCTAGAGGGTCTCTATGAGTTGGGATCGACTCGTCGGTAACAGGTTTGGCTTTTTTTTTTTTTTTAAATACACTTTAGCAGTGTATTAGGTAAAAGGTAGAAATAAGACAGACCTAGAAGGATACAGAAAGGAAAAGAAAGTGACTACTACAGTGATCAAGAGAGCAGGCTTCAAAGTGCTGCAAAAATTAAAGTTGCCCTTTTCCTTGGTTATCGTGCATAAGTGTATTTTGAAAGTTATTAGCTGGTATCACCCTAAATCACTGGGTTGTTAACCAGCAGATATTATCCCAAGCAGCTTATTAGGCATTCATTGCATAAGTGGAAATAAAGCTGGTAATAATTAGGAGGAACGTGATCGTTCCTACACTCTCCAAAACCTATCTTAGAACATTATGCAAAGGTACATGTAGCTCCTCATATTCTTTTTCTTTTTACTGATCACAAAGGTCAAAATCCTTTCACAATACTAACCACTTCCAGGTGTAGTGGGCACTCCTTCCCCACTCCAGTATTCTGACTCCAGGTAATTGGTACTAACTTTGTACATTATAACTACTTCTTTATATGTCTATCAACTCCAATAAGCAGTTAAGTTCCAAGGGAGCTGAAGTGCGTCTTATTTCCGTCTATTCTCATCACCAAGCAAAGGGCCTGGCATGTAACAGGCATTCAGTAAATGTTTGCTGCACATTTAAATTGTCCTTCTGATTGTTTCATAGTGCAAGATTTTCATTTAAAAACTATCAAAGAACTACACACCTATTAGAATGGCTTAAAAAAACAAAAACAAAAACCCCTGACAATTCCACATGATGACTAGGATGAGGAATAACCAGCACTCTTGAAAATTGCTGGTGGGAACGCAAAATGGTATACTTTGGAAAAATAGTTTGGCGCTTTCTTTTAAAGTTAAACATACACTTACCATATGACCTAGCAATTTCACTCCTAAAGATTTACCCAAAATAAATTAAAACACATATCCCCACAAGAACTTGCACATAAATGTTTACAATAACTTCATGAAACAACTTGATTCATAATTTCAAAAAACTAGAAAATACTCATATGTCCATCTACTAGTGAATGGATAAACAAAGTGTGTACATCCATATAATGGAATATTATTCAGCAATAAAAAGAAATGAAGTACTAATATATACTAGAACATGGATGACTCTTGAAACAATTATTCTAAGTGAAAGAAGCCAGTTACAAAGGACCACATATTACATGATTTCATTTATATGAAATGATGTCCAGAATAGGCAAATCCATACAGACAGAAGGTAGACTCATGGTTGCCTAGGGCTAGGGGCTGGGGGGAAGAAGAAACAGGGAGTGACTGCTAATGGGTATGTGGTTTCTTTTGAGGTGATGAAAACATTCTAGAATTAGTGGTGACTGATGCACAACTTTGTAAATACACTAAAAACCACTGCATTGTATACTTTAAAAAGGAGCCCTGGTGGCACAGTGGTTAAGTACTTGGCTGCTAACCAAAAGGTTGGCAGTTCAAATCCACCAGCCACTCCTCAGGAAAAAGATGTGGCAGTGGGCTTCTGTCTGCTTCCAACAAGATTACGGCCTTGCAAACCCTATGGGGTAGTTCTACTCTGTCCTGTAGGGTCTCTATGGGTCGGAATACCAACTTGACCGCAGTAGGTTTGGTTCTGGTATACTTTAAAAGGGTATACTTTATGGTATGTGAATTATATCTCAATAAAGCTGTTATTAAAAAATAAAACAATTTCTAAGGTTTTAACGGGGACTATGCTGCTACCTACTTTAGGTATAGAATAAGACCTAATAACTTGCTTAAACCTTTTGATTCAAGGTAGGCAAAGTCTTGACTCTAGCTCTTCCATTCAGGAACCACTAAAGGACAGAGGTAATTAAACCTAAACCAGACACAGTATAGCTCAAAAGGCAACCCTGCTGCCACTCAAATAACTAATGCCATCCCTGGTCACAATCACGTGTCATTTACATTTCTAAGGATGTCTTCAATGCTCCTCCAGGGACCTATAAGCAGTTATTAGCCATATTGCCTACAAACAGCATCTTCTCATGTCTCTCATTGCTTCCAATGAATTTTTTATCCCAGAGATCGCTATCTTACAGCGATGTACTCTGTCCTTCGAAGACCCAGCTCATCCCATTCATAACCAGGGCACATTTTAAGAATGATGTGCTCCAGTATCTACCTAGAAGCGTCACTGGGCCATGAAAGATGCCTATCTCCATAAACACCACAACTCTGCCCTGCTGCTGTTCATTTCAATCAATATTTGACTTGAGTGGTTAGGTGAGGAGATACGTAGCAGAATTCGCAGATTCACCAGAATCTGACAGGGGCCGCGACGTGAACGCTTCTGCTGTGGCCCCCTGTTATCCTCTATGACCTTTGTATTTAAGAAGTCAACAGCAAAACTAGCTGTTTTTATGCAAATAGTCCAATGGCAATGAAGGCAATAAAGCAACAACTGTGCCAATTTGGGTCAGGAGCTGTCTAGGGGTCCCCTTTTCAGAAACCAACAGATGATGCTCAGCCCAGTGCACACACAGCTATGGACTACAGCGTTTCACTGTCACTCCCTGGCCACCACTGGAGAGGTCACCAATGTGCATGCGTGTGTATTTTTATGCAGGGAACCTGGTAAGTACCAAAGAAATTCACTCTTAATTGATGAAATTAGCTCCAAGTTGATGTACAGAAACACAGTTTCTATTTCTCAGTTTCCAAATCTCTCTCTCCTAGTGAAAGAAGGGTTAAAAAAGCAAACAAAACAACAAACAAAAAAATCCTGCATCACATTTATTGTATAATTCTGATTCCAGAAGAACACAGAACATATACCTTAAGTCAGGCCAATAATAAAAATAGATTAAGTAACCAAAAGAAGTATAATTGAATAGTATGGGCAAGAGCCAAAAATGTCTTAACCATTTTTAAAGCTTTATAATTTTTGAATTTGTACAGGTTTACTCCCCAACCCTCTTTATGCCAATCCATCCCTGACATAAGATAACACTGGTTTGTAATAGCTACCAATCTGTCTCTGGGGAGAAGGAAATAGACATATATATTGTTTTTTATAACAAGCCTTGCAGAACTGATTACATCACAGCTACCATATTAATATGTGATTAATACGTGCCACAACCTGTGCTGAATATTTCATTTGGATTATTTCATCTAATCTTTATAACTGTCCTATGAGGTAGATATTACAGTTCTTAATACAAATCAGGTATCTTTGAAGAAGGCTAACCATATGTGTTAATTGGTATGTAAGCACGCCAGGAAGAAGAGAACATTTACAAGTCCTTAATCTAATCTTCTATTTAAATGTTACCACATTTAAGATGATCATATAACTTTACAACGCATCTAAATGTAATAAAATACTTGGTATTTGCAAAGTTAAAAAAAAAGCCACTTTAAAATAAAGCCTGTATCATTCTATTTGTTTCTCCTAAACGTACTTAGAGATCATAAAGTAAAATGTAATACAGGTAGTCCCCAACTTACTACATATTCGAGTTACAACGAACTGCACTTACCGTCTATTTGTTTCTGATTTTTGTTTTACATCTTATCATTAATAATACATAAGTATATACATATTAAAATATATCTGTAAGTTTACATATAATGGCTCCAACCCTGAAAGACAAATAAAGATCAGATTTATAAAGATACTGATAATAAAAGGAAATAATAATGAAAACTAAAAAAAAAAAAAAATGAGGTGTTTGACTTATATCAGAATCGATTTACAACGGAGTCGTCAGAACAGAACCCCATCGTAAATCAGGAATTACTTGTAATTTGGATTAAGGACAGATCAGTCAGAATTTCTGAAACGTCTACATCGCAGAATATTTTTAAAAAGAACAGCTTTATTATTTTTAAATGTTAGTGCTAACAAAATTTTACCAAGTGTGCTGAAAGCAGTTTTATTCTTTCTTCATTTATTCCACATGTTTATTGAGAATTTGTAATATGCCAGGCATTAAAGATAAGAAACCAGTGGTCTGGTTACAGATAATTATTATATAATGAGGTAAATGCAATGACAGAGCTATGTGCTGGGAATTATAGGAGCATAAACAAGGAAGGGGTCGAAAATGCATCCAGAAAAAAGGATGGCGCACGGAGCGAGGTATTTGAGCGGGAGGAGGGGGAGGTGGTGAGACATAGGGAAGAAATCAAAAGAAGCAGAAGGGAAGGCGGCACTGGCAGCGGACGGGTGGCGCTTGGAGGGCCAGCCGGTGCGGGCTGGTGTTTCTCCGAACCGAGGCTGTGTCCGCGGGAGGCAGGGGCGGGGGCCGAGTGTGGGTGCGTAGGGGTGGGGAGTGGGAGAGCGTGTGTCACAAGTTGCTGGAGCTCTGCAGCCCCTCAGGAAGAGGCAAGGATGGCGCACGGAGCCAGCTTGTGAGCCAAAGGGCTGATGTCTGATCTGCCGATCCTGGGTTCGCCAGCCCCTGCAGCTATATGAGTCAAGAGAAGCCTCCAGTCTGACCCACGGACTTGGGACTTTTCAGCCCCTACAACCGCTATACGTGCTGGAAAGCAAACTCTGTGATCTTACAAGAGGAGGAGGGAAAAGACTTGAGCTCTTTTGTAGCTTCTCTTATTCAAGTGATGTTGCATCCCTAAACAAAACAAAACAAAAAACAAACCCATTGCTGTTGAGTTGATTCTGACTCATAGAGACCATATAGGGTAGAGCAGAACTGCCCCATAGGGTTTTTAAGGCTGTAATCTTTATGGAAGCCAACTGCCGCATCTTCCACCTGTGAAGCAGCTGTGAGATGAAGAGCAGATGTGGGAAAATGTGTTGAAGATAACTTATTGAGAGTGATACTAAACATTGCTTTTGTGGTCCTAAGAGTTCATGGCTCACCTATGGAAACGTAAATGCTATTTGTCTTCAAGGAAAGTTTGTTTTGTTTTTTCTCCCTTCCCTGCACATAGGGTCCCCAATGAGTCATAGTCATCTCTATGACAGTGGGTTTGGTTTCATGGACAATTTGCTTTGTGTTCTCATATTCTTACTTGGAGCCTCTATATCTGTGTACAAAACTTACAGGAAATTTGTTATGTTAGAGACAATTTATTTTGTCTTCCATTTCTTTAGCAGCGTTTCTCTTACTTCCTTGTTATGTAGCGTATAGATAAAGGGGTTTAGAACTGGAATCACCACAGTGTTCAGGACGTGGGCAGCCTTGGTCAGATCTAAGGTGTCCTTGATTGAGGTGCGGACATGAAGGAAGATGGTGGATTCATACCAGATGAACACCAGTTAGATGAGAGGAGCATGTGGAGAAGGCTTTACTCCGGCCGCTGGCTGAGGGGATCCTGAGGATGGTGCTAATGATGAAGATGTAGGAGACCAGGGTGATGAGGCAGGAACTTAGAACGACCACAAAAGCGATCACAAAGGCCACGAACTCCACTGCCTGTGTGCTGGTACAGGCCAGGGCAATCCAGAGGGCGATGTCACAGAAGAAGTGATTGATGGCATGTGGGCCACAGAAAGAGAGCCCACTGAGGAAGGCTGTGGGCACTGCAATGGCCAGGAAGCCACAGACCCAGGAGCCCAGGGCCAGCTGTGCTGAAAGCAGGCTGCTCATGATGGCTCCATAGTGTAGAGGATAGTAGATGGCAAGATATCGGTCATAAGCCATGGCTGCCAGGATGAAGTATTCCATGCAGCCTAACGAGAAAACAAGGTACATCTGCAAAAGGCGGCCAGTGAATGATATGGTCTGGCTTCTCCCAAGGAGGATGGCCAGGGCCTTGGGGACTGCAGCTGTGGTATACCAAATCTCCAGGAAAGAGAGGTTACTCAGGAAGAAGCACATGGGGGTGTGGAGCTGGTGAGAAGTACTCACCAACACCAAGATAGCAACGTTACCACTGACTGTGAGGATGTACATCACCAGAAAAAGCATGAAGAGAGAGCTGAAGGGCCTGGGAGCCTGGAAAGCCCAACAGGAGAAATTCCTGGGAGACATTTCCATTGTCTGTGCCCATTGTGGTACTGAAATAAAGCAGGAAACAGAGACCCAAGACTGAAAGACTTTGAAACAAATTACACACTCCTCAAAAAATAAAAGTAAATGGATTCATGAAAGAGTGTCAACTGAATGTAGCTGTTCAGACATTTTCTTACACTTATGAATGCCTCTTCTGTACCTGGAGCAGTACCTGGTTAAAATATTAGTCAATTTAATGCAGCAGTGAGTCATTTGTTACCACCAAGTATCAGTTTAGGGAACTAATATGTAAATAATTTTATCTATTTTTGCAAAGAATGCAAATTTAAGATACAAGATTCAAACCCAGCCTATCTGCCTCCATCAGCCTATTCTAGGCATTACCATCTATTTGCTTCAGCCATAGATTACATCTAAACCCACAGGACTGACCCTTTTTCATCAGGACTCACTATTTTCTAAGTCAATTTTGTGCATTGTCCTTGAATAAAAACATGTAATTTTTTCTTTGTTCAAAAAACAAAAAAGAAAATGCATCCAGAAAAGGGAGGCCAGAGGTACAGAGACTTGTTAAATGAGTACAGAAGCCAGGATCAACTTCCTCAAGAAATTCTGATCTAATGGTTTTGGAGTAGGACCCAAGAATAGGTTCTTCGAAGGATGTATAGGCTATAATCTATCTGTAAACAGGCAGCACTTATTTGAAATAGCCAGTTGTTTCCTTGTTACCAAATCCTGGAAAACTATTACACTAAGGACGTGGCTTAGCAAACTCTTTCTCCAAGACAGCATGAGGTTAATTTGTGTGTGAATGTGCACAACTTCCAAATAAAATTCTACCACAAAAGGGTCCTACTTCAAAGACTTTTTTTTTTTTTGCAGCCTTAAATCTATTCCCTGATTTTCAACTTTGGGGGTTTGGGAGGGAATACTACCCTTATCTGTTGAGCTAGACCTACAAATATTCACTCTCCAGCATACTCAGGCTACAAATAATCTAATTTCCTCCTATTACCTTTTATTTATAGAGAAATTTGCAGCTCATAGACGAGCCTTGGTGGTGTAGTGGTTAAAGCACTCAGCTGCGAACTGAAAGGTCAGCGGTCTGAACCCAGAAGCTGCTCCGCAGGAAAAAGATGTGGTGGTCTGCTTCCGTAAAGATTTACAGCTTTGGAAACCCCTTAGGGCAGTTCTACTCTGTCCTATACGGTCACTATGTCAGAATCAACTGGAGGGCAACGGGTTTGGTTGCAGTTCACGAAGATTTTCATGCACATCCATGCTCATCTGAACCTCATTAAGGTGTTCCTTTCAGCCTTACTGTGCCCTACATCCCTTCAACATACCCTGGAACCTTTCTCCTCTTATTAAATCAACAACCAAACCCAATGCCGTCAAGTTGATTCTGGCTGATAGCGACTCTACAGGACAGAGTAGAATGGCCCTATAGGGTTTACAAGGCTATAAATCTTTACAGAAGCAACTGCCACATCTTTCTCCTGTGGCACAGCTGGTGGATTTGAACCACTGACCTTTTCAGTTAGCAGCCAAGTGCTTAACCACTGTGCCACCAGGGCTCCTTCAAACCAACAATGGGGCTATCAAAACCTCTTGGAATTATATAATAGCAGAACTGATCGATATTGGCTATGTGCCCTGCACTGTTTTAAGCACTTTACACATTTTATCTCATTTCTTCCTCACAAAAGCCTATGGAAGCAAATACTATTATTATCCCCAGTTTACAAATGAGAAAACTAAGGCACAAAGATATCACACAAAGTATCTGAGCCAGGATTCAAATCCAGATAATTCAGAGACTTAAAGCCATTCTGCTCTTCTGCCTCTAGGTTGAGAATCATTCCTAGTTAACAATTCTCATTTCTGTTAATGTTTAACCATTATTTTTCTACTCATGCTGGTGTTGGGTGTGCTTGTGAAAGAAAGATACACCTTCTCAAATTATTGTTTCTTATTCTTTTAGCTGAATTCCACAGGAACAAGGGAAAGCAAAACCATGCATAATTCTAAAGCATTTTTTTCAGTTTATAATTTCAAATTTCTCTCCTAGGAAAATCTTCACCAGGCTTATTAAAGGACTAAAAAAACCCTGATGTTTTGCTTCAATTTGTATGGCAAATCTTATTTTGTGGATACAGTTTACTTAAGTTAAAAAACTTTAAGTAGTCATTTTCTTTAGAAAAGTAATTACAGTAGTGCAGTGCTCCTTTTAAGGTTCAGCTATTTAAAGGTTAATAAACTGATTCAATTTACAAAAATTAATTCTATTCCCAAGATCAAAGATGTTGTGGGAACATTTATTGCATAAAAAGTGAGATACCAATGTAAAAAAAAAATGTATACATATATGAGGTAAATACAGACATACAAACATATATATATATATATATGGAGTCCTGGTGGCACAGTGGTTAAGAGCTCAGCTGCTAACCAAAAGGCTGGCAGTTCGAATCCACCAGCCGCTCCCTGGAAGCCCTATGGAGCAGTTCTACCCTGTCCTACAGGATTGCTATGAGTCGGAATTGACTCGATGGCAATGGGTCTAGTTTTGGTTTTATATATATATATATATAACTCTTTCCATGTACCCTACTATCACCAGAATATTTTATGCCTTTCTGGAGGGAGGCAGAAGAAAAAACAAGTCAGCAGACCAGCAGTGTTACAATTATCCTCACTCAACAAGACTACAGGGTATATGCAATATTCCAAAAACAAAGGCCCAAAAGGGGAATTTCAAGACACAATTTGAGGAAGGAAAAAGAGGAGAGAATCCAAGAGGAAATGAAAAGGAAAAAGTAGACAGAACTCACTAGCTGTACAACTGTATGCATGAAATAGTCTTTTTACTGGGATGGATCAGTGGTAGCCAGAATTATAACACTCTGCTGCTCTGGAGTTGGTAAGAGTAAAAATACATAAAACACAGCACACCATAAATGCTCAAATTTTAATTGAAGAAGTTACTTAGCCTCCCTATGAATCAGTTTTCTTACCTGAAAAATGTAGATAACAATAATATCTTATATGGATGTTATAAAGATAATATTTATAAAAGCACTTTAGTATACTACGGAGCACAGAGAAACCAGTATCCAGTTCCTGTCTAGCTGATTCCAATTCATGGTGACCCCATGTATGTCACAGTAGAAATGTGCTCCACAGGGTTCTCAATGGCTGACTTTTCTGAAGTAGACTGCCAGGCTTTTCCTTCCAAGGCACCTCTGGGTGGACTCAAACCTCCAGTCTTTCAGTTAGCAGCCAAGCACACTTAACTGCTTGCATGATCCAGGGACTCCATATGTAGCACATAGTAAGTACTAAATAAGTGTTAAATAAATAAACAAATGAATATCATTCCTCTCTGTCATCAAGCAGGAAGGTGGAGGCGGTCATATACTACGATATGGAAGTACTGAATGAACCTCAGTTCTGTTTTCATGAAGAATAACGGACCAAGGTAAAAATGAAGCATGCTTTACAGGGATTCAGCTATGGAATTGTGAAAGAAGAAAAGTGGCCAATAGATTGCTTTCAACTAAGTGGAACTGAAAGTATATAAGATATATGAAAAATTGGCAGCAATTATTCTGAAGTAATGGAGGATAGGAAAGTTGCTGGAGAACAAAAGAAAGGAGGGAAAATAACACACACATACTTAAAGGGTAATACATAAACTACTGAATAATCTATAGTCACTTGGAAAAATGAAAGGTATGAACAAAATTTCAATGGATATAAATGCTTTTTTCATATGAATAATTTTTATGATTTTCATAGGTCATCTACCCTTATATAAAAAAAATTTCACTATAAAGTGAACGATATCACCCATGAGGAACGTGCTCCTCAGAATAATCAACCATATGAGACCAAAAGGGAAGCATTTGCCCAAAAACACAGTTCAGAAGGCACGAAGGGGCAGGAAGGATGGGCAAATGGAAACAGGGAACTCAGGGAGGACATGGGTAGAGTGCTATCACATTGAGGGGACTGCAACTGATGTCATGAAACAAAATGTGTATAAATTGTTGAATGGGAAACTAACTTACTCTGTTAAACTTTCATCCAAATCATAATAAAATGTTAAAAAACAAAAACAATTTCATTTAAAATGTAAAGATAAAAGCTCGAAGATAGTACCTAGGAATATCGTTAGTGATAACAAATTAGAATATATGTAAAAGTGCTTTGTCAACTGTAAAGAAAGCACCACATAAAATTAATAGAAATTGTCAGTATAACATATGCATTCAGCCTTTTTTCGACAATTGTTTTATTGTTAAAAAAAATATAGCTTTACAAAATTTGATGAAACATTCTACCTACTGGAAATGAAAGCTTAGCCTGGTAGACAGCAAGCATCCAAGAAAAGTCTTACATTCTCTTTGTAAATTATAAATTGTGTCTCTCTATATAATGTTTTATTAATAGCAGCATACTAATGGAAGTCCACAGATTTATGCATAAAAGTGAGAAATGAAACAGAAACCACAATTTGTAAAAATATACTATAACTGGCAGTTTAGACAAACTGAGTCAAATTGTGACATGGAATACAAACTAGCTAAGCTCAAATTGTTTTAAACATCAGTTCATACAGACCCGTATGTTCCAAGATAAGACTATATACCTGTGCTGTCCAATATGGTAGCCACTACCCACATGTGGCTATTGAGCACTTGAAATGTTGCTAGAACGAACTAAGATGTGTTGTAGGTATAAAATACACACTGGATTTCTAAGACTTAGTACAGAAAAAAGGAAGGAATGTAAAATATCCCAATAATTTTTTATTAATTGCATACTGAAAAGACAATATTTTGGATATAGTGGGTTAAACAAAATATATTACTAAAATTAATTTTACCTATTTCTTTTTTACTTTTTAAACGTGCTACCAGAAAATTTTAAATTACCTATGTGGCTTGCAGTCTATTTCTATTGGGCAGTACTGTCACAGACAAATAGATTTAACAGTAATTCCTGTTGAAATTCTATGGTTCCAAAGTTAACACCACCAACTCTTCCAGCAACATGGCCAGTTTACAAATTTTGGCCAATTCCTGCCCAAACCCTGCTTACTAACTTCTACCCTAAAACCACCCTATGGCTAATCTCAGCCCCCAAAATTTTATTTAAGTACCCTAGCTTCCCCCCTTTTTAGGACACTTCTAAGACTCTGTCAAGGTGGTGCTACTCTCCCTTGCTTAGCAAGTCTAAGAAACCCAGCTTTGTATGATCAACAGTTTTCCCTCTGAAAAAGTTAATGAATAAGGGTTACAAGATGAAATAAGCTGTACTGAGGATGCACTAAGTTTAACAAACAGAAACAATGAAGTTCAACTAGAAAAACATAGTTTATATGTAAGTTGTTCTGTCTAGTAATTTAAATTGTTGTTGTTGTTAGTGCTGTCAAGAAGGTTCCAATTTATGGTGAGCTTATATACAACAGAATGAAACGCTGCCTGGTCCTGAGCCATCTTCCTGATTACTGGTATGTTTGAGTTCACCATTGCAACTATTGTGTAGTGCCTTCCAACCTAGGGAGCTCATTTTGCAGCACTATATCAAACAATATTTTGTTGTGATCCATAAGGTTTTCATTGGCTAATTTTTGGAAGATCACCAGGCCTTTCTTCCTAGTCTGTCTTAGTCTGGAAGTTCCACTGAAACCTATCCATGGGTGACCCTGCTGGTATTTGAAATACCAGTGGTGTAACTTCCAGCACCATAGCAACATGCAAGCCACCACAGTATGACAAACTGACAGACGGGTGGTGGAGTGATTTAAATTACCTAAATTAAAATCCACACCTGCAGCAATCTACGTTATTTTGGAAGAGTAAATCTGGTGGGCACTAAGGTCCCTGGTATGAGAACATGTTAGAAACAACAGGTATAATGCATCAACTTTATTAAGGCTTCTGAATCGTATGAACAAGCTAGAAATTATCTAGGTTTTTAGACTTCAATATGGTAGAACCCTTATTATTTTCATGATTTGACATCCAACTGACTGGGTCTTTAGAGCAGAAGTGGATGGGGTTTTAGGTCAGACACAAAGCAAACATGGTGATCTCAACTAGTTTTTTCAGTTTCAGGACTCAGTGAAGCACCATTTTAAAGCACAACATCTAAGGTAAACCTTCTAGCCTAAAGCTGATTATAACGTGGCAAATTAGCTGAAGCACACCAAGTCTCCCCAGGACACAGTGAATTACACCCTGTCATTTTGACTCCAATCAATGGCCACATTTAAACTCCAAAATTACAGTTACTTAAATAAGCCATATTTATGAAAAGCCAAATTTATCCCCTAGTCACTAAACAGAAAAACGTACGTATGGCTTGATTTTCAACTTTTTACTATTCTACATAATCTCAAGCAACTATATAAATAGGTTTTCTTCTTTTTGATTTCCACAGGCACACAAACACTTGGACTTCACCCAAAATACTCACCCATCCCACCAAAACTTATCTTAACCATTCCCCTTCAACTTTCCTGGTGTTCCTCACATCACTAGACTAAAAGACTTTTTTCTTAATCAACAAAGACATCACATACAGTCCAAATCTTAAGTAAACCTAACTATACAACATCAGAACAAAATCTTTTCCCAAGTTGGAAACCATACATTGATAACCAAAATACCACTCCGGCAGCATCTCAACATTAACATAGTGACTTATTTATCAATATGATGATACACAATTTTGCAACTTTTTAGCAGCGTTACTCTGATTCTCAGCATGCTTAAATTTCTTTCAGCCATCAATGAATGCTCAAGAAATCAAATGAAATTCATATTAACAAAATACAATTAAGAATGACTATTGACAAAATAGTATTTCAAAATGCAAGTGAAATTTTTACTTTTCGATCATTCATACTACTCCACCATTACACAGTCTACTCGAGATGTCTCCTACTCAGTCTCTACAGGGTGCATATATATGTGTGTGTAAGTATGCAAAAGAGTGAGAGATGTGGGTATGCGTTTTAATGCAAAAATTATAAGCACAGACCCTGTTCTCCAGCCAACGTGCAAGTATACTACCCCTGGTGGGTCAAGATGAATTGTTGAACCAATAAGACCCTTTCGTGAATTCTATGGAGTAAGAGCTATAGAGGTTTTTGCAAGACATATACCATAAAGAGATGCTCTCATTCACTCCCAGGGACTGACCTCATATCAGTTCTACTTCCCCACATTTAATAACATGCACGCTGCCCATTTTTACTTGAATAGACCCTAGGTACTATAACTCAGAAAACCCTATGGACCACAATAGTCCAAACCATTGTGCGTGGGATCCCCATAACTGGGGGGCAACATTGTGGTGAAAGGGGACTAGGTTGCATAATCCCTCTACAAATCTCCCCTGTCTCTTTTCAATTGTCTTTACTTACTGTCCAAGCAGAGGATCCAAAGAGGCTTTGCTTGCCTCTCTCGGTTTCCTGCACCAGCATTTTCCTGACAATACAACATTCATATAGTACTAATGGGGACAAAGACCCAGGAAGTGGGAATATTCTTATCAGTAGTTTAAGAATGAGAATAGACAACAGCAGTTTTGATTTCTTGGGCTTCAAATGACAGATCCCAGAGAGAAGACAGCAGCCTGGTGCACTGGAAATACCAAAGAGAGAATGGGGAAGACCATCTTCTCCTCTCTCCCCTCAAATCTGTTAATGGATACAGGCCTTTATGGAGAAAGGTATGGGAAACACAGTTTCTTCAGGTTTTAGCTGGGGCATGAACAACTGCCTCCTCTGCCATGAGACCAGAAGAACCAGCTGGTGTCCGGCCATCATTACTGAACACTTTGATCAAAAATTCTATAGAAAAATCCTGATCAAAAGGGGGAAAAATGTAGAATAGAATTTAAAATTCTCACAGAATTCAGAGTTATGGAGGCTGGATGAACCTCTGAAACTACTGCACTGAAATAATCTTCAAACCTTAAACCGAAAATATCTCCTGAAGTCTTCTTAAAACCAAACAACAGTTTAGCTTAACTAATAAAAAATGTCTGTCTTGAGCATTGTGCTCTTTTAAGATCTATCTATATGGGATCAAACTGACAACAGTAACTGGAAAGATGAGCTAGGAAACTTAATGGGCAGTGAGTTTATGGTAATGGAGGAGGAACAACTCAGAAAAGGAGGGTCAGAATGGGTGCACAACTTGAAGAATGTAATCAATGTTACTGAACTGTACATGTAGAAATTGTTGAATTGTATGCTCTGATGTGTATATTTTCAACAATAACCAAATTATATATATATATAAAAACTTTTAGCTGGGGCAAAGCCATGAAAGAAATGAAAAAAATGTCCTAAAAGTAATGTTTTAAGCATAACTGAGCTCAGAACCATCTTGTACTCCTTCATACCCTCTATTCCATCAGTCAGCAGTCCTAACAATATTTTCCTTGGTAAGGTTTCTCAGTTACACCTTCCTGGATTTGTGCTAAGCCCAAGATAACTATCATAGCCCTCTCGCCAGCTTCCCTGCCCCTCGGCAGCACTGTGGCAGGCACACAAACTTCTCCAATCCACCTGCCTGGTCTTTCTAAACATATTTTTATTATACCACTACTCTGATTACAATCCTTAAGGGCTCCCATTGCCCACAGAATCCACATTTCCAGGACAGACATTCAAGACTCTATCATGATAAGCATCATCAGTCTAATTCTAAACTCCATTTTGCATCCTTATCCTTATTTTACCTTTATCTCATCTTTCTCATGTATTTTTAATCTATGTAACCTTGTGACACAGTACGTACAAAGACATCTTAAATGCTTTTTAAACCAAATGGAATCTAGTACAATTTTTTTTCTTTCTCCTAAGAAACAACCAATTCATCCTTATCTCCCAGTAAGACCTAAAGGTCTCTTCCTCAAATCAGGAAGATCTGCTCAATAGCCCCATTCATAGCTCATTTTTCTTTCCTCATTTTGGATTCCCATTCCAGCTAGCCAAATCCTATCTAACCATCAAAGTGAAGCTACAAGGATCCTCACTATCACTTTTACCAGTCTATACCAAATTATTCTTGCCCCTCCTTGACCATTCCTGGCAACTAACACATCATTCAGTCTGACACTTGTTTTCATATGATGCTCTATTTCACGTGTGTTAGTTCCTGAGGATAGGATTCCGATAATTTGTCTAATCCACAATAACTAACACAAATTCAAAGAACATAGTATTTATTTTATACTTACTGGATTCAAAGTTCTGTTAACAGAACAGTCACATAGAACACATACATGAATCTCCATAGATTTATAATATAATAATAACATGCAAGAGTATTTAAGAATTTTACACAGCATGGATGGTTTCTATAGCTGTCTCTATAGCATACAGATCTACAGTACATACTTTTCCTATATGTCTTTTTATAATCCTGACTACAGTGAGAAGCCATTGAACTAGACCATTAACAATATAAGCAATGCAAATTATGCTGAACCCACCGTCTCTTTCTTTGATGATTTAGAACAAACGTGAAGTATCTTACGGGCATCATGAATATTATGATCACACCACAAGATGACTAAGAGATTGAGTTTTGAACTTGCATATGACACTCCCTAGCAGAAACTTCTTAATATAAATCCCTGATGTCAGCTTGCCTATGGCTTGCTTGCATAAAATTGGAATATAAAATGGTCAATTGCTTCACATCCTGGACAGTATAAAATGGCTGCCTTTGTGAATATTTAATTATTGTAACAAAAGCTGAAGCATCCTTTTACCTAGCTTTGTCCTCTTCACTGAAATCTTCTTCACTGTCATTCAATGTCCTTTGACATCCCAGTATTCAATACATTCTCTATTATTTATGTTCCTCTAACAGAATGTGTCACTCCAACCCCCTTGTCAGCTTCAACTCTCATTATATTCCACAATGTAAAGGAATATATTCACTATCAAGAGATTTTTCTTCCTTTTCTCCCTATCCTAGACCTTGAATTTTTGACATTAAACTATAATTTCCTGCAAGTCTTTCTCTGTGTTTCATTTTCAACAAAATCTAGGTCTAAAGAACATCAAATATCCCATTGTATTTTAAAATGAAAAATCTCGTGTTACACTTGCATGATTCACCTGCTTTAAAATAGCTACTCTGGAATAACATTTCATATTCTGGATTACCCCAGAGTTGACAGGCCAAATAAAATCATCTACACTGGCAAATAAGCAGAAGGTAGGTAGTAAGCTCTAAAATGTTAACTAAATAAGTCTGCTAACTTTATATGACCTCCTGTCTCTGAAGTATTGATGAATTCAAGGTCAAAATACGATAAAATCAATCTCCCCACCCAGCCTGCAAATCTTCTAAAATGCTAAAATTATAATGTCTTTGAAAGTCTATCTTTGCTTAAAATTAAGCCAAATTAAATTTGACAACCATTGCAAAATACTATCAGTTTCATTAGCATTGTAAAATATTCAAAGATTTAGCTTGTGTTTTTGCAACTTAATGGCAACTATTTTTTAAACTAGATTCTACTATTTTAATAATGACATTGTATAGGTTTAAATAATAAAATCTTTTCTTTTCTTCTGGATTTATTTTCCTCTTTGAATGAGCACTATGACAACAGGGGCATCTGCTAAAACTATCATATAAAACAACCACCACCCCCAAAACAAACAAATAAAAACAACAAAATCCAGTGCTTTTCTGTTTTAACTTAGGTATACGTAGAACATGATGCTGAAAAAGAGCTCAGAACTGGCAAAAGTCTGGTCAATTGTTCTTACCAGGTCTTGATGTCTTACACCTCAAACAAATTGTATTCCAAAATGCTCTTTAGTTAAGCTGATTTTTTACCAATTAAAAAAAGAAAAACAGTTAATAGATGATGGTTAGGTTTTCACACTTTTGTTAATCGGTAACAAAGCTCCACATACACATACACACACACACACACAAAACCCTACAGCATCTAACCTACCAGCCACAGAGAAAGATGTCGCAGTCTGCGTCCGTAAAGACTACAGCCTTGGAAACCCTATGGGGCAGTTCAACTCTGTCCTGTAGGGTTGCTATGAGTTGGAATCGACTCGACGGCAACAGGTTTTATCTCTAGGTAATAGAATTATGGGCAATTGCAGTTTTCCCTTCTTTATGTTTTTGTGGGGTTTTTTCTCCTCAAGTTTTCAGTAGTGAACATGGAGTACTTCAAAAATCAGAAAAAACTTTGAAACTATTTTAAACAGTGAAGACTTTCATGGAGCTTTCCCAACTACTACAGACAAATTTAATCATTTTTTCCTCTGATTTAAATACATACGCTTTGTTGTGCATATCATGCTCCTGTACATTTTAATAAATGTCAGGGATCTCTCTGAGGACAGGATATGGCTCAGCTTTAATCCCTGGCCTGACTCCTGGTAGCAGCCAGTTAAATGTTTATAAAATCAAATTACTCTTACATTGCTAGGTACATGAAAATGACCGATAAATACCTAGTCAATCATTTGTTAATATAAATCTTTAAACACATTTAACAAATATTTACCATTTACCTAAAATATTCCAGGCATTATCACAGCTTTTGGGGACAGTGCTGTGAAAAGGTCCTGGCCCTGGTGGAACCTATATCCAGGGTGGAAAACAAAACATAAAATAAACCAGCTCATTTCAGATGGTGATAAGTGCTATAAAGACAATGTAGGATGAGGAGAATCAGGGAAGATCTGGGGAAAGAGTGCAGCATCAAAGGCCTATTGAGAGAGGGTGCGTGACATGATAGGAGGCAAGGCAAGCAGGTGTAGAGGAACGGAACTGGGCATGGAGTCAAAAGATCTGAGTTCCCATTCCTGCTTTGTTGCCTGACTAAACCAAAACCAAACCCATTGTCGAGGGGTTGATTCCGACTCATAGCAACCCTACAGGACAGAGTACAACTGCCCCATAGGGTTTGCAAGGCTGTAATCTTTACGGAAGCAGACTGCCACATCTTTCTCCCGTGGAGCAGCTGGTGGGTTTAAACTGCTGACCTTTTGGTTAGCAGCCAAGTGCTTAACCACTGCACTTGATCTTGACCTTGAAATGAGTTTGAACGCCTGAGGAATGAAGTTATTTGACTACACAACAGTCTTAAGCATACAAAATCAACACACGATGTTATCTTCCCTTCATGTACATTAATTCTATGATCACTTCAAATGACATAAAGGCTGCTTGGTGCCTATTTCTGTTTTTTTCCCCTGAGATCTGCCAACAAGGACTTATAATATTTATTAATTTTAAGAATTATATAGCAGTATTTCTGAGGAGAGAACAGCAAGCTTTATTCCAAGATTTTAATGTACCGTATTATTTTAATTCACTGGTACCTTTCTAGAAGCCCTGGTGGTGCAGTGGTTAAAGCGCTTGGCTGCTAACCAAAAGGCTGGCAGTTCAAACCAACCAGCTGCTCCTTCGGAGAAAGCTGTGGCAGTCTGAGTCTGTAAAGATTTACAGCCTTGAAAACCCTATGGGGCAGTTCTACTTCGTCCTATAGGCTCGCTATGAGTTGGAATTGACTCGATGGCAGTGGGCATGGGTAGCACTTTTCTGTTTCAAGTTGAGATGCAAATATTAGAATGGTTTAACCTTACGAAGTTTACACGCCTAGCACCTGTAAAGAACATTAAAGGATATGAAAAGTAAATGTAGCAGAATGGAAGCATAACAGGTGAAATGGGGTATTTGAACCCCTGCAGAACAAGTCACCCACGAGGTATTCACGTCAGTTGTGGAAAATTCATTAACCTCAAAACTATTACAGAATTTCCTAATCAGTGGATGGGATTTACATTGTTAAGTTTCCTTTGGCATCTTTGCTTGCTATCGTAGTCCATGTACTTCAGCTTTTGGGTATTGTATTATTTTTTATGTCCTTCTCAAAACAAAGGCAGCTAACAAATACAGTGGACCCTGGATGCCAAGCATTGGCCTCAGTCTTTTTACGTAAGTTATCTTACTTAATACTTACACATTCTTGTGAATTAGGGAAAATTCCTTGCGAGGCTGGCTACTACTGCCAAGCACAGCAACCTCCCCAAGAAAGCCCCCCTTGAAGCTGTGGTGTGTTTCTACAACCCTCAAGATTCAAACCCAGGACTCTATCCTGAATTCTATCTCTGACAACTACACTGGCCCCTACAAAGCCGGGCAGTCATGGCCCCCAGACAAGCAGTGGTAAGTGCTTCAGATTAGAGCCTTGGTAACTGCAGAACTACCGAAATTAACACTTGTAGAAGTCAGGAAATTAATAATTTAAACATTTCTCCCATCACCAACTAAAACGTTCACAGAGAAAGGAAAACTCTTACACTTGCATAGTGAGTCAATCATAAGCAGAAAGAGGCAGTCACAAATCTACACTATTCTTATGACATATGTCTAGACTCCCTAAGCCCTCAGAGCACCAGGCCTGGCTTTCTAGGGTAGGCGGCCCTCGTAATAACTATACAAAGAGCCTTTCATTTCTCTTCCATCCCTGCTAGATAGAACTGTCTAGCCCCTCTCTATTTCCAGATGCCATCAGCCAGGGTTTAATACTGGACTCCTGAATATTAATAAAAATTATTTCCTCTGTTAAAAAGTAACTAAAGAACACAATAAAATTCTATGTTCTGTACTTTTTAATCCTCATAGTTGTTATTTACAAAAAAAATTAACTAACAAAAATCACAAAAGATCTCTGTTCACATTAAGATGAAAGGAAAGAAAGCCTCGTGAGAGGGCTTTAAGAATCATTCACACATACAGCAATCAGTTTGAGCTGAGAGTTACAAACCACAGGTAGTATGAAGTTTAAAACAAAAAATCACTCCTCCCCGCATATTAATTTTCCTCTTGCCTTCTCTAGCTCTGGCTACAATTACGATAGTTAGGCAGGCATCAAAGAGCCCTTGGTGTTCCTAGAACACCATCTAACTTGCAAAACACTTCGTACACATTTTCTCATAAAGCAAACCTAGACGCTGGGCTCTCTCTCTCTCCATTTTTGCAGATTGGGAAAAAGAATCACTGGGTAAGTGACTTGACCCTGATCACCAGTGACAGACTGGGGTTTCAACCAGTGTCTTCCTCATTCCAAGCTTTATAGGCTGTCCACCACATGTTCCCCTCCATCTAACTCTCTTTCCTCCATAAAATTCAAATGCTTCATCAAGCTTTTCAATTGTAGTAAACAAAGCATAATCTTTTGACACCTGTAGATCATAATGCAAAATCACCTGAGAAATGGCAACCAGAGACAACTGGACAAGCATTATGCCTCGAGCAGCCCTTCAAAAGGTAGCAAAATAGGCCAACCAATGAAGAAAGCTACTTTAGAAAAATAGTGTCTTGTCAGAGAGAATATCGAAAAACATTACATTTCTGAGTGTATATTTTTGTAGCAACTCACTGCAAGGTCATGAAGAGTTTATATAAAGCTAACTACTTTTCAATAAGCAGTTCTGAAGCATACAGTTTATGTTATTAGATTAATATTTTCAGTAGCCTAGAAAATCTTCTAATATTTCCTAACCGACCCATCTTTTAAATTGAATATACATAATGTGGCTTTGCTAGCATTCACATTAACCATTCATAATAGGTTCTGAAACAGTTTGTGGGGTTGGGTGGACCTTAAGTGGTTTTGCATTAGAGTAGTAGTTAAGAAACCAACTAGAGAAGAGTCTCCAATTTTAAATCTAGGTCATACTATCTGCATTCAAAAGCAAGTATAAATTAGATGATTTATATTTATTCCTGAAAAGATGGTTTAAAAAAAAGGAGCACAGATTGCATGAAAAATATTGTATGTTTCCTCAAAATTTATGAGCATGTGTATTTTTTTAAAAAATAACTTATATTCCTACTAATTAATGTAGGGGATTTCTTCCTCTTCCTCTGTTACAGATAATCTGCCAACAAAATTAATGCTAAATTACATTTAACTAGACATATACCAGGAAATACAAAATTTACTATAATCACTTTCAGCTTGGTAGTGGGGGAAGAGAGAGAGGATAAAGGCAGAGATGCCGACAGACAGAAAGAAGGAAATAATTTCAAAATATTTTTTTCAAAAATGCAAAATAAGTAAATAAGTAGGGAAAAATATCGGCAACTGTTGAATCTAAGTGGTGACATATGTATGGTTACTGTATTTTTCTTCCTCTATTTTTATAAATGTAAAATTTATTTAAAATATAATTTTTAGGGTATATCATAAAGTCATCTGCACATTTATCCCAGTCTCCTATACTGCAGTGTTCACTAATGTCCTGGAGGTAGTATAGCCTGGAGGCAGACTGCCTGAGTTCAAATCCCAATTCTGCCAGGTACTGACTATGTGATCTTGAGTAAGTAATGTAAATGTGCTGACCTTCAATTTCTTTACCAGTATAACGAGGATAATAATAGTCCTCTGGCTCAAAGGCATTCCAATGAGAAACTACATGTAAAGTGCTTAGCATAGGGCCTGTAACATAGTAAATGATGGATTACTACCTCATTATGATGACCAGAGGTTCTGCATGATCCTGAGGGTACCATCAGACAGGGAAAAAAAAAAAAAAATGACACTACACAGGAGTCTGGGGATATTTAGATTGCACTGTATCACATGCTAGTAATCAATCCTTTGATAGTCTCTGCACGATCTTGAGGGTACTTTCAGACAGAAAAGAAGAACAGCAATAATCTTAACCCAACATTTATAGGGGTTTTACCATGGGCCAGGCATTGTGCTAAGCACTTGATATGCAGTTTTTCATTTGCAATTTAATGAGGCAGGGAACTATTATTATTCCCATTTTACAGACGAAGAAGTTGAGGGTCAGAGTGTTTATATAATTTTCTCCAGATTATGAAGCCAGTAACTGCAAAAGTTGGGATTTATACCTAGGCAATCCACCTCCAAAGCCTGCTCTAACAGAAATTACCCACATAAACCCGGGCAAGTCACTTCACATATTAGGCCCTTTATTTCCTCCACTGTAAAATGAGAAGAGTGGTCTGGAACAAATGCTCTAAAAGGTCCCCTCTAAATATGTCTTGGAACAACCATGCTATTTCAGCCCAAATTCACTCCATACAAAAAACATCTCTGCTCTAGTCCTTTCCCATATCTAGGCTTTTCTATTTTATACAAATAAAGAATGATGCATATGAATAATTCCCCTGGTGGAGTGTCTCACTGTTCTCAAGCTCTCTTGGTGGGAGGTATATCATTGGGAGACATCAGTCTGATGGAGAAAAGCATTAGATAGTTCCATCACTAAGACCTTTGGAATATAGTCCAAAGAGAACCTGACTCAAAATGAATTCTACTTGACATCACTAGCGCTACAGGGAAGTTAAGGATACATACAGACAAAATTAGGCAGAGCTCTCAGGCCTGAGTTAAAGCACTCCAACTCTGTGGACCTCAGTTTCCTTATTTATATAAATGAAGTGGCTTTTAGATACAAGTAATTCCTAAGGAAGCAGCCACCCCAGCCCAGGGAAATACTCAACCTTACTAGAATTAGGAAAGAGTAGTAAGGAAGTACAAGCAGTTTGAAAAACCACATTCAAATACAGTTAATGCTTTTGCAATATAAACCACAGAATTACAGCTCAAAAAACCCTATTGTGCTGGTAGAAACTGGCAAAAAAGAGTGAAGCAGCATTGTGGTGGGGGGGGGAAGGATTTTTTTAAACGTTAAGAAAAAAATATAGTAGATCCTATTGAAAGCCCCTTTTAGCTCAAAGTATGTGAAATAAAAAATAAAGTTGCTATTCTATGAAATAAACTCTTCAATTTAAACCAAAAAATCACATCGCCAAAATAAATGAATTTAAGAAAAGGAAAAGTACTAGGGCTAATTAAGATATTTTCTCCCTGTTTTAGAAAAATGAAGGAGCCCTGGTCGCACAGTGTTTAAATGCTTGACTGCTAACTGAAAGGTCAACAGTTCAAACCCACAAGCCGCTCCACAGAAGACAGATGTGGCAGTCTACTTTCATAAAGATTACAGCCTTAGAAACCCTATGTGGCAGTTCTACTCTGTCCTATGGGGCCGCTATGAGTCGGAATCAACTTGATGGCAGTGGGTTTGGTTTGGCTTTTTTAGAAAAATGATTTAAGTAAATGCACAAACATGCAAAATTCTGCACACAAGACTCAAGGTGTTTTGTTTTTGTTTTTAAACATCCTTGATATAGTTATCAACACAAACCAAGTCTATTAATACTGTAACTGGGTTACTCTTTCTCTGGTTCTAACATTGCTTCAAAACACTGGAGCTCCATTTTAAGTAAGAAAAAGAAACGGGACATGAAGTGCATACAATTCTTCCTGCAGCCAAATACATAATGCTAAATTTTCAATCAAATCTCTCCTACAAGCCTTTTGGCCATTTTTACCTACTCAATAGCACCACCAGGGATTAAAAGACAGGAGGCCATACTCAATCAAGTCCCCCCATTAGCATCCCTGGCAAATGGTTTGCAGAGAAACAACTGACAATTCCCACACTACTATTTGGGAAAATTTTGTAGATTTACCCTCTCCCCAGTTCCCATTTCAGGAGATAATTAATCAAAAGCTAGTATTCAACTCCGAGAAAAAGATAACTAGATATGTCTACACAATCAGCTCTCAATCCCCAAACCTCTCTACCAGATTTTAGGTTATCCTCTTAGGCTGGACTTGAATGGGGAGCATCAGAATAAAAAGAAGGACTGTTAGAAACAGAGGGGCTCTCCTACCAAATAAGACTCACTGCCCTACCTCCTCCAAAATAAAGCACATAAAGAGAAATTTCAGAAAGCAGATTCCTACTTTTCTCTACCTACCAAACTAACCCCATTTTGCAGTGGCTCTTAATTTTATTCAAATAAACAACCCTTAGAATAAAGGTAAGAAATACACCTTAATATTGAAATCTTACATGCCTGAAGAACCCCTGTGAATATTTCATGAGGTTATAGATCTTCTCCCATTAAAAACTCACATACACACAATGTAGGGGTTTTGTGGATCCCTCTGAATCAGCAACATTAAAAAACCCTTACTATGGCTTAAAGAGGCATACGCTTCTCAATAACCCCATCTCGTCCTTCATGGATGGGCGCTACCCTAAATGTCTGAAACGTAAAAATCAACAAAATGAAGGCTCTAACTGCACCTGTCAAATTAAACTACCTCTGTCAAATTGTCAGCTCAGCCATCTTTCAACACTGCTCAAAGGATCTGTCTCATTTCCTTGACCATCTAAATTGGATCTTGTTCAAAGCCCTCCATCTCCTTCCTTTCCCCCTTTCTTTTTAACTGAGCCTAGAAGCTGACAGCCAAGTCAATTTATAAGTGATGGATGTGTTTGCCTGAGAGCAAAAGCCCCCAGTAAACACTCACTCTCACTACCCCTTTCAGACCTACAGTGTCCATGATACTGACAACTGCTGTGGCAGTGGGCTGGATCAGAAAACAAGAACAGAAATAAGGACACTCTGCATTCAACCTTTTGGTCTGGGACACTTCCTGGGTTTTCTACTGGCATTTAACACCAAGACACAAGACTCATTTTTCATTAAAGTTGCAAGATTTTCACTTTGCCCAGTTTCAAATGCTGTAATTGATCTGCACTGTCTTCTTAAATAACGCAACCGGTGAAGGACACTGCAGCTTTAAATATTTCAGTGCTAACTAGCAAATAGACTCCATGGCAATATGGCCCTGAAGGTCGTGTCCTATTGTCTCTTTCCTCTGCAAAAAAAAAAACAAACAACTTCTAAGTCCTTCTATGTAACATAGGAAGGGTTACCTCCCTAGAATTTCCACTCTTGCACCCGACTCCCTTACAGAGTGCCAGTGTTTACTGGAATCTCACACTCATAATTTTCCCGGCAGGGCCAATATGCTGATTGTTATTAATGATTTCAGCACCTTAGTGAGGCATAAACCCATGTGTTCACATTAGTCTAATTGAGCATAGGCAACTGTCTGAAATGCCACCACTCAAGGGATGTTAACCTCTTCAATAGAAAAGCCAGGGGGATTTGGGAGTGGGCAGTTTTCAGGCGGCACCCTGAGCCCGGGATTGCATAACCTGAAATGTGTAGCTACTTAAAAACGATAGGAATCTCAGCCTATTCATCCTGGGACTATGTCGGCACCCTGCCATACACTTGCAGCTTTACTTGTCAAAGAAGGTCAAAATCAGAGGCCCAAGCACGGTGAAGGAGAAAATAAACTAAAAGAAAAGGCCCTTTTCTCTCCCGCCAGGGAGCATTAATACAATTCCTCCAGCAGTCACAATGTTCCCCACCCCCGGCCACGGGAGTTCAACAGCCCCAGTGAACAGGAGACTTTGGAACGGGGCGGAGGACCTGGACGTCACTCTTTTTAAAAAAAAAAAAGAACATAAACTGGTGGAAGATTAAAGGACAGGGAAGAAGGGTCAAAGGGAAAGCGGTAGGAGAAAGGCGGGGGTGGGTGCACCCAAGCATTACCTGAAATGGCAACAGATTGTTACCATTATCGGTCCGGAAAGCGTTATCCTCCATCCAGGACTTGGAGGTGAGCGGAGCCGCGCGGGGGAACTTGGGCGGCGCGATCACATTGCTGGAAAACGGCTTTTTGAGCGGTGAGATGGGGTTGAGCGGCGAAGGCACCCCGACGCCCACGCCCACGCCCACACCGACCGCCCGGCGAGGGTCCCGGCCCGCCTGCAGGCCGCCCCACGGGTTGGACGGCGCGCTCCAGGCAGCGTTCACACTCTGGTGCGTGTTCCAGCTGGATGAGGCGGATGAGGCGGCGGCGGCAGCCGCGGCAGCCACGGCGGCCGAGGACGAGGACGGCTTGCTGGTCATGATGGGCTGGTGGCCGTACGCCGCGGCAGCGCTCCTCTGAGCGTAGGGCGCCTGGCTAGGGCTGGCGGGCGACCGGCGCTGCTGCGGGGGCTGCGGCTGCGGGGGCTGCGCAGGCTGTGCCGACTGCGGCGCCGGCGGCGGCTGCTGGTGGTGCTGGGTCTGCGCCAGGCCGATCTGCGGGGAGAAGGTGCCTCCGAAGACTGGGTTGACGTGGTGCGGGAAGTTCTGGAAGAGCATGGTCCCGTTGACTGGGGTGATCCCCTGGAAGAAGCTGTCCTCCACCGCGTTCGTGGTGCCCGTGGACCAGGTGCTGCCGAAGGACGGCGACAGCGACGCGCCCGGAGCCGCGGGCTCCTGAGGCGGCGGCGGCTGCTGAGGGGGTTGGTGGAAACTCAAGCCCGGCAGGAGCGGCGATTCCATCTGCATCTTGTCCGGGCCGTTTGGGGCCGGTGGGGCCGCGGCAGGGCTGAGGGCCGGCACTGCGCTGCTGTCCTCCGGCTTGGGGGTCTCTGAGGAGAGGGGCGTGGACGGGGCTTCGGCTGCGCTGGGCTCGGGCTGGGGCTGCTGCTGCTGCCGCTGCTGCTGGGGCTGGGGCTGGGTTTTGCTTTTGTCCATCAGTAAATCATCCTGCATGGTTTGCGCAGCTGAAACGGGAAAAAAGAGACGCGTTATTGTCAGTGTGATCATTAATGCCCTTCACTGAAGCGGGCGGGTGTTTTACTTGCGAAAATCCAGTGCCACCGCTCCTAGCCAATTGCAATGCAAATCCATAATCTCCCATTTAGAAGAACAGTTCGGGCTGGGGGAGGTGGGGGAGGGGGCTCGCGCTGGATCTCTAAAAATACTGTGATAGCGTCTTCACCCTTTCTGGTGTCTTGGTTCCTTTTCTGTATTAGTGAGAGATGTGCTTATAAGACAGAAAGACAGCAATTTCGCCACGTCTCTTTTCCCTTCACCGGAACTCAGAGTGTTCACCCTGCAATGAGAAACTGATTCTGGTTCCTGTTTTTTCCCAAGCACCACCCTCCCCTAGTTATTTGCATACGTCAATAAATACTGCTGCGTCCTTCATCAAGGTTAAAAAGACAGCACACACGACCCTTTCTTCCCCCTTCCCGGCTCCAGCACTTTAAAGAAACAGCAGTCTTATCCCTCTTGATTAGCAAACTGCCTTCTTGCTTTGCTAATTGTTTCATTTAGCTGCAGCGAACCACAAGGGGGAAAATCCTTGGCATTTGTCATGAGGACTCAGCTGCACAATCATTCTCTGGTCTCCCTGTAGCTGCAGCTATACTCCATTTTGTTAGAAGACATTTTTTTTTTTTAAACCTCTTTTGAAGAGGTAAAAACTTCCTGAAACGTTTGGAAGTGTTTGCTTCGTGTTACTCTAAGGTTTATGGTTTTTATCCTTATTCTCCAATTTTCTTGTCTCCAATTCTGCCGCACAAGAGATTTCTTGATGTCTGGTGCTTCAGCTCTCCCCAGGAGCCTGAGAATTTCTCCGCAGAGTGGAGAGATGCTTCTGGTTGGATTTGAAGTCAAAAAAAAAAAAAAAAAAAAAAGAGACAGCGCGAGAGCGACAGCCTGTGTGTGTATGTGTGTGTGTGTTTGTGGTGTCTGTGTGTGAGTGTGAGATGGAGAGGTGCTTAAAAATCCCTCTGAGATTTAAGTAGACAGTCAAGATATTTCTGGGGTTGCCAGATTTTCATTTTTGAATCCTCCTGCTGCTGCCTTTGTCACAAGACATTGGCAAATTTAGAATCCATTCTCTTATCACTAGTATTTGCAGTGAAAGATTAGGATTTGAAGACCCTGAATTACCATATGCTAGCAAAAGTGTTAAAAATAGTATGGTACAAAGCCCTGAATTCTCATACTTTGTAATTATAGTGCATTGCCAACACTGCTTTATTTAGCCATATAAGGAGTGTATGGTATTTTCCATTTCGCATAGAAGGGCTATATTCACCTCTGCCATACAGCCTGTGTTCTTATTAAAGGATGGAAACAGTCATCACTCAATACCAGCAGATTTCCACACATGTAGTTATCACTGAGTTAGTATGTCCCTTAGAACATGTTAATTGTTTTAAATAAATGATTACAGTGCGGAGACTCTGCAAACAAATATTTTTTAAATTTTAAAGGAGCATATGACTAAACATGTAATTATTTTTAGACATGATTCAGTATAATTGCAACAAAGTTAATATATTTGATACAGTTGCTTAATTAACTCAGATATTTGGAGAAGTATCTTTCTCAGGACCCTTGTGAAAGGGCATTCAGATAAACAGAAGCTCTGCCTTTGGCCGTTCTCGTGATAATAACTGTTGTAAAATAAATGTATTAAAAGTGGAGATGCTACTACTCTTAAATTATTAGGAAATGATGTCAGACCAAGAAATAGGATTAAAAGTAGTTCTACTGTTTTATTAAAGACTAGCTTTAAAATTGTTAGCTGATATCTTTCATTTTAAAGTTTTATACATAGACAAAACAGTGGGCTCAAGAAAATGTTTCACAGCCACCTTACTCTCCTTTCCACTCCTCACTCCTCTGCCTTCCCTCCCCTCACCAAAAAAAAATCCAATATGATATACATCACAAATTGCCAGGTACTACCAACAAAACCTACTTAGGTTGCTTTTATGTTCGTTCCTCAGTTCCATTGGTCTAAAACAATGGCTTGGGTCAGTACTGTAAAATATGACACAAAGAGGCAAGCAAAGCTTGGTTTCACATAACACAAAGTTCTATTGCTGCCAAAGGTGATGGTCATAAAAAGAGATGTTTTTATACTTGGTTTAAGAAGTGCTGCAGTAAACCATTACAATATGGGATTTGAGTTGCTTCCAGTGGGCTAAAATTGTCTTTTACAATAGCCATATCATCATGGCTGAAATATGCATTTGACTATAATTTAATATCATCCAGCTTTTCAGGTGGCTTATATCAATGCGTTTTGTTAATGCCTTCAATTTAAACTACATGCTCTTCATGGAAAAATAAATGTTGTACTATACAAAAAAGCCAAAAAGTAAGCTAGACCCAGAATATTTTATAAGAGCTGTAATTAATATTAATACACTTTTAAATTTAAGAATATTTATCATACCAGGAACACCCATTTATCTTTTCAACATTCCTTAAAGATACAAATTTCACTTTTTGAATAAATTCACTCTGTCAAGGTCAAGACCCACCTATAACAAATAAGGCCATTTTAAACAAAAGGTAAGCAGTAGATTAAGATAATATTTACAAAGTAAATATGCAACGTTTCTCAGTTATTGCCTGTATAGCTTTTTTTTTTGCTTATTTACAGCAAAGTCCCAGAAATAGATACCTCCTTCCCCTCCCCCATCACACACAATAGATCTTCCTTTACATGCAATAACCCAATTTCAAGTAACATGTTCTTAATAGCAGTTACCTTTGAGAGTCCAGTTTTTAAGGATCGATGAAATTTAAAAGTGTACAGTATTTATTTTCTTCTTTCAGGTTGATTATGTGACCGCTCTGGCAAAAGCACTTTGACAACTGTAAGAAGAGAGGGCATGCGCACACAGGGAACTGTGGGGGCTGAAGTCCTTCACAAGGTACTCTGCCAGACTTCAGCACGTTCAGCCAAGAAAGGAGGAAGCCTTGCAATTACAGATTCCAAGGGTAAGAGGTTGTGCCCAGATTATATTATATCCTCCTAACCAATCTAAATCATGAGTTGTTGAAATGAAAAGAGGAAAAAATAAACTGGTTTGTCAAGTTAATTTAGAAAGCACGGTTAAAAGAGAAACTGGATTGTAGGACTCAGAATAAAGACATTCAGCAGAGCTACCTTAAATGGTATTAGAATGGTAATGACTAGGTAGCCAGCAAAAAGAACTCTACTAGAGCTACAGAGATTGGGATGGGGAGGGAGAAGCAAGGAAGGGAGGACCACTGAGGAAAGATAAATACCTGAAATCTGACCATACTTAAAAAGAAACATTTTTAATATAGAATAAAAAATACATTAATATTAAATGTATTATTAATCTTACAGGTCAGTGAAAAATAGAATTGTCACAAATTTTTTTACAACTTATCCACCAACATATCTTTGTATTTGAATTTTCAATGGAGGCACAAATCATTTAAGATTTTACCTGACAGGCTGTGAATCAACTCACCTCTTCATTTTTAATTGTCAAAATGAATTATTTCATACAATGATCAATCAAATATACCTCTTTCTTAAAAACAAATACTATTTGGTGGAATATTAAATAATAATTTGATATGTTTAGTATTTCACTGCATAGGACAGTGATTTCTTTATTCAAGGCAAAAAGTAGATAACAGTAAAAAAATTTTTTTTAAGTTTTTCCTATCTTAACCTCATGACTCCAAAGCTGGAACCTTACAACATATTAACATCAACGGTTATTATCTATAGCTTCTGAGAACAATAGTTCAACTCTGGGTTTGCTCAGGCAGGCAGAAAGTACTTCTTCTGGGATTTGGTTCAATGCCATTCACCCAAGGGGTTTAGAGTAAATGTCAGTTGATGATTATGCTGATTGAACTTGGAACTGAAAATCGTAAGCATCATTTAAAACTGTCTTAATTTTTCAACCTACAGACTGGGAAAAAATTTTTGGCTACAACAAATCTGATCAGCATCTAATCTCTAAAATCTACAAGAACCTGCAAAACCTCAACAACAAAAAGACAAATAACCCAATTAAAAAATGGGCAAAGGATATGAACAGGCAGTTCGCCAAAGAAGACATTCAGGCAGCTAACAGACACATGAAGAAATGCTCACGATCATTAGCCATTAGAGAAATGCAGATCAAAACTACAATGAGGTATCATCTCATCCCTACAAGGCTAGCATTAATCCAAAAAACACAAAACAATAAATGCTGGAGAGGTTGTGGAGAGACTGGAACACTTAATCACTGTTGGTGGGAATGTAAAATGGTACAACCACTTTGGAAATCGATTTGGCGCATCCTTAAAAAGCTAGAAATACAAGTACCATACGATCCAGCTATCCCGCTCCTTGGAATACGTCATGGTTTGAATTATGTCCCCCAAAAAATGTGTGTATCAATTTGGCTGGGCCATGATTCCCAGAATTGTGTGGTTGGCCTCATTTTGTGATTGTAATTTTATGTTAAAGAGGATTAGGGTGGGATTGTAACACCACCCTTACCTAGGTCACATCCCTGATCCAATGTAAAGGGAGTT
>NW_004443943.1:19169046-19217013 GCF_000243295.1 Trichechus manatus latirostris
TAAAGGGAGTTTCCCTGGGGTGTGGCCTGCACCACCTTTTATCTCTTGTAAGAGATAAAAGGAAAGGGAAGCAAGCAGAAAGACAGGGGGACCTCATACCATCAAGAAAGCAGTGCTGGGAGCAGAGCACATCCTTTGGCCTGGGGTCCCTGCGCAGAGAAGCTCCTAGTCCAGGGGAACACCGAAGAGAAGGCCAACGAAGAGAAAAAGCCTTCCCCTGGAGCTGATGCCCTGAATTTGGACTTTTAGCCTACTTTGACTGTGAGGAAATAAACTTCTCTTCGTTAAAACCACCCATTTGTGGTATTTCTGTTATGGCAGCACCAGATGACTAAGACAGAATTTATCCTAGAGAAATAAGAGCCATAACACGAATAGATATACGCACACCCACATTCATTGCAGCACTGTTCACAATAGCAAAAAGATGGAAACAACCTAGGTGCCCGTCAACAGATGAATGGATAAACAAATTATGGTATATCCACACGATGGAATACTACACAATGATAAAGAACAACGATGATGCCATGAAATATAACATGGAGGAAGCTGGAAGTCATTATGCTGAGTGAATTTAGTCAGTCACAGAAGGACAAATATTGCATAAGACCACTATTATAAGAACTCAAGTTTTAAACACAGAAGAAAACATTCTTTGATGGTTACGGGGGTGGGGAGGGAGGGTGAGGATTATTCAGTAACTAGATAGTAGATAAGAATCATCTTAGGTGAAGGGAAGGACAGCATTCACTACAGAGGAAGTCAACACAACTGGACTAAACCAAAGCTAAGAAGTTTCCTGAATACAATCAAACACTTTGAGAGACAGAGTAGCAGGGGTAAAGGGTCTGGGGAGCATGCTTTCAGGTCATCTACGTCAACTGACATAACAAAGCTTCTTAAGAAAATGTTCTGCACCCTACTTTGGTGAGTGATGTCTGGGGTCTTAAAAGCTAGAAATACAAGTACCATACGATCCAGCTATCCCGCTCCTTGGAATATGTCAAGCTTGCAAGCGGCCATCTAAGATGCATCAATTGGTCCCAACCACCTGGAGTACAGGAGAACGAAGAGCACCAAAGACACAAGGAAAATATTAGCCCAAGAGACAGAATGGGCCACATAAACCAGAGACTTCATCAGCCTGAGACCAGAAGAACTAGATGGTGTGCCGCTACCACCAATGACCACCCTGACAGGGAACACAACAGAGAGTCCCTGATGGAGCAGCAGAAAGATGGGGTGCAGAACTCGAATTCTAGTAAGAAGACCAACTTAATGGTCTGACTGAGACTGGAGGTACCAGGAAAGCATGGCCCCTGGACTCTCTATCACCCCAGAACTAAAACAATTTCTGAGGCCAACTCTTCAGACAGGGATTGGACTGGACTGTGGGACATAAAGTGATACTTGTGAAGAGTGTGCCTCTTAGTCAAGTAGATACAAGAGACCAAAGGGGCAGCTTCTCTCCAGAGGTGAGATGGGAAGGCAGAGAGGGTTAGGAGATGGTTGAATGGTCATGGGGAATCAGGGGTGGAAAGGAGGAGTTCGCTGTTGCGGAATGGGGTGAGCAACTGGGGTCACGTAACAATGTATGTATAAAATTTTGTATGGGAGACTAACTTGAAATGTAAACTTCATTTAACTACAACAATAAAAAAAAAAGTTAAAAAAGTCTTAATACAGAAAAAAAAAAAAAAAAAGCTTGCAGGCGGCCATCTAAGATGCATCAATTGCTCCCAACCACCTGGAGTAAAGGAGAATGAGGAACACCAAAGACATAAGGAAACTAGTGGCCCAAGAGACAGAAAGGGCCACATAAACCAGAGTCTTCATCAGCTTGAGACCAGAAGAACTAGATGGTGCCCAGCTACCACCAATGACTGCCCTGACAGGGAACACAACAGAGAATCCCAGATGAAGCAGGAGAAAGGTCGGGTGCAGAACTCAAATTCTAGTAAGAAGACCAGACTTAATTGTCTAAGACTACAGGTACCCCGGAAAGCATGGCCCCTGGATTCTCTATCAGCCCAGAACTGAAACAATTTCCGAGGCCAACTCTTCAGACAGGGATTGGACTGGACTATGGGACATAAAGTGAAACTCGTGAGGAGTGTGCCTCTTAGCTCAAGTAGATACAGGAGACTAAACGGGCAGCTTCTGTCTGGAGGTGAGATGGGAAGGCAGAGAGGGTTAGGAGCTGGTTGAATGGACATGGGGAATCAGGTGGAAAGGAGGAGTCTGCTGTCACAGTATGGGGAGAGCAATTAAAGTCACATAACAGTGTATGTATAAATTTTTGTATGGGAAAAAATAAAATAAATAATAATAATTTAAAAAAAACTGTCTTAATTTTCTATTCACCTTCTTCACCAATTAGAACCAAAGTATTTCCAGACGATGCTAATTTGCAGCATTTTAGTTGTCATTGTTTCCATTATTTCTAAGGAAAACCCTGAAATTGGAAGTTTAAAAGGATAAAAGAAATAGAATGAATCTGCCAAAAGCTCTGTGTAAAAGAACTAATGGTTACTTATTCCTGCTGTGACCTTAACTTATATTTCCCATTTTTTCTCTTCCTCTATCTTCTTTAAGAAAGCTTCATTTCTGCTAAGGTGCTATATTCACCATATGCATTCCAAAGTCTGCAAGGATCAACTCAAGGTTAATCTTATCCCTGAAGACTTCCCTGACTTAGCAAACTTACACTACTTTTTCGAGTACTCCAACTAAGTAAAAAAAGTTCCTTTGTAAAATTCTTACAAAGATTACTTTAAAAAAAGATTTTATAAAATTATTTGAAATTAGTATGCTAAGATTAGTATGTTATGGTTTCACTAAATTATACACATGAAAAATGTTAAATTGGCAAATGTTGTGTTATCTATATTTTCACAACAGTAAAAATAAAGAAAAAAATATTAGTATATTAAGACTCGTACGTATATTAGTATCTTAAGGAGTCCCTGGGTGGTGCGAATGGTTATCAGGCTTGGTTGCTAACCAAAAGGTTGGAAGTTCAAGTCCTGGGATGATGGTGATCTACTTTTGAAAAATCAGCTGTTGAAAATAGCATGGAACACAGTTCTACTCTGGCACACATGGGGACACCATGAGTCAAAATCAACTCCATAGCAACTTGATAAGATTTTATTGGTAAAATAAAAAATTTTAAGTTATTCAGGTGTGCTTGAAAATGGTTTGATTGGGCATTCATTAATCCATCTGATGCCCAAGTGCAGTTCTACTAATAGTCTGCACAATGAAGAAAGATAAACTTTGGTCCTGACCCTTGATAAATGATAATAATTAACACTGCCTATGCTTAATGGAATTTTATTGTATTTGAAACTGAAATAACCTCTGCCCTTGCTTTTCTAAAATAAGAACTCAAATCTAAAAAGAAAATGGCTCAAATATAAATACCAAGTTATAAATAAAGGCCAAGCAAACAACAAATTACAGGAGGACCTCCAACAAGAACAAAGCCTTTCTCTACTGAAATCTTGTTTATTTAACCAGAAAAGGTACACTTTCTGAAATTATGTCTTCAGGTCACAGAGCTTAACTATATACCCCTTTTGAGTAGTCACTGATGACTACAAAAATAGAATTTGCAGAGTTAACTCTTGGAGATATACATGGGTCAAATAAATCTTTCCGGGCCTCCTTCCTTCCATTTCTTCCCTACTTACATCTCTAGCATGGTGCTTATAAGAGTCCCGTGTAGTTGGTGGGTGACTCATAAATGCTTGCCGAATAAACGGATAAATCCATGAAGGAAAGATGGAAGAAGCATAGTTTATTTTCTAAAACAGCCAGGCTTTGAGTAAGTATTATTCTCCATTTAGAAGAGCAATTACTTTTCCATCAGCTGCAAGAATGGATATGAAGGGGAGTGCTTAAAATAGAAAAACATTTTGGCCCTTATGATGTTCAGGAGTATGTAGATCATTTGATTATCATCATGAATTAACATTTATTAAGCACTAACTGACGGGGAACACTGTTCCCATCTAAGAGTTTACAATCTAATAAAAACATACACCTCACTTCTCCCCAGAAACTGCATCTCCAAGATCACAAGAGCCACTCTGAGCTAAGTCCAGAGGATGCTTTGTCAGTCTTTATCTTGCTTGACCTTCCAGCAACATTGACATAACTGACCATAGTTTCTGAAAATTCCTTCTTCCCTTGGCTTCCTTCATTCTGTCCTTTCCTGGTTTTCTCCACCAAGAAAGCAGTGCCAGAAGCAGAGCACGTCCTTTGGACCTGAGGTTCCTGCGCTAAGATGCTTCCAGACCAAGGGAAGATTGATGCACCACCACAAGGACCTTCCTCCACAGCTGACAGAGAAAGCCTTCCCCCGGAGCTGATGCCTTGAATTTGGACTTGTAGCCTATTAGACTGTGAGAGAATACATTTCTCTTTGTTAAAAGCCATCTACTTGTGGTGTTTCTGTGAAAGCAGCACTAGATGACTAAGACAGAATTTGGTACCGAGAGTGGCATGCTGCTCTAACAGATACCTAAAATGTGGAAATGGTTTTGAAACTGTGAATGGATAGGGGATCGGCAGCAGCAGAGAAGTGGCAGCGGCTGAGAACTGGCAGCAGCAGAATCAGAAGACCAGCATCAGATGGGCGCTGGAGCCGACCCATGGAGTAAGAATGCTGAGTGCCTGTGTGCAGGAGGCTTCCTGGCAGAGTGGGGTGCCTCCAGGCACTTAATCGGTGGAGCTACAGAGCTTTGGAACACCTGCCCCAGCAGGGCAGATGCGGGCATGAGGCCCGAGGGCTGAGAGGCAACAGGAAGCAGAAGCTGAAGAGACAAGGAACACAAAAAGCTGAGCTGCCTCAGTCTCAAAAGGTATGCCCATGACCTCTGGGGTTTGAAAGGGTGGAGCCATGGTCTCTGGTGTTTCTAAGGGTGGAGTAGCCACTCAGATGGACTAGAAGAATGGTGTGCCTAAAGCCGAGGGAGCAGAGTTGCTGTCCCAGCCGGCCTGGAAGGTGGAGCTGAAGCCCACGGCCGAAGGGCCTCCACTCAGAATCTGGAGAGTGTGGCCAATACCTAGAGTCTAGAGGGCAGAGCTACTGTGTGAATGGTCTCAGAGAACAGAGAATTATTTGCAAAGCCTTGAAGGCTAATGTAATGTGTTCTGCCGACTTTCTTGGTGACTGTTATCCATTCTTTTCCTCCAGTTTCTCCTACTTGTAATGGAAATGTCTAGCTTGTGCCTGTTCTGCCGCTTTACATTTATAAGCATATAACTTGTATTCTAGATTTTACAGATGAAGAGGAATTTTTGGATTTTGGACTTGGAGTTGCTTTAAGACTTTTGTTACGATATGATGAGGTGAATATGTTTTACATGTGGCAAAAAAATGAATTTTGGGAGGCCAAAGGGTGGAGTATCATGGATTGAATTGTGTCCCCCAAAAATACCTATCACTTTGGCTGGGTCATGATTCCCAGTATTGTATGATTGTGTACCATTTTGTAATCTGATGTGATTTCCTTATGTGTTATAAACTCACTATGATGTACTAAGATGGATTAGCAGCAGTCATACTGATGATGAGGTCTACAAGATTAGATAGTGTCTTAAGCCCATCTCTTTTGAGATATAAAAGAGAGAAGTGAGCAGAGACACATGGGGACCTCATACCACCAAGAAAGCAGTGCCAGGAACAGAGCGCATCCTTTAGACCTGAGGTTCCTGTGCTGAGATGCTCCCAGACCAAGGGAAGATTGATGTACCACAAGGACCTTCCTCCAGAGCTGACAGAGAAAGAAAGCCTTCCCCTGGAGCTGATGCCTTGAATTTGGACTTGTAGCCTACTAGACTGTGAGAAAATAAATTTCTCTTTGTTAAAGGCCATCCACTTGTGGTATTTCTGTTATAGCAGCACTAAATGACTAAGACACTCTCTCTGTCATCTTTGCTAGCTGACTTTAAATATTGAGTTCCTCATAGTTCTGTATTAGGCCCTCTTCTCATCTCACTCTATGTGAGCAGCTTTCTTTCCCAACTGTAAGCAAAGGACAAATGTATCCTACTGACTGCTATATTCCTAGTACCTAACACTGTGCCTGGCACGTAATAAGTAGGCATTCAATAAATATTTAATTAAAATTACATACATATGCGAAGTGCCAAGAACAGCCAAAGCAATCTTTGGGGGAAAAAAAAAAAAAAACAACAGAAGACTTACACTAGCAGATATCAAGACCTATTATAAAGCTATAGTAATTAGACTATGTGTTTACTGGCACAAGGATAAGCAAATAGGCAAATGGAACAGAATAGCAAGTCCAGAAACAGACCCATACATGTATGGTCACATGATTTATAAAAAAAGTAACATTGCAGTGGATGAAAGGATGGTCTTTTCAATAAAAGGAACTGGAGTCAAATGAATGTCCATATGGCAAAAAAAGAGACTGTCAACCTTACTTCTTGTGCCATATACAAAAATCAATTCCAGACATATTATGTGTCTAAATGTAAAAGGTAAAACAATAAACTTTAACAAGAAAACACAGGAGAATATCTTCATGATCTTGAGGCAGGCAACAATTTTTTAAATAGGTCACGAAAGCAATAACCATAAAGGAAAAGTTATTAAATTGAACTAATTAAATTAAGAACATCTGTTTACCAAAAGACAGAATTAAGAGAGTGAAAAGTCATAGATGTGAGAAAATATAGATATAAATTTTTTTAAACAAAATACTTGTAACTAGAATATATAAAGGTCTCTTATAGATCAATAAAGAAGCCCTGGTGGGGCAGCAGTTGAAGCAATCATCTGCTAACCACAAGGTTCGAAACCACCAGCGGCTCTGCAAAAGAAAGATGTGGCAGTTTGCTTCCATAGAGATTTACAGCCTTGGAAACCCTATGGGGTTGCTATGAGTTGGAATCGACTCCATGGCAGTGGGTTTGGTTTGGTTTTACAGATCAATAAATAAAGGTGGATGTCCCAAAGAAAAACAGGCAAGAGACTTCACCAAAATGTACTCAAATGGCCAAAAAGATTATGATCAAGGAAATATAAAATAAAATCAGAATGGCTACAACTGGAAAAGTCATACAATACCAAGCATTAGTACGGACATGGAGAGTAGGAGTATGATTTGGTATAACTATACAACAAGCATACTGCAAAACTATTTAGCAGTGTCTGTTAAAGCTAAACATTCACATAATTTATGACCCAGCAATTCCTAACCTAGATATATACCCAACAGAAATGCCAACATATGTTCACCAGGAGACATGTACAAGGATGTTCAAGGCAGCACTATTCATAATAGCCAAAATCTAGGAAAAAAAAAACCAAATATCTATCTATAATAGAATGGATAAGTAAATTTGAGATAGATTCATATAATAGAATATCATAAGGCAAAGCTAACAAATAAACTCTATCTCTATAGAACATGGATGAATTGTGTAAATACAACGCAGAGTGAAAGAAGACTAACACAAAATAATATATACTATAGAATTTCATTTATACAAATTTCTAATTAAACTAATTTATGGTGTTAAAGGAAACCCTGGTGGCATAGTGGTTAAGAGTTGGGCTGCTAAACAAGAGGTCAGCAGTTTGAATCCACCAGGTGCTCCTTGGAAACCCTATGGGGGTAGTTCTACTCTGTCCTACAGGGTCACTATGAGTTGGAATCCACTCAGCGGCAATGGGTTCGATTTGGTTTTTTTCTGGTGTTAAAAGTCAGCAGAGTGGTTACTTTTTCAGAGAAATAATGAGTAGTAGGGGAGGTAAAAGGGGGCTTCAGGGATGCTAGTGATACTCTGTTCCCGGAATTGGACAGTATTACACAGTTGTGTTTACTTTGTTGAAAATGCAGGAAACTGAACACTTGTGATTGGTGTACTTTTCTGCGTGTATGTTACACTTCCATACAATTTACCAAACATATACCTGTATTTGTAAACATTATCTTCTGTAGGATAAAGAGAAGAGAAAAAAAAAGCACAATCTGGCTAATTAGGAAGGAGAGCCTTTAGTCTGGTTCATCTGAGCTAGAAAAATAAACTGGGGGCTCCCTATGCACCAGTCTTGTGCTAGAGCAACTGTAAATGCAAAGCTGCAAAGAGTCAAAGTCTCTTGATTTCAAAGAGCTCTCAGCCTAAAGGGGGAAAATCTCAAATAATTTTGGTAAACTATGGTAAATTGGATATCCCCTAGGTAACCTAGAAAGCTTTTAAGATTTTTAAAGCCTAAGTTTACCAGCAGGAAGTCCACATCCTCTGAGAGAGGAGCTGTTATGCAATTCTAGATCAGACTAAGTTTGGTAACAGCAAGAGGAAAGGGGGCAAAAGGCACACCAAGTGAATCAGATGTGGTTTGGTTGGCAATCTCAAGAACACATAAGGTTCTTTATGTTTCTCACTTCTCTGCCTAATGTCTTGGGTTCATTCACGCCACAATTTTATGAAGGGCCTCCTAGCCACAATGCAGCAATTCTAAAACTTCACCTCTCTCTTTATTGACCTTGTCTCTAACTTCTAAGAGAAAACTGAGACTATTAGGCAGTAATGTCCTCAATTTCCCAGTTGCCCATCACCAAATCTGCCCCCCCCCACCCCAAATTACCTGTATCCTCATACATACTTCCTTTTCTCCTATCTCAGAGGAAGATGAGTCTCTCTATAAGTCCATGGCCAATCTCTCCATCTGTGGTTTAGAGCCTATTGCTTCTCATTTCTTTAGACTAGTTCTATTAACTATTCTCAACTTTCTCCAAACAGGCCATTTGAAAGAAATCTCTAAATCTTTCTCCATTTCTTCACTCTCAGTTGATTCCCCAACCTACTGCAGTCTGGCTTCTGCCACTGCCATCCCACTAAAATAGCTCTTACTAAGGATCTTACTAAGGTCACCAATGACCAACTGACACTTTTAAATTCTTAATTTTTTTGACCATTCATCCTCTATAAAATGCTTGTGGTAAGCAAAATTCTAAGATGGCTCCTCAAGATTCCTGGCTAGAAGAAAAATAGGAACATCAGCCCTACTACGGCAAGGAACTGAATCGTGACAACAAGAATGAGCTTGGAAGCTAATTTTTCCTAAGAACTTCCAGGTAAGAACTCAGTCCAGACAACAGCTTGATTGCAGTCTGATACCCCGAGCAGAGAACTCAGGCTTGCTGTGTAAAACATCTGACCTACAGAACTGTGAGCTAATAAATAAGTGTTGTTTTAAGCCATTAAGCTTGTGGTAATTTGTTACACAGGAGTTGAAAATTAACACAATCCTATTCAATTTTCTTTTAAGACACTACTCTCCTATTCTTCACTTTATTTCTTCTCAGTCTCCTGCCTGGTCAACACCACTTCTCCCAGGTTCTCCTAATTCTACACACTTTCTTGGACAATATTATTTGTTTATGGAATTCACCACTATCTAAGAGGTTTCCAGAGCAAATCTTTTTTGCTACACTTCAAACCACTACTTAATTAACAACTCCTCTCTCTAAGGATCCCACAAGCACCTCTTCTTCCACAAATGTGCTTGTGCCTTTATTCTTGGATCCTGTTTAATGGCATCATCATTAATCTAGTCACTCAAGTTAGGAATCTAGGCATGCTTCTGTCCTTTCTCTTCTCTCTCACTGAGAGACGAGTTCAGTCATTAAACCCATTGCCATTGAGTCAATTCTGACTCATGGCGACCTTACATGTTTCACAGTAGAATTGCACTCCATATGGTTTTCAATGGCTGAATAAGAGCTACAGCTACTAACCAAAAGATCGGCAGTTGGAATACACCAGCCTTGGAAACCCTATGGCTCAATTCTACTCTGTCCTATAGGGTTGCTATGAGTTGGAATCGACTCGGTGACAATGGGTTTGGTCTTGGTTGAATCTTATGGAGGTAGATCACTAGTCCTTTCTTCTGTGGCACTACTGGGTGGATTCAAACTGCCAATCTTTCGGTTAGTAGTCAAGTGCAAACTACTGTTTGTGACACCGAGGAATGTTCAATTGGTCACTTTTTGTTGTTATTAGCTGCTGTTGAGTTGGCTTCAACTCATGGCGACCCCATGTACAATGGAACAAAATGTTGCCCCGTCCTGCACCATCCCCATAATCAGTTGTTGTTGTGGATCAAACCATTGTGATCCATAGGTTTTTCACTAGCTGACTTTCAGAAGTAGATCACCAGGCCTTTTTTCCTAGGCCATCTTAGCCTGGAAGCATCACTGAAACTTGTTGAGCATCATAGCAACACACAAACCTCCCATGACAAATGAGTGGGGCTGCACATGCGGTGCATTGGCCAGGAATCATACCCAGGACTCACCCATGGAAGGCAGGAATTCTATCACTGAACCACCACTGTCGCCTCAATTGGTCACTAAGATTTGTTAATTCTTCCTCCAAAGTTTCTGTTAGACACTCCTTCCTCTTCATTCACAGACAGTAGAATACTGCACCCGAACTATGTCAGTAATCTCCTAATGCCTCTCATCTAGTACACTTCCAATGTGGCCTTCACAGTAAAGCTTGATAATCATTTAAAAACAGTTTTACCAGGTTGTGCCCCTTCTTAAAACTTTCTGGGTAGCTCAAACAATCATGCACTTGACTACTAGCCAAAAGGTTGGTGGTTCAACCCACCCAGAGGTGCCTCGGAAGCCAGGCCTGGTGATTTGTTTCTGAAAGATCACAGCCTTGAAACCTCTATGGAGCAGTTCTACTCTGCACACGTGGAGTTGCCATGAGTCGGAATTGACTAGATGCAACTAAAAACAACAGAAGATAAAATGCAAACTTACCTCTCGACCTACTCCCACTCTTCTTTCCAGCCATACCAAACTACTAAAAAGTCCCTGGAAGGACCATGCTATTCTACCATCATGCCCCTATATACTAGTTCCCGCTGTCTGAAATACCTTTCCATGTCTTGATAACTTACTCTTACTTAGCCATTAAAACCCAGTTCAAATGTCACCTGTTTGAAGTTTTCCTTGACCATCTGAGCAGAGTTACCCATTCCCTCCTTTATTGGAGATTTGAGTCTACCCAGAGGCACCTCAGAAAAAAAGGTCTCACAATCTACTTCCTAAAAATCAGCCATTGAAAATCCTAGGGAGCACAGTTCTACTCTGACCAACATGGGGTTGCCATGAGTCGGAACTGACTCATTGACAACTGTTTAATGCCACACATATCTCTATTACAGTATTCTTCATACTTTAGGGTAGTAATTATTTGTTTACATGTCTGTCTCTCCTAGAATATCTTCAGGGCTTGGACTACGCTCATCTTTGTAAACCAGGCAATGGGCCTGAAACACAGATATGCTGAAAAAAAGTTTAACTAAATCAAACAAGGTATCTTACCTCAATTTACAGAGGCTGAGAGTATTTCCTTAACAGATGAGAAATTCTCTTGCCATTTAAATGTATTTAAAAAAACACTGTTTTTAATGACACAAGATATTCCATCCTAAAATTAGATATAATTAATTTACCCTTTCTCCTGTTGCAAGACATTTGCTTCCAAGTTTTCACTATTTTTCAAACTGTTTCCTTAAGACACATTTCTAAATAAGAAATTCCTTGGGTGAGGGACATGAACATTAAGGTTGTTGATATATAATAACAAATTGCTTAAGAAAAGTTGCAGCAGCTTATACTTCCTCCAGAAATGTGTTTCTAGTATGAAAACAACGTATTAACAGTGTACAGAACAAAAAAATAATATAGTTCCCATTCTGGTGATAACCTAATAATGTAGAGATATGTCTCTACTCTTTTGGCATGCCAATAAGATTAAGTCCCTTTCAGCATCCTAATATATTTAATATTTTGTCATTCTTTTTCATCATACCTTCATGTGATTATGAAATAGTGAATACATATACTTATAGCTGGTGTTTTTTAGCTGGAGAGTTCTTTTCAAGCTATAACATATAAGTATATATGTGTAGGTATTCAATCAGAGAAAAAGATGGACAGCCTTCATATACGTTCCCTATGTTACCAGACTTCAAATGTAATTAATTTTATTTTAAAACCTAATATTCATATATATGTCATGTATTTGTGTTCATGTTGGGTCTAAACATGCTTAGTGGATTATATATTTTTATATAAAAAGTTTTATAAATCAAAAATTTGTGAACTTACATCAGGATCTAAATTTATACTCTTAAAAAAAAAAGAGCACCCCACACTATTTTTAGATTTTATCCACTGGCAACTGTCCCCCTCACCACTGTGTCCTCTCCTTTACAGACCATTTTTAATACAGCACACCTCCCTTTAGTCAATTATTTCATTTTCCTGCTCTCATCACAGTAACTCGGTTAAAAGAACCCTCTGGAGACTGCAAAAATTGCAGAATGATTTCAGAAGATCTAGTTAAGCTTTATATGGGTCATTTCTTCTCCCTGTATAATAACTGTCATTTTATATTTTAAGTTATTGTCATTTAGAAAAATTTTCTGAAAGGCCATGTATTCTATCAGAAGACTGCAGAATCACAAACCTTACCCTGTTAATGTTTTAAGTTGTTCTTCAAATTTCCTGACCATTCCACCATTTCACTTTAAATGCTGTTAGAAAGTTGCCCCACTAAACTGGAACCAAGAAACACCTCTCAAGGAGTTGACCTTAGAGGTATTGCCAGCTTCCATAGTTTCAACTTCCATCCCCAAAGTTTAGCTGTGGCTTTCAGCACTTTCCCAAGAGCTTGTTCATCTTTTCATGTACAAGTTTCATCATGTCATTTATTGTTATCTGCAGGACAAGATTCAAGGGCCATCTGATCCCAACCCCAGATGACATTATCCTATCTTCTCCACTCCAGGCAAATTGGTCTACTAATGCACCCAAACCTTGCTGATGTTACTGACTCCATACAGAATGCCCTTTTCATCTTCTCTGCTTACCCAAATCTCACCTTTCTTCAGAGCCAAACTCAAACCTTTAGCTCTTAACAATAGCATCTATCTGTACTACACATTTATTGCTTTGCAATTCTACTTACCTCTGGTATAATTATGTTAACTCTCCAACCAGAACTCTAAGGTTCTTGAGGGCAGGCACTGTAACTTATTCTGGCATTTTGTATAGCCTAGTAATAATAACAGCTAACATTTATGGAACAAATACTATGTGCTAGATACAATGATAAGTGCTTTCCACATACTAATCCATTTAATCCATACAATAAACCTATGAGATAAATACTGTTATTGTTCTTACTAGCAGATGACAAAATGGAAACTTAAAAAGTGATTTACCTGACCAAGGTCATAAAGTCAGTAACTGACAGAACTGTGACCTAATTTCAGGTCTGTCTGATTCTAAAGCCATCTTTTAGTTAGTGACTGACACAAGCAGGTTGTCTTGTCCTATTTGACTCATACAGCCCAGGAGACAGCTTGGGCTTCAAAGGTATGAAAAGAGGGCAAATTGTGGTTCAGCAGCAACTTTTCTTCTGGCCCCTGATACAAAGCTTCTATATAATGACCTTTGCCTGAAAACCAAGATAAACTCCAACTAAAGGATTCCAAATTCAACTTATGGGCAAGACCCAGTCCCACTACCCACTGCTGTAGACTCAATTCCGACTTACAGTGACCCTATAAAGCTATAATCTTTATGGAAGCAGACAGCCACATCTTTCTTCCATGGAGTGGCTGGTAGGTTCCAACAGATGACCTTTCAGTTAACAGCCAAGTGCTTAGCCAGTGTGCCATGAGAACTCTTTAGTCCCAATATAGGGTGTCCTAAAAACATCTTGATTGCCTTCAAGAGGATGAATCAGCCCCCAGACACCCTTTGAACTCACTACTGAAGTCACCCCTGAGGTTCACCCTTCAGCCAAAGATTAGACAGGCCCATAAAACAAAACGAGACTCAACGGGCACACCAACCCAGGGGCAAGGACCAGAAGGCAGGAGGGGACAGGAAAGCTGGCAATGGGGAACTCAAGGTTGAGAAGGGAAGACTGTTGACACATCTTGGGGTTGGCAACCAATATCACAAAACAATATGTGTTTTAATTGTTTAACAAGAAACTAATTTACTCTGTAAAACTTCATCTAAAACACAATAAAATAAAATTTAAAAAAAGAGGATGAACCAGTAAAAAAAACGATATTAATCTTTAGAGATCTAGAGAGCAAGGCAGGTCCAGGCCTGGAAGTGGTGGAGAAACTTTTTTTTGCCACAATCCCTGCTTTAACAGTCAGTAGTTAATAGGTGCTATATAGGCTGATGAGTCACAGGGATCATTGATTATCAGAACAAAGGAAAGAACAATGGTCTGTGTTTAACCAGTGAGCCCTTGGATCCTAGTATTTGAAACCAAGTAGTGTTTGTGTAATATCAGTGCCTTACATCCATAGAAGGGATTAGACTTTATCAAGCTCCTTCATCTTTATTATCCCACTTGATGTTAATAACAGCCCTGTGCAGGGGATGACAGCACAGCCAAGGCCCAGACATATGGTTGTGCAGATTGTGCAATGCACAAATAGGCTGGCCAGTGGGGCTAGTGGAGATTGAAATCTAGCTCATGCTCTGCTCACTAAGCTCATGAACTTGTGTATGGAGTATGGCGTTTCATCTGCCTAGAGGAAGAAGCAACTTTTTCTAATTTCCACAAGGTACTGTATGAACTCAACTATGATATTAATGATACTGTTTGATAATTTTTGCATTCTGTTGCATCACCTTTTTTTGGAATGGGCACAAATACAGATTTCTTCCAGTTGGTTGGCCAGGTAGCTGTCTTCCAAATTTCTTGGCATAGACGAGTGAGCACTTCTAGCACTGCATCCATTTGTTGAAACATCTCAATTGGTATTTCGTTAATTCCTGCAGCCTTGTTTTTCGCCAGTACCTTCAGCACAGCTTGGACATCTTCCTTCAATACCATCAGCTCTCGATCATATGCTACCTCCTGAAATGGCTGAACACTGACCAATTCTTTTTGGTACAGTAACTCTATATTCCTTCCATCTTCTTTTGATGCTTCCTGCATTGTTCAATTTTTTACCCACAGAATCCTTCAATATTGCAACTTGAGGCTTGAATTTTTTTCTTCAGTTCTTTCAGCTTGAGAAGTGTTCCTCCCTTTTGGTTTTCTAACTCCAGGTCTTTGCACATTTCACTATAATACTTAACTTTGTCTTCTCCAGCTGCCCTTTGAAATCTTCTCTTCAGCTCTTACTTCATCATGACTTCCATTCACTTTAGCTATTCTATGTTCAACAGCAAGTTTCAGAGTATCTTCTGATATCGATTTTGGTCTTTTCTTCCCCCCCCCCTTTTTTTTTTGCTTGGCTAATACATTTATTTTCTTTTTATCGTACTTCAGGTGAAGGTTTACAGAACAAAATAGCTTCTCATTAACAGTTAGCCCTATCACAATGGTTAACAACCTCACTACACATCAACACTGTCCTTATTCAACCTTGGGTTCCCTATCACCAGCTTTCCTGCCCTCTTCTGCCTTCTAGCCCTTGTCCCTGGACTGCTGTGCCTCATTAGTCCTGTTTTGTTTTAGGGGGCTGTCCAATCCCCGGCTGAACAGTGAATCTTGGTCTTTCCTCTTTTTTAACGACCTTTTGCTCTCTTCATGTATGATATCCTTGATGTCATCCCATAACTTGTCGTGTCTTAGGTCATTAGTGTTCAATACATCAAATCTATTCTTGAGATGGTCTCTAAATTCAGGTGAGATACACTCAAGGTGGAAACTCTGGTGGCATAGTGGTTAAGAGCTACGGCTGCTAACCAAAAGGTCGGCAGTTGAATCTACCAGGCGCTCCTTGGAAACTGTATGGGGCAGTTCTACTCTACCCTATAGGGTCACTATGAGTCAGAATTGACTGGACGGCAACGGGTTTTTTGGTACTCAAGGTTGTACTTTGGGTCTCGTGGATTTGTTTTAATTTTCTTCAGCTTTGCCTTGAACTTGCATTTGAGCAATTGATGGTTTGTTACACAGTCAGCCCCTGGCCTTGGTCTGACTGATGATATTGAGCTTCTCCATCATCTGTTTCCACAGATGTAGTTGATTTGATTCCTGTATATTCCATCTGGTGAGGTCCACATGTATAGTCACTGTTTATGTTGTTGAAAAAAGGCATTTCCATAGGTCTTTTAAAATTCTATCATCCGCTCTTCAGTGTGGATTCTATCACCAAGGCCATATTTTCCAACTACTGATCCTTCTTTGTTTTCAACTTTTGCATTTCAACTACCTGCAATTATCAATGCATATTGACTGCATTGATTACAATCCATGCCCATGGAAGCAGCAATCAAGAAATCAAATGAATGCCAAGAGGTATGGGAGAGGATAAGGGAATACCCCCACCAGCAGATACAGGTTCAGTGGTGGAAATTTCTAAATACATGACTGTAGGTGCTCCTCATATATTAATATAGACAATACTATACACAAGTGGCACAGTCAGGGAAACCTCTTAGACATAACTAAACACCCCACAGGATGAAGTTTCTAGGCTCGAAGGTAAAGGACCATAGACTCAGGGGGCATCCATGTCAATCGGCACAACATAGTTCTTAAAGACAACATTCTACATCCTACTTTGGTGAATAGCATTTGGGGTCTTACAAGCTTGCAAGCAGCCATCTAAGATACAATTATCAGTCTCTTCTAGTCCGGAGCAAAGGAGAGGGAAAAAAACTAAACACTCAGGGAAGGAATTAGTCCGAAGGGCTAATGGACCACATGAACCACAGCCTACATGACACCAAGACAAAAAGAACTAGATGGCGCCCAGCTACCACGACCGACTGCTTTCATTGGGATTACAATAGAGGGTCCCAGACAGTGTGGGAGAAAAATATAGAACAAATGATCAAATTCACAAAAAAGAGCAGATTTACTGTTCTGACAGAGACTGGAGGAACCCCTCAGACTGTGGCCCCCAGATACCTTTCTAACTCAGAATTGAAGCCACTCCCAAAGTTTATCTTTCAGCCAAAGATTAGGCAGGCCTATAAAACAAATATAATACACGTGAGGAACATACCTCTTAGATCAATCAAGTATACAAGATCAAATGGGCAACACCTGCCCAAAAACAAAGATGAGAAGGTAGCAAGGGACAGGAAAACTGGACAAACAGAACTGCGGAACCCGGGGTGGAAAGGGGGAGGAGTGCTGACACAATGAGGGATTGCAACCAATGCCACAAAACAGTTTATGTGTAAATTTTTGAATGAGAAATTTTCTTCTGTAAACTTTCACTTAAATCACAATAAAGAAAGAAGAGAAAAAAGAAAAAAATAATCCAGATTCCCTCCCCCTACAAAAAAACCTGCTATATGACTCTATTTATATAAGATTCTAGAAGATTCAAGCTAATTTATAGTGACAGAAAACAGATCAGTGGTTGCCTGGGTGAGAGAATGGAGTGGAGGGAAGGATTATAAAGGAATACAAGGAAATATTTGGGGGGAATGGATATGTTTATTGTTTTAATAATGGAGATGATTTCACATATATGCATGTACCAAAACTTATTAAATTGTATACTTTAATCATGTGCAACTTACTGTATGTCAATTATATAATAATAAAGATCTTCAAAATATTTTCAAAAATGTAAAACAAACAAAAAGAAATCAAATGCTGTATTGCATTAGGAAAATCTGTTGCAAAAGACCTCTTTTAAAGTGTTGAAAAGCAAGGATGTCACTCTGAGGACTGAAGTATGCCTTACCCAAGCCATGGTATTTTCAGTCACCTCATACACATGAAAAGCTGAACAATGAATAAGGAAGACCAAAGAATTGATGCCTTTGAATTATGGTGTTGGCAAAGAATAATGAATATACCATGGACTGCCAGAAGAATGAACAAATCTGTCCTGGAAGAAGTACAAGAAGAACGCTCCTTAGAAGCAAGGATGGTGAGACGTTGACTCACGTACTTTAGACATACTATCAGGAGGGACCAATCCCTGGGGAAGAACATCATGCTTGGTAAAGTAGAGGGTCAGCAAATAAGAGGAAGACCCTCAACGAGATGGACTGACACAGTGGCTGCAACAATGGGCTTAAACATAACAATTGTGAGGATGGCACAGGACCAGGCAGTGTTTCCTTCTGATAAACATAGGATTGCTATTGGGTTGGAACCGACTTCATGGCATCCAACAACAACAACAATATGGACAGGTGACGGCATCAAGGATGACTGTTGGGATCCCTACTTTAAAAATGTAGAAACCGAGGTTCAGAGATATCATAATCCACAGCTAATAAGTGATGGATCCAAGATTAGAATTCAAGTCTTCTAACTCATTAGCCAGCATGCTTTTTCAACTTCCCTGCAAGTCTCCCACTGGTTCAATTAAATGTAGGCTATCTCTGACTTCTGATGTGGTAGTCTGGCATCCTTAGCACCTTGTTCCAACCAGCTAAACCAAAGTCCAGACCTATTTGGGGGAGCACTGTTCTGAAGCCACAGCAGTTTTCTACTTGAGGAAGCTGAGAAACAAATATGTGTGTCAAGTGTCCCAAGAGCGATACTTTAGATAGACCTCCGAACACTTTTGGAAAAACAAATTAGACCACCTACCCTAATGCTAATGGATCATGATGTCATCACAGTAGCAGGGAGTCAACATTAATAATATTATAGGTAAGAATGTTGTTAGGTGCCGCCGAGCTGGTTCCGACTCATAACGAGCCTATATACAATAGAACAAAATAATGCTTGGTCCTGCACCATCCTCATAATCATTGCTATGCTTGAGCCTATCGTTGTAGTCACTGTGTCATTTCATCTCGTTGAAGGTCTTCCTCTCTTTCATTGACCCTTAACCTTATCAAGCATGATGTCTTTCTCCAGGGACTGGTCCTTCCTGCTAACATGTCCAAAGTACGTGAAATGAAATCTCACCATCCTTCCTTCTAAGGAGCATTCTGGCTGTACTTATTCCAAGACAGATTTATTAATTCTTTTGGCAGTCCATGGTATATTCAATATTCTTCTACAACGCCATAATTCACTGGCATCAATTCTTCGGTCTTCCTTACTCATTGTCCAGCTTTAGCATGCATATGAGGCGATTGAAAACACTATGGCTTGGGTCAGGGACATCTTAGTCCTCAAAGTGACATCTTTTCTTTTTAACACTTTAAAGAGGTCTTTTGCCAGATTTGCCCAACGCAATATGTCGTTTGATTTCTTGACTGCCACTTCCATGGGTGTTGATTGTGGATCCAAGTAGGAAAAGATATGGGATGTGAAATCCAATGATGTAAATTTGTATACTGACACTACCACTTATCAGCTGCCTGGTCCTGGGAGACAACAACAACAAATAATTTTTGAGTACATACTATTTGCCATGCTCTTGGTACTTTATTTACATATTGAATGATCTCATACAACCCTAACAGACATATACCCTCATTATCCCTATTTTACAGTTGAAGAAACTGAGGATCTGGGAAGCAAAAGTAACTTGGCCTAGGCTACACTGTTAGAAAGTGGAGGAGCCAGGATTCAAACCCAAGCAATCTGGCTCTAAAATCCATGTTCTCAATTTCTCAGTCTTTGTTTCTGGTGGAATAAAATGGAGATAATATAACAGCTGCCTTACCTAAATAACCAGAATTATACTAGTGTGTATAAAAGCATTTAATAAACTGTAGATCAGCAAAGGTCAATATATGAAATCCAAAGCTAATAGTGACATGCACATGGGCTTGGATGGAAGGTCTACACTCAAGCGTAGATTTCCTTGTTTCCTTTCCACTTAATGCCAGTTGTCAAACAAGATGTGTTAAGCCCATGCCTTCTCTAGGAACAATGGGTCATGGATTGAATTCTGTCCCCCAAAAATATCTGTCAACTTGACTAGGTCATGATTACCAGTATTGTATATGATTGTGTAATCTGATGTGATTTCCTTATGTGCTGTAAACTCTATCACTATGATGAGATTATATGTGATCTCCTTATGTGTTGTAAATTCTATCACTGTGATGAGGTTATACTGAGGAGGTTGACAAGATTAGTGTCTTAATGAAATCTCTTTTGAGATACAAAAGAGAGAAGTGAGCAGGGACACATGGGAACCTCATACCACCAAGAAAGCAGTGCCAGAAGCAGAGCGTGTCCTTTGGACCTGAGGTTCCCGCGCAGAGGTGCTCCCAGACCAAGGGAAGACTGATGACACAAACCTTCCTCCAGTGCCGACGGAGAAAGCGTTCCCCTGGAGCTTATGCCCTGAATTTGGACTTGTAGCCTACTGGACTGTGAGAGAATAAACTTCCCTTTGTTAAAGCCATCCACCTGTGGTATTTCTTTTGGAGTAGCACTAGATGACTAAGACACAATGGTCGTGCTATCTAGGCACTTCTTATCCCACCTCTGTCTATATCCTGTGTTCCTTACTTAGGGTGGCAGGATATATAGTGGAACACATCCTTAAACTGCCACAAGATACAGGTTTTTGCTTATTAGTTTTAAAAATCTGTTTATTGAGAGAATTTCTTCATAATCTGCTGACAACTATTATGATGTTGTTTATAAAACCCGTTGCCGTCGAGTTGAACTCATAGAGGCCCTATAAGACAGAGTAGAACTGCCCCATACCGGACGGCTAGTGGATTCAAACTGCTGGCTTTTTTGTTAGCAGCTGAACTCAATCACTGAGCCACCGGGGCTCTAATGATGTTAACTAGCATTTTCTGAGTCTATATGCCTAATCAGTTAATCTGCATAATAACCCTAAAAGGTATAAGCCATCATTCTTCTCATTTTTCAGATATGGCTTATAAATGCTAAATAATTTGCCCAAGGTGACATAACTAGTGGGGTCATAAGCCCAGGTCTATTTTGACTCCAAAGCTCCAGCTCCAAAGCCTTACTTTCATCCCTCACCTACTGCCACACCCAGGCACAACCTAGAGGACTAACACCAGTGCCTACATTTTCTTATCAAGCTTGTAAAGAAAATGCTACATTTGCTTCTTCCTTTAGTGATCGTATTTTTCTAAACCAAAAGTCAAAACGTGGTCTGACAATCTGAAATCATTAAACTCCAGAAAAATCTAGGACCTGTAGCCGTTGGGCCTTTACCTTTCTCCCACAGATGTGATCACCTTTTCAGATCATTCAAGCCTTCTCCTTTGAGTCCAGGCCTGGTTCCTTTTAGTGTTTCAAATTTAGTCACATCTCTCAAACAGAGGCCTCCGCCCAAAAGCCTCAGAGCCTCTCAGAGACTGAGACTTCAACTAGTCTTATCATTCTGAAAAACTCCTCTCTGAAAAGAAAATGATGAAAGGAAAAACAGTTTTATTTTTTCCTTTTAAAATAAGAAGCCCTCAGGCATACCTTTGAACAATCTTACTCTATTCAGCAATGGCCTCTCCCAGGGAGAGAAGAGGAAGAGAAGTTAATCTGTTCTCTCAAGGGAGGAGTATTGTTTTTTGCCTCTCCTTTCTATAGTGGCTCTGCATTGCAGTAGGTCCTCCCAGAGAGGACAAGGAAGAAATCATAAGCCCTCAACTTCATATGCAAAAATAATCTGCAAATTTATTCATTCAACAAATATTTATTGAGCATCTACTATGTGGTAGGCTTCCAACACCCACTATTCCTCCTTTCCATCTAAATGCATGATCAAGAATACTCAAAAGTAGTAAGCAAGAAAGAATAAATAAGAAAACATCCAAAACTAGTTGCCACCAAGTAAACTCATGATGACCCCATGCATCTCAGAGTAGAACTATGCTCCATAAGGTTTTCAGTGGCTGATTTTTCAGAAGTAGATCGCCAAGACTTTCTTCCAAGTTGCCTCTGGGTGGACTTGAATCTCCAATCTTTCGGTTAGCAGCTGAGTGCATTAACCATTTGCATTACCCAAGGACTCCAAGAAAATATCACATAGTTATAAATGCTATAAAGAACAAAATGGCAATGTGACTAAGATAAACCTGACTAAAAAAAAAACCACACCCATTGCCAGTGAGTCTATTTGGACTCATAGCCACCCTGTAGAGACCCTACAGGACAGAGTAGAACTATCCCATAGGATTTCCAAGGTTGTAAATCTTTACGGAAGCAGACTGCCACATCATTCTCCCATGGAGTGGCTGGTGGGTTCGAACCACCGACCTTATGGTCAGCAGCCAAGCACTTTAACCACTGCACCACCAGGGCTCCCTGAGAATCTGATAGGGTATTTATATTAGATGGTCATTAAAGGCCTCCTTAGGGTCCCTCGGTTGCACAAACAGTTTGTGCTGGACTACTGACCTAGAAGTAGGCAGTTCGAACCCACCTAGCAGCACCATAGAAGAAAGGCCTGGCAATCTACTTCCATAAAGATTACAGCTAACAAAACCCCATGGGGCAGTTCTACTCTAACACGTGGGTTGCCATGAGTCAGAATCGATTCAACAACAGCAAAGGGTTTTTTTTTTTTTTTTCTTTTCTTTTTTAAAGGCTTCCTTGGGAGATGATATTTAAACTGACACCTGAATTAAAAGAAGGAATCATCTATGTGAAGACTGGTGGTAGAGGATGCAGGGAGAACAGCTAATGCAAAGGTCTTTTATGCAGGAATAAGCCTTTAAAGAAGGGGTTGGCAAACTATTCTGGAAGGAGCCACATAGTAAATATTTTAGGCTTTGTGACTCATGTAAGGTCTCTTGTGCATAGCCCTCTTTGTTTTTGTTCTTGCTGCTAAGGTTGGTTCACAGCTCTTTAAAAATGTAAAAACCATTCTTAGTTTCTTGGCAGTACGAAAACAGGCCCCCAGGCCGACCCCTGCTTTTAACGAAAATCTAATCAGCTGCAGCTAGAGAGCAAGTGAACATGGAAAAAAGTGGTAGAAGATGAGGTCTGAAAGGTAGGCAGACACTGGATTATGTGAGGCCTTTTAGGCTAAATTAAGATTTTGGATTTTTTTTCCTAAGTGTGATGGGAATCCTCTGGAGAGTTTTAAACAGGGCAGTGACATGATCTGATTCATGCTTTAAAAAGATCACCATGGCTGAGTAGCGTCTGGGGTCTTAAAAGCTTGTAACCAGCCATCTAAGATACTCCACTGGTCTCACTCCATCTGGAGCAAGAGAAAATGAAGAAAACCAAAGACACAAGGAAAAGATTAGTCCAAAGGACTAATGGAGCTCAACTACCACAGCCTCCACAAGACTGAATTCAGCACAACTAGATGGTGCCCAGCTACCACCACCAACTGCTCTGATAGGGGTCACAATAGAGGGTCCCAAACAGAGCTGGAGAAAAATGTAGAACAAAATTCTAACTCAAAAAAAAAAAAAAAAAAAAGACCAGACTTACTGGACTGACAGAGACTGGAGAAACCCCGAGAGTACGGACCCCAGACACCCTTTTAACTCAGTAGTGAAGTCACTCCTAGGGTTCACCCTTCAGCCAAAGATTAGACAGGTCCATAAAACAAAATGAGACTATGGTCATAGCAGCCCAGAGGCGAGGACGAGAAGGCAGGAGGGGATACAAAAGCTGGAAATAGGGGAGAGTGTTGACATGATGTGGGGGTGGCAACCAACGTCACAAACAATATGTGTATTAACTGTTTAATGAGAAACTGATTTGCTATGTGAACCCTCATCTAAAATACAAAAAAAAAGATCGCCATGGTTGTGTGTGAAGAACAGACTGGGGGTAGGGGGTGGAAAGAGAGACAGTTGGTTAGAAGGCCAATTATTACATCATCCAGGCAAGAGAGGATGAGGATGGTAGTGGTAGAGAAGGAAAGAATTGAACAGAAGTGAACTGAACATAGCGAAAGCTATGTTGTGATGGTTAAGGTTATGTATTAACTTGGCTAGGCCATGATTCTCAGTGGTTCAGCAGATATGATATAATCACCGTCTGTGATCTTTTGTGAGCAGCAAATCAGTTGAAAGTGGAGTTTCCCTGGGTATGTGGCCTGTATCTAATATGTATGGATATTCTGGCAAAGCTTGCCCTCTCTTGATCCTGCGTCCAACTCGTCATCCTCTGACCTCCAGTTCTTAGGACATGAGCCAGCAGCCTGCCCTCTGACCTGCAGATTTTGGGTTCATCAGCCCCTGCAACTTCATGAAAGCCTCCAGCCTGATGCCTGACCGATGGCTTTGGGACTTGCTAGCCTCTACAACTGCATGAGCCATTTCCTTGAAATAAATTTCTCTGTATATATATTTTTACATATACATTTCACTGGTTTTGCTCCTCCAGAAAACCCAGCCTAAGATGTATGTTTATCAGTGATGAACAAAATCATGGCAAGATGCTTGAAATTTTACTTTAAAATCAAAAGAGTGGTATAGAGCTTCAATTGAGCTATAAATGGTATTACATTTATTTGATTCATAGGAAAATCTTAGTTGAATTTTTAGCAATATTTTGACGTTTCATTTATATATATTTGACTTTCAGGAAGATCATCTTTTCCTCTCTCTCCTAGTGAAATGACTCACATTTTTTCATCTGGTTCCCAACACTCAATATTTTCCCCCCTTCCATCTAGATGTATGATAAAGTGTTCAAAATGCTCCTCTGATATCAGAGTACACTGCAGTCAATCAAAATATAACCTTGCTCTTTTAAAATCTGAAAATCTCCCAACTTTCTCTCTAGGCAACGTATCCCCCTCTCTCAGTTTTCACCAAGAGGAAATTGTAAACTTAAATGGTTCTCAAACTATCCAAGCTCATTTTCTTGTTATTTCTTTAATAAAAATACTCTTCAGAGTTGTTGAAAATTCATTGAAATGTACATTTATAATTTGGACACTTTTTTTTAATTTGTCAGACTTTTCAGGAAGTTTAAAAAGACCAAAAAAAAAAAAAAAAAAAACAGCCACACCCACAAAGAGGTTCCAGTGATGGCAACTTTTAGAGAGTAGGAAGATGAGATGTCACAGGTTGGTTGCTTGGAAATAGACCCTGAGACCAAGATTTTCATGCAAATAATTTATTAGGGGAGGGGCACAATTGGCAACTACACCAGCAATGAAGTGAGGAAGGCAGGAATACTCAGAGGGAGATACTGACTCTCAATGTGATCCTGAGTGAGTCCTCAGGTGATCCTATGATGAGCTCTGGAGCTGGGATGGTCCCTCAGACCTGTCCCCGAATGAGGCAAGGAAGCTGGGCCTTTACACTGCTGCATCAGTCAGTTATGGCTGTGGGCTCCTGGGAGCATAACCTTGGGTAAGGTAGTTCCCTACAATCTAAGGCAATGCCCAGCAAGAAACTAAGCTTGGAGCCATCGGCAGCTAATATTCCTGGCAGCCATGAAGAGCGGAAGTGGATGGAGCACCACAATATCCACTACAGAAGGATACTCAGGATTTCCCATATAAAACCAAAACCAAACCCCTTGCTGTTCAGTAGATTCCAACTCATAGCGATCCTATAGTCATTTTTATTGTTTGTTTACCATGGCACATAGGATGTTATCATGGGCATATTAAAAAACCAAACCCACTGCCGACGAGTCAATTCTGACTCATATCAACCCCATAGGGTTTCCAATGCTGTAAATCTCTACGGAAGCAAACTGCCACATCTTTCTCTCATGGAGCCACTGGTGGTTTCTAACCGCCAACCTTTCGGTTAGCAGTTGGTGGCTTCAACCACTGTGTCACCAGGGCTCCTACCGTGGGCATATAGTATTTTTAAAATAGTATAGTAAATATGCTAAATACAGTATACTAAATATGCTGATTAGAATTTTAATAAAAATACTTTTACCATGTAATATAATATTTTACCATGAGCATACAGTATTTTTATTAAAAATAAAAAGAGTTTTCATGTTCAAATATTTGGGAACATATATATATTTTTGAAATACTGCTGAGAAAAGTGACTCAAGTGCCATTTCAACCGTGTACCTTTATCCAGCTGATGATTAAGCCTGAGTCATTTTTGATTCTTCCTTCTCCCTTATCAAATCCTATGGTTCCTTCTCTGACAAGATTCCTCCATCTATCCTTTTCTCATCACTACCACCAATTCTGGTCCCCATCCTCATTCTCCTCAAATTTAAAAGATGTCCTGTCTCCAGCTACATCCAAGCTGTTAATGGGGAGGGGGGCCTCCATAGCATGCCTACATTAATTCTTCAAACAGTCACTGAGAGTCTATGCAAGGCACCGGTGAAATAACATTGTGCAAGAAGACAAAATCCTTCCACCTCTTATGAACATTAATTTCTAGTGAGTGAGAGAGGCTTTAAATAATTAATTCTATGATAAATAATTTCATGGCAGTTGAGATTAAAATGCTATGAAGTACCATATGCTATGAAACCACATGATGGTGGCACCCGGTTTAGGGGGTCAGGGAGGAGTTCTCTGGAGTAAGCAAGCTGAGCCTTAAAGAACAAAAGGAGGGTGCAGAAGAAGGGTGTTCAATGCAAAGGCAATAGCCTGTTTCTTCTCACCTTCAGGCTTTGGAGACGGCAGAGGCATGGTACACTTAAGCAACTAAAAAAGAAAGCCAGCAGCTAACATGCTAGAGTTGGGTTCAATTGGGAGGAGGAACAGGAGGGCAAGGTGAAGCTGATACATTAAGCAAGAGCAACGCAAAGCCATTAGAGGTGTTTCAGTGGTTGTTTTTTTTTTTTTTAACTTTTTAAAAACTTTTCATTTTGAAATAATTTTAGAGTTATAAAAATGTTACCCAAAAATTTACACTACAGTTTTCACCCATATGCTCCAAATGTTAACATCTTACATAATGCTGGTATAATTATCAAAATCAGAATATTAGCCTTAATTCTATACTATGATCTAATCTAGAGGCCTTATTTTACCAATTGCCCCACTAATGTCCCTTCCAGAATCCAATCCAGGATCACATACTGCATTTAGTTGTCATGTCTTCTTAATCTCCTTTAATCTGGAGCAACTCCTCAGTCTTTGTCTTTTATGATCTTGACACTTTTAAAGAGTATTGGCCAGTTATTTGGTAGTATGATCCCCAATTTTGGTTTATATGATGTCTCCTCATGGCCAAATTCGGGTCATGCATTTCTGGCAATAATACCACAGAAGTGAGGCTGTGTCCTCATCTAAGGAGGGGCATGAGGTTGATTAGTTCTATTTTGGTGATGCTAACTTTGATCACTTGGTTAAGGTAAGGTCTGCCAGATTTCTTGACTGTAAAGCTATTATTTTCCCCTTTTTACTTTAAATATCTTTGGGGAGCTATTTTCTGACTGTGTGAAAATCCTGTATCTTAACATACTTTTGCCCAATAATTTCAGCATCCATTAATAATTCTTGCTAGCAACAATTATTCCTGTGGTATTTGCAAATGGTGAGTTTCTATTTTCATCAATCCTTCTACATTTATTAGTTGGAATGCTACTATAAGGAAAAGCCTTTCCTTCTCCCCAGATTTATTTACTCATTTATTTTTATCAGTTTAAATTCATAGATTAATATTTTATTCTATGGGTTTGAAAAGCAAAGTGTTGAAAAGCAAAGATATCAGCTTGAAGACTAGGGTACACCTTACCCAAGTCATGTGTCATGGATTGAGTTGTGTCCCCCAAAAATATCTGTCAGTTTGGCTGGGTCATGATTCCCAGTATTGTATGATTGTGTTATCTGATGGGATTTCCTTATGTGTTGTAAATTGTATCACTATGATGAGATTATATGTGATCTCCTTATGTGTTGTAAATTCTATCACTGTGATGAGGTTATACTGAGGAGGTTGACAAGATTAGTGTCTTAATGCAATCTCTTTTGAGATATAAAAGAGAGAAAGGAGCAGAGACACATGGGAATCTCATACCACCAAGAAAGCACTGCCAAAAGCAGAGCGCGTCCTTTGGACCTGAGGTTCCTGCGCAGAGGTGCTCCCAGACCAACGGAAGACTGATGACACAGACCTTCCTCCAGTGCTGATGGAGAAAGTGTTCCCCTGGAGCTAATGCCCTGAATTTGGACTTGTAGCCTACTGGACTGTGAGAGAACAAATTTCTGTTTGTAAAGCCATCCACTTGTGGTATTTCTGTTGGAGCAGCACTACATGACTGAGATACCATGCTATTTGCAATTGCATCATATGCATGCAAAAGCTGGACAATGAATAAGGAAGACCGAAGAAGAACTGACATCTTTGAATTGTGGTGTTGGCGAAGAATATTGAATATACCATGGACTGCCAAAAGAACGAACAAATCTGTCTTGGAAGAAATACAACCAGAATGCTCCTTAGAAGCAAGGATGGTGAGACTACACTTACATATACACTTACATACTTTGGACATGTTGTCAGGAGGGATCAGTCCCTGGAGAAGGACATCATGTTTGGTAAAGTAGAGGGTCAGCGAAAAAGAGGAAGACCCACAACGAGAGGGACTGACACAGTGGCTGCAACAATGGGCTCAAGCATAACAACAATTGTGAGCACGGCGCAGGACTGGGCAGTGTTTGGTTCTGTGTTACACAGGGTCACTATGAGTCGGAACCAACTCGACGGCACCTAACAACAACAACAACATGGCTTATAATTAATTACTATTATTATTTATTTTGTTGCTCAAAATGACCTTGATTTGGCCAGTGACAGCCTGGTCAAGTTAGCTCCCAGATCCTTTTCACATAGCCCCATCAATTTTTTTCATTTTTTTTTTATTGTACTTCAGGTGAAGGCTTACAGAACAAATAGTTTCTCAAGAAACAGTAGTACACATATTGTTTTATGACATTGGTTAACAACCCCACAACATGTCAACCCTCTAACTTCTCAACCTTTTTTTTTGGTGAAAATACACATAGCCAAAGATACACCATTTCAAAAATTTCTTATGTACAGTTCAGTGACATTGACTATGCTCTTCCAGTTGTGCTGCTATTCTCACTTAAGATGAAGGCTTACAGAACAAAATAGTTTCTCATTTAACAGTCACTACACATGTTGCCCTATGACAATGGTTAACAATCTCACAACACATCAACAATATCCTTACTCAACCTTGGGTTCCCTATCACCAGCTTCCTTGTCCCCTTCTGCCTTCTGGCCCTTGTCACTGGACTACTGTACCTCATTAGTCCCAACAGCCCCATCAGTTTTTGAACACTTCCCTACTTCCTGGCACCACAGATATTTCAGGCTCATGTACTTTTCCTGCCCTAGTCTGGAATCAACAGTTTGTCCAAATAGCCCTGGTTCCCTTTATTGAAGAATAAGTATCAGGTGTATTCACTAATTCTGGAGTGTCACTCTTAGGCCCTCTAAGCAGACCAACCAAAAAAACCAAACACGTTGCCGTCGAGTCAATTCCGACTCATAACGACCCTACAGGACAAAGTAGAACTGCCCCATAGAGTTTCCAAGGAGTGCCTGGTGTATTCAAACTGCCGAGCTTTTGGTTAGCAGCTGTAGCACTTAACCACTACACCACCAGGGTTTCCTCTAAGCAGACAGAGCTGGAAAATACATGTATATATACATCTGTGTGTACATGTATATATCTCTATATAAATAAAATCCTAAAGTTTGTATTGATACCACCAATTCCAATCCAGTATCCCAGGGTTCATTCCAGCCTTAGAAGTGTCTTTCTCTCTCTCTTTTTGTTTTAAGTTCACCTGGCTATAGGGCCAGGCTTTGTGCTAGGCATTGGGGAAATAGTAGTTAAAAAGATATGGTCCAGTTCCTGCTCCTATGAAGTTTAGATTCCAATAGACTTCAATTTATGGATTATTCCCTAATTTATGCTTTCTACTAGTCTCCTTCTCACCAGAATTTAAACAGGTCACAGAAAGATTTAACCAGGTGAGTAACATGACCAGTTCTGCATGTCTTAAAAGGTCATTCTACTGGGGAATCAAAGGAAGAAAGAAAGAGTTGACTGGAGAGGCCAATTGCCAAACTGATTGAGTGAAACAAAAGTGAATGTGGGGAGACCAATCTGATGTTTGTCAGTATTCCAGCATAAGAGATGATGGTCAACTGGACTAGGATGAAGGCAGGGAATGGAAACAAATAAATGGATTTAAGAGATATTTAGGAGATAAATTGATCAAACTTGGTGATTGATTGGTGGGAAGTGGTTTGAGGTAAGGGAGAATGATGATGCAAGAAGGACTGCCAGGTTTCTAGGAGTGTGTACATATATGTTGTTGTTGTTGCGTGCCATCAAGCTGATTCTGACTCATAGAGACCTTATATGGCAGAGTAGCATTCCCCGTGCAGTTTCCTAGGCTGTAATCTTCACAGAAGCAGATGGAGCAGATAGACCGATCTTTTCTCCTGCAGAGTGGCCAGTGGGTTTCAACCTCCCACCTTTCAGTTAACAGCCGAGCGCTTAACAATTGCGCCACCAGGGCTCCCTGTGTATATACATATCAGCTCAGAATTCCATACATTGTAAACATGTGACTACATATTGGTCTCTTCCATTAAACTGTAAACAACCTGATGATAAGAACAGTGTATTATTGACATCTTTATATCCCTGATATCACAGACAGTCTCTGGTACATAGTTGGAGCTCAAGAAATAATGCTGAATAAATGATTGATTGGTGATCTTTTTCAGACATTTACCAAGTTAAGATTTCAGCTGTAGGGTTCCAAATTAGACATAATATTCTCCTAAAAGCCTAAAACTCCGTAAGTAGAGGAAATCTACTTATGTTGATTATCCACTCTCCCAAAAACGTTTGTTCTGGTCTTATAGTTTATTATATATACTTTCTCTTCCATTAGTCTTTCATCTTAGCCAAGATTTAAAACCAAGAGCTATAAAACAAAGGTAAATATTTGACTATAACAATGAAATTTTACTTCATCTATCAGATTGGCAAGAATTAATGCCTATTAATTCCCGATCTCTGGCAGGGGGTAGGGCAAGGGGAAACTTCTGTTTCCTCACCTCTCAAATGGGGCTATGGAGAGGTAAGATGTTTCTGGCTACAAGCAGGCATTTAAGAAAGGTTGGTACTCTGCTATTCCCTTTACCTATCTATATACGCCTCCTTCAAGACTCAATTCAAACCACTCCTCCACTAGAAAGCCTGCCCAGACTATTCCAACATGTCAACATGCAACAGCTTTTTTTCCACCTTCTCTGACTTCTGGGGCACCTATCTGTAAAATTCCTGAGGAATTGATCACAGGTAGTCTTGTGATTGCTCTTGTAATAAATAACCTTCAAAAAAAACAACAACTGCTACTTACCTATTCACCTACTCATACTTTTTTCCCTGGAAGTCAGACAGCAAACAAAAAAACCAAACCTGCTGTCAACAAGTTGATTCTGACTCACAGTGACCCTATAGGAAAGAGTACAACTGCCCCATCGGTTTCCAAGGCTGTAATCTTTACAGAAGCAGATTGCCACATCTTTCTCCCTCGAATTGGCTGGTGGGTTCGAACCACCAACCTTTTGGTTAGCAACAGAGGACTTAACTCACTTTGCCAGTAGGGCTCCTTAAGTCAAGCACACCTATTCCACTTACTTGCTATGACTTCATCTTTCTAATTTTTAATTTAATCATCTATAAAATGGGAGATATATCTACCTACTTGATAGGGTTGTTGTTAGATTTAGAGATAATGCAAGGGCCCAGCACATGGTATGGAGTAGATACTCAATAAATTGATGCCCATTGAGGGAAGCTGTTAATTCCCTCCCAGCTACAGTGCCTCACAGAATGCCTCACACATAGCTATTGCTTGCTATTTTATTTATTTATAGTACTTCTTGTTCCAAAAATGATCTAAGGCAGCCAGGTGTTCAACAAATATTTGTTGAATGATTACAGGCCACACTTTACAGTGAGATGCTCTTCCTTTTTTTTTGGCTTTTCCACAATAACAAAAACACTACAATACTGTGATTTTTTAAAGCTTTTGAATCTTCCTTCACTTGCACCAAGAGTGTTTTATTTTTCTAATTAATTAAAAAAATTTTTACCTATAAATGCATGCTCAGAGTGAGAAATTAAAACAATATAGGGGAATAAAATGAAAAGTAGGCCCCACCCCCCATATTCAGTCTCACCATCCAGAGGTAATAATTTTAAACAATTTCCTATGTATCCTTCTAGAAATTCTCCTTATATATGACTGCATATAAATGCTAAGCTTTAAAAAACAAATAAATGGGATAATACTATAGAAACCATCCTGCTCCTTGCTTTTTTCACTTAACATGTAGGTAGTATTTATTGGTTTTTCATGCTTAGCAACTATCCTACATTCTTTAAGCAATATGCCCCAATTTAGCATCATAAGAATGTAGGCTCTAAAATGAAATTTAGATACACTGCTGTATCCCCAGCACCTAAGTAGTCCCGGGAACATAGGCATATGCTCAATAAATATTTGCTGTGAATGTACTTGCTTTTGAGGAACTGCCTTCATTCAAAGTATACTGGCCTCCCTTAGCCAAATGGCAAGGAAGGCCGATTAGATGCTCCCCCCTTAGATTTTGAACTGTGATAGAACATAAACAGTTGGAGCTCATTTATGCTATACTGCAACCCAGATGAGAGCATGGAATGTTCCTGCTGCCAAGATTCTCTGGAGTGCCTGGTACCTGATGCTCCCAGCAGTGATGTCCTGCTTACCTTTATTCCTATAAGATCCCCCGTCCTCCCAATGAAATCTGTTTTTGCTTAAGTTAGCTTAGGGTTTCTTAACCTCAGCACTACTGACATTTTGGGTAGATAATTCTTTGTTGTAAGGGGCTGTCCTGCACATTGTAGGCTGTTTAGCAGCATCCCTGCTCTCTACCCACTATACGCCAGTAGCATCCCCCAGTTGTAACAACCAAAAGACTCCAGATATTACTAAATGTTCCCTGGGGAAAGAGGAAGGGACACTGAATTATCTAGAGTTGATTTCTTTGTTACAAAAACCCCTAACTGATGGATGCTAAATCTTGGACAACTTTTCATTACTGGTCTATATAGAAATATTTCTTTTAATAATAGCTCAGCTATAGAATATTATGCTATAGGGGTACATGTGATGATGGTTAATGTTATGTGTCAACTTGGCTAGGCCATGATTCCTAATATTGTGTAACTGTCTTCCATTTTGTGATTTGATGTAATTGGCCTCCATTTTGTGGTACTGTGTAATTATCTTCCATTTCATATACTGTAAAACCTAAACGTCTATATGTTAACGAGGCACGATTAGTGTGGGGTGTATCTTGAGTTACACCCTTACTAAATGGCGTGACTCAAGTCACAGCCTTACTCAAGTCACAACCTTACTCAAGTCACGCCCTTATTCAAGTCACTGCCTTACTCAAGTATGTGATATAAGTGGAGTTTCCTTGAGGGTGTGACCTACATCCAATATACAAGCATACCTCGGAGACATTGCGGGTTCGGTTCCAGACCACTGCAACAAAGCGAATGTCAAGGTAAAGTGAGTCACACGAATTTATTTCCCAGTGTATATAAATGTTTACATTATATTGTAGTCTATTAAGTGTGCAATAGCATTATGCCTTAAAAAAATGTACATACCTTAATTAAAAAATACTTTATTGCTAAAAAATGCTAACCAGCATCTGAGCCTTCAGCGAGTTGCAATCTTTTTGCTGGTGGAGCGGCTTGCCTCGATGTTGATGGCTGCTGACTGATCAGGGTGGTGGCTGCTGAAGGCTGGGGTGACTGTGGCAATTTCTTAAAATAAGACAACAATGAAGTTTGCCACATTGATTAACTCTTTCTTTGATGAAAGATTTCTCCGTTGTATAGCATTTTACCCACAGTAGAATTTCTTTCAAAATTGGAGTCAATCCTCTCAAACACTGCTGCTGCTTTATTGACCAAGTTTATGTAATATTCTAAATCCTTTGTTGTCATTTCTACAATGTTCACAGCACCAGAAGTAGATTCCATCTCAAGAAACCACTTTCTTTACTCATCCATAAGAAGCAACTCATTCATTAATGTTTTATCACGAGACTGCAGCAATTCAGTCACATCTTCAGCTTCCGCTTCTAATTCCAGTTCCCTTGCTATTTCCACCACGTCTGCAGTTACTTCCTCCACTGAACTCTTGAACTCCTCAAAGTCATCCATGAGAGTTGGAATCAACTTCTTCCAAATTCCTGCTAATGTTGATATTTTGACTTCCTCCCATGAATCACAAAATGTTCTTATTGGCATCTAGAATGGTGTATCCTTTCCAGAAGGTTTTCAATTTACTTTGCCGAGATCCATCAGAGGAATCACTATCTATGGCAGCTATAGCTTATGAAATGTATTTCTTAAATAATAAGACTTGAAAGTTGAAATTACTTCTTGATCCATGAGCTGCACAACGGATGTTGTGTTATTTTGTTGTTAGGTGCGTCGAGTCCGTTCTGACTCATAGCGACCCCATGTACAATGGAATGAAACACTGCTAGGTCCTGCCCCACCCTCACAATCGTTGTTATGCTTAAGCCCATCATTGCAGCCACTGTGTCAATCCAACTCGTTGAGGGTCTTCCTCTTTTTCGCTGACCCTCTACTTTATCAAACATGATGTCCTTCTCCAGGGACTGATCCCTCCTGACAACATGTTCAAAGTACGTGAGACTTAGTCTCGCCATCCTTGCTTCTAAGGGGCATTCTGGTTGTACTTCTTCCAAGACAGATTTGTTCGTTCTTTTGGCAGTCTATGGTATATTCAATATTCTTCTCCAACACCACAATTCAAAGGCATCAATTCTTCTCTGCTCTTCCTTATTCATCATCCAGATTTCACATTTATATGAGGCAATTGAAAACATCATGGCTTGGGTCAGGTGCACCTTAGTCTTCAAGGTGACATCTTTGCTTTCCAAGACTTTAAAGAGATCTTTTGCAGCAGATTTGCCCAATGCAATAAATCATTTGATTTCTTGACTGCTGCTTCCATGGGTATTGATTGTGGATCCAAGTAAAATGAAATCCTTGACAACTTCAATCTTTTCTCCATTTATCATGATATTGCTTATTAAAAATCCTCCAGTTGTGAGGATTTTTGTTTTCTTTATGTTGAGGTATAATCCATACTGAAGGCCATGGTCTCTGATCTTCATCAGTAAGTGCTTCAAGTTCTCTTCACTTTCAGCAAGCAAGGTTGTGTCATCTGCATAACATAGGTTGTTAATGAGTCTTCCTCCAATCCTGATGCCCTGTTCTTCTTCATATAGTCCAGCTTCTTGGATTATTTGCTCAGCATACAGATTGAATAGGTATGGTGAAAGGATACAATCCTGATGCACACCTTTCTTGACTTTAAACCACACAGTAACCCCTCGTTCTGTTTAAACAACTGCCTCTTGATCTATGTACAGGTTCCTCATGAGCACAATTAAGTGTTCTGGAATTCCCATTCTTTGAAATGTTATCTATAATTTGTCATGATCCACACAGTCAAATGTCTTTGTATAGTCAATAAAACACAGGTAAACATCTTTCTGATATTCTCTGCTTTCAGCCAGGATCCATATCACATCAGCAATGCTATCCCTTGTTCCACATCCTCTTCTGAATCTGACCTGAATTTCTGGCAGTTCCCTGTCAATATATTGCTGCAGCCGCTTTTGAATGATCTTCAGCAAAATTTTACTTGTGTGAGATATTAATGATATTGTTTGATAATTTCCACATTCTGTTGGATCACCTTTCTTTGGAATGGGTATAAACATGGATCTCTTCTAGTTGGTTGGCCAGGCAGCTGTCTTCCAAATTTCTTGGCATAGACGAGTGAGCACTTCCAGTGCTGCATTCGTTTGTTGAAACATCTCAATTGGTATTCCACCAGTTCCTGGAGCCTTGTTTTTCGCCAATGCCTTCAGTACAGCATGGACTTCTTCCTTCAGTACCATCGGTTCCTGATTATATGCTACCTCCTGAAGTGGTTGAATGTTGACCAATTATTTTAGGTGTAGTGACTCTGTGTATTCCTTCCATCTTCTTTTGATGCTTCCTGCATCAGTTAGTATCTTCTCCATAGAATCCTTCAATATTGCAACTTGAGCCTTGAATTTTTTCTTCAGCTGGCAGGCATGAAAACAACATTAATCTCCTTGTACGTCTCCATCAGAGCTCTTGGGTGACCAGGTGCATTGTCAATGAACAATAATATTTTGAAAGTAATCTTTTTTTCTGAGCAGTAAGCCTCAACAATGGGCTTAAAATATTCAGTAAACCATGTTGTAAACAGATGTGCTGTCATCCAGACTTTGTTGCTGCATTTACAGGGCACAGGCAGAGTAGATTTAGCATAATTCTTAAGGGCCTTAGGATTTTCGGAATGGTAAATGAGCACTGGCTTCAACTTAAAGTCACCAGCTGCATTAGACCCTAACAAGAGTGTCAGCCTGTCCTTTGAAGCTTTGAAGCCAGGCAGTGACCTCTCCTCTCTAGCTATGAAAGTCCTAGATGGCATCTTCTTCCAATATAAGGCTGTTTCCTCTACAATGAAAATCTGTTGTTTAGTGTAGCCACCTTCATCAATTATCTTAACTAGATCTTCTGGATAACTTGCTGCAGCTTCTACATCAGCACTCGCCACTTCACCTTGCACTTTTAGGTTATGGAGACGGCTTCTCTCCTTAAACCTCATGAACCAACCTCTACTAGCTTCAAACTCTTTTTCTGCAGCTTCCTCATCTCTCTCAGCCCTCAAAGAGTTGAAGAGAGTTAGGGCTTTGTTCTGGATTAGGCTTTGCCTTAAGGGAATGTTGTGGCTGGATTGATCTATCCAGACCACCAAAACTTTCTCCATATCAACAATAAGGCTGTTTAGCTTTCTTATCATTCATGTGTTCAGTGGAGTAGCACTTTTAATTTTCTTCAAGAACTTTTCCTTTGCATTCACAATTTGGCTATCTGTTTAGCACAAGAGGCCTAGCTTTCAGCCTATCATGGCTTTCAACATGCCTTCCTCACTAAGCTTAATCACGTCTACCTTTTGATTTCAAGTGAGAGATGTGTGACACTTCCTTTCACTTGAACACGTATAGGCCATTGTAGGGTTATTAACTGACCTAATTTCAATATTGCCCTGTCTCAAGGAATAGGGAGGTCGGAGGAGAGGGAGACAGACGGGGGAAGGGCCGGTTGGTGGAGCAGTCAGAACACACACAACATTTATCAATTAAATTCACTGTCTTATATGGGTGCAGCTCATGGCGTCCCAAAACAATTATAATAGTAACATCAACGATCACTGATCACATATTACCGTAACAGATATAATAATGAGAAAGTTTGAAATATTGCCAAGAATTACCAAAATGTGACACAGAGATGTGAAGTGAGCACATGCTGTTGGAAAAATGGTGTCAATAGACTTGCTTGATGCAGGGTTACCACAAAAGTTCAATTTGTAAAAAATAAAACATCTGCAAAGCACTATAAAACAAGGTGTATCTGTATACGGATACTCCGGCAAAGCTTGCTCTTGTTCTGGATCCTGTATCCTGCTCATCAACATCTGACGTCCAGTTCTTGGGACTTGAGCTAGCAGCCTGCCATCTGACCTGCCAATTCTGGGATTCGTCAGCTTCTGCAGTCCTGTGGGCCAGCAGCCTGTTATGTGACATGTTGACTTCACTTCATCAGCCCCTGCAACTACGTGAGTCAGGAAAAGCCTCCAACTTGATGCCTGACCCACGGCTTTGGGACTTGCCAGCCTCCACAACCATGTGAGTCATTTCCTTGAGATAAATCTCTCTAAACACACACTCCTCACTTACTGACATTGTTAGGTTCCAAAAACCAGGTCGTTATGTGAAATCAGCGTTATGCAAAAATGAGGATTTTTTTTTCAGACCATTCGTCTAATTTCTTTTATTTAGAAAATATGATAAGAGAAATAATAACAGCTAAGGTTTATTAATGTGCTCACCACTGTGATGAGTCCAGTTATGGATTATTCCTCTTTGGAGGAGGTTTGGAGGAGACAAAGCTGGATAAAGCTGGACTGTGTGAGTGGAGGGCCCAGGGCTTAACCACTTCACCTTCCTCCTGTACTGGGTCAGAGCTTCCCTTGAACAGCCACTTTCCAGGGCTCCACTCCCACTCCTGCAAGCCCTGTATTCATGATCCTGGAGCCTGCTCTGCCCTCCAGGCCTGGTGAGTCACCAAGGCTCCGGCGCTTCCTGCAAGGGCCCTGGGAGCCTTGCGGTGCACTCAGTCTCACCAAGGCAGAGGCTTCAGGTCCATTTCAGCTCACTTTGGGATGTCATTAAACTTGCATACATTTCTTCCAAACACCCTCTCCTATGCCTCTTTCTTTCCTCCCTTCCCATCCACAGCAATTTTCAGCTGCAGGGCCTCAGGCCTCATAGTAACTGGGAACCCAGAACAGGTGCCCGCTGGCTCAGTGCTGCCTGCGTGTCTGCCCAGAGGCCACGGCCATGGAGTAGGCCAGCCCCACATGGCAGCTGGACACGGCACCCTCGCCGGCAGGAGGGAGCAGAGGGTGCGGTGCAGCAGCATGGCCCAGCTTCCCAGAGGCCGCCTGGAGACCCTGCTCAAGGGAGGGGATGCTCTGCAGCCGTTGCCACCATGCCCACCGCCTTGCACAAAATAGTAGTATGGATTTTTTACTATTGTCATAAATGCAAAATGTCAGATAATGAGATAGTCGATAAGTGAGGAACAGGAGCGTGTGTGTGTAAATATATATACACATATATATACATACATATATACACTTCACTGGTTTTGCTTCTCTAGAGAACCCAGCCTACAAGTACGTCATAAGTTACTGAATCAGTCTCCTAATGGATTTTAATGTTGTATCTGCTGTTATTTTATTTCTGTTGAACTTTAGATGAAGGTTTGCAGAACTAGCTTCTCATTGATCAGTTAGTACACATATTGTTTTATGACACTGTCAACACTCCCCATGACATGTCAACACTCTCCCTTCTTGACCTTGGGTTCCCTATTACCAGCTTTCCTGTCCCCTCCTGCCTTCTAGTCCTTGCCCCTGGGCTGGTGTGCCCCTTTAGTCTCATTTTGTTTTATGGGCCTGTCTAATCTTTGAATAAAGGGTGAACCTCAGGAGTGACTTCATTACTGGGCTAAAAGGATGTCCAGGGGCCATACTCTTGGGGTTTCTCCAGTCTCTGTCAGACCAGTAAGTCTGGTCTTTTTTTGTGAGTTAGAATTTTGTTCTACATTTTTCTCCAGCTCTGTTCGGGACCCTCTATTGTGATCCCTGTTGAAAAGTCAGTGGTGGTAGCCAGGCACCATCTAGTTGTACTGGACTCAGTCTGGTGGAGGCCATGGTAGTTCTGATCCATTAGTCCTTCGGACTAATCTTTCCCTTGTATCTTTAGTTTTCTTCATTCTCCCTTGCTCCTGAAGGGGTGAGACCAGTAGAGTATCTTAGATGGTCGTTCACAGGCTTTTAAGACCCCAGACACTACTCACCAAAGTAGAATGTAGAACATTTTCATTATAAACTATGTTATGCCAATTGAGCTAGATGTTCCCTGAGACCATGGTCCCCACAGCCCAGCAATTTGGTCCCTCAGGGTCTGGTGTTATTTTTAAATAACAGCTTTATTGAGATATAATTCACATAAAATACAGGAATATAGGATGGGGAAGCATTTAATTCTGTTACACATAAGATCGCTATGAGTCAGAACAGATTTGATGGCAACTAACAGGAACAACAACCTAACTCTGACTTACTATTTCCAAGAATACAATTCTACAAAGACAGGCAGATAGCCTCTTAGAGGGTGACCTTTGGAGTCAGACAACCTCAAGCTTCAATCTCAACCCAGTCACGTATCCTTACACCTTAACTATATTACTTAATTTCTTTTAGCCTTGATAAAGTGGGAATATTCCAACCTCATGAGAGTCTTATGAGAGGGAGAGGGAAAAAATTCTCAATAAATAATAAACCAGTTGCCATCAAGTCAATTGTGACTTATGGTGACACCATGTGTGTCAGAGTAGAACTGTGCTCCATAGGGTTTTCAATGTCTGATTTTTTGGAAGTAGATCATCAGGCCTTTCTTCCAAGGCACCTCTAGGTGTACGTGAACTTCCAACCTTTTGGTTAACAGTCAAGCACATTCACCATTTGCACCACCCAGGGAGTCCAATAAATAATAGCAACGTGCTATTACTATGGTAAGCAATTTTCACACATATCAAAGTACTAGTAACAATTTAGTGTTTCTGAAATAATGCAGTTTTCTACATCTTTAAATCTAATTTATCTGTCTCATGGAACAATGACATAAGTATTACATAGCCCATGAAATGTCTACATATAGAAATTTGTAGTAAGATATTATTTCTCAAGGACCATAGTCATTTAGAGCAGGGCCTCTCACATTTTCCTGTCAATCTAATGGCAGAGGAAGGCAAGCATATTGAAGCTATTGAGGGTGATGGGGAGTCTGGGGACATAGCCTGAAATAGGTAGGTATCAATGCAATGTTATCTTTTAAGTTTCAAGTTATCTCTTTAAATTTCATAAACATTTTGCATTCTTGACTGTAATAGCTTTTTTGTTTCAGAACTTCTTTATACTCTTAAACTGTGGACTCCAAAGAGCTTTTGTTCATGTAGGTTATATCTATTGCTATTTACCATATCAGAAATAATCTGAAAAAATGTTTTAGTATTTAATCCATTTAAAAATAATAACAAACCCATTATGTGTTGACATAACTAACATTTTTATGAACAACTATTTTTCCAAAACAAAAAATATTTTCTAAGAAGAACAGCATTTTTATTTTTGCAAATCTCTTTAATGTATGGCTTAACAGAAAATAGATGAATTCTAGTATCTCTGCATTCAATCTGTCGTTAATATGTAGTTTTAAGTACATAAAGAAAATATGGGGACTCACATGCTATGTAGTTGGAAGAGGGAGACATATTTTAATGGCTTTTTCAGATAATTGTGGATATTCTTCTTTGAGATTATACCAAAACTCAATAAATGATAGTTTTTTAAAGTCAGTTACAATGTGGAATCTTAAATAACTTTTTCTTCTCTGTTACATTAAAATCAGTTGGTCTCCCTTGCACTTTGAATGGATTTTTTATTTATGTATGATTTTGTAACACACATTGATCATTTGGATACCATAGGTACACTGAGTTATGCAGATCTTCCAAATGTTCACACGTTTTTCATTTTACAAGATCAAAAACTCACATTCATTAATACCACCACCAATCTCATCAGAAAGTTTTAAAGTATACAGAAGCTGTCAAGCCCACAGTGGCTGCTACAAGTTTTCCAAAATTCTAATTTTCACTTGAAAGTTTGAAATTTATCATTGGCAACAATGTCAGTTGTTTTTCTCAAAATGACAGGCTTATTTCATTAACTTTTTTTTAATTCATTTTTGAGAAAATATCTGCCAAATACCTAAGTTTGTCTGTCTTTTTTTAAAATATCCTTATTTAGATACAGTTCACATAAAATACAATTCACCCATTTTAAGTGTACAATTCAATAGCTTTCAATATATTTACAGGGTTGTGCAACCATCCCCACGATCAATTTTAGAACATTTTCATCACACCAAAAAGAAACCTTATACCCAGCACCAGTCACTCCCCATTTCCCTTCAACCCTCCCAGCCCTAGGCAACCACTAGTCTTGTTTCTGTCTCAGGTTTGCCTATTCTGAATATTTCATATAAATGGAACCAGAGAATATGTGGTCCTTTGTGGCTGACTCCACTAAGCATAATGTTTTCAAGTTTCATTCATGGTGTATCAGTACTACTTTTTTTTTTGCCAATAACATTGCATTGTATGGATATACCACATTTTATTTATCCATTCATTAGTTGATGGACTTTTGGGTTTTTTCCATTTTTCACTATTATGAACGTTAATGCTATGAGCATTCATGTACAAGTTTTTGTGTGGACATGTATTTTCATTTTTCTTGGGTATAAACCTGAGAGTAGAATTGCTGGATCATATGGCAACTCTATGTCTAACTTTTTGAGGAACTGCCAGACTGTTTTTCAAAGTGACCACATCATTTTCCATTCCAACCAGCAGAGTATCAGAGTTCCAATTTCTTTACATCCTCTCCAATATTTATTATTACCTTTTTTTGATTACAGCCATCCGAGTGAGAGAGAAATGGTATCTCACTGTGGTTTGGATTTGCTTTTCCCTGATGGCTAATGATGGTGACCATATTTTCATGTGCTTATTGGCCATTTGTGTATCTTCTTTCGAGAAATGTCTATTCAGATCTTTTGTCTATTTTTTAAAGTTGTTATTTGTCTATTATTGAGTATGATAATTCTTCATATATTCAGATATAAGTCCCTTATCAGATATATGATTTGCAAAAATTTTCTCCATTTTGTGGGTTGTCTTTTCACTTTATGGATAATGTTCTTTGCAGCACAAAAGTTTTTAATTTTGTTTGTCAGTCTTTCTTTCAGATGAAAATGGTGTGCAATGAAAAAGCAGCGAGTTCGGCCTGCATCCCAGTTGCATAAGTGCTTTTCCTTGAGACAGCCTTCGTACTTTGGATGCAACGGAAGAGTGCATATTTCCCATTTCATCACACAAAATGTTAAAAGTATTGTATCCAAGGGCAAGATTTAACAAAATGGATATTTTTTACTGCTTAGTGAAACTGGCTTTTTTTTTTTCTGCATGTGCATAATGGTGAAAAACATATTACTATCAGTATAGTTTGGTGCCATTACTTTGTACGGTGCTAAGGTGTCAGCAGTTTTATCCACTGTTGCTTGTAACATCAGTGTAAATGTCAATGCAGTGGAAAAAGCAAATGTCTTAGATACCTTAGCCATGACAATGGGCTCAAACATACCAACGACTGTGAAGAGGGCACAGGACTGGGCAACATTTTGTTCTGTTAGACTTAAGATCACCATGAGTTGGAGCCAACTCAACGACAACTAACAACATATTATGAAAATACTCTTGATTTCCAGATGTCCTGGGAAGAGTCTTGAGGAGACCCAAGGGTCTGCAGACCACACTTTGAGAAGTGCTGCTCTGTCAAAATCATGTTTATTTAAAAAGGAAAAGAATTCTTTATATACATATTTTCTCTTAAAATCAATACTCCGGGAACAAGCTACAGGAAGGAAGATGTGACATGTTATCCTGAGAATTTTACCTACCCTGTCACACTGCATATTCCTAGGGACACAAACCCCACTGAGAGGAAGGATAATGCAAGGATAATGAAAACTAATGGGTCTTTTACCGCATTAATGAGGAGAAGGCCAACTGGTGAATGATGATTATATGTAAAATTATTTACCCTTTGTAAATATCTACTCCATTAGAGTAGATATGAGCTGAAAGGATTCTATTCTCTGGATAGCAAATGTAGATAAATAGATAGGTCTTATACTGTCTTCTATAAGTTGCCAGTGATGTCTCTGTCTAGAATTGAGAAAACAAAGCCAACTCAAAGTAATCCTATAGCTGCTGAACCAATAAAATGTACTATAGGGACCAAAGACTCCCCAGGAAGGTCCATTACAGAGGCCCAGGCACATCATTTACTTGAGAACTATTTAGCCTATCTAAGGACCTTAAAGAATTTATATCCATGTTAAAGCAAACTTCTGAAAATGGTTTTAGACCATGGCCAGATTCTTAGACCTAGCCCAGTCCTAACTTTTCTCTACTTCCAATCTACCCTGCATATCACTCCAAGAATAATCTCCCTAAATCACTCTCATCATGTCCCACCTTTACTCAAAAACCTTAGTAATAATAATTAAGAACAAACAACAAATGAGCTTTTACCATGTGCCCAGCATTGTGCTGAACAATTTAAGTAAATTTTCTCATTCATTCTTCCCAGGAACACAATGATGCAGGTTCTGTAAGTCCCCCAGAGAAGAAGAAACTAGCTTAAAGAGATTCAGTAATCTACCCAAGATTGCCAAGCTTCTAAGTGGCAATGCTAGGACTCAGACCTAGGCTGTAATTCTAGCACTGAAGCTCTCGACCACTGCAATATTTTTGTAGAGATTCTCTAACATTGGTCTAATAATCACTTAGGGAGCTTGTTGAAAAGACAGCTAATTGGGCATCATTACAGGGCACAAGGATCAGAATTTGCAGGGCAATTCTATAATTCACAGCAGGTTTAGGAACCCTATAAGTTGACCTGCATTCGCTATAGAATGGAATATATTTCTTATGCCTAAGCCACACCCATCCGCCCTACCCTAAGCAGCCTCCTTCTTTCCTAGGATGAGGGCAAAATTCCATAAATTGGCCAATAAAGTTCTTCATACTATGTCACTTGATTTACCTTGTTGGTCTCATCTTGCACCAAACTCCCTTCTTTGTTTCAGTTCCTCCTCTTCATCCCAGGGCTTTCCTTCACAGGGAATTTGCACATGTTGTTCTTTAGTCTGGGATGCTCTTCCCTCCTCCCTCTATCTAGTTAGCTCTTGCTCTTCCTTCAGGCCTCAGTATAATGGACACTTTCTTGAGAAACTTTCCCTGACCTCTTGCTTTAGGTTAAATCCCTAATTATAATCTCTCATAACACCATTTACCACAGTTGCAATTTTTTAAATTTCTGTTCTCTCTCTCCCACTATAAACTATAAACTCAACAAAGGTAGGGACTGTGCTTGCTTTTACTCATCATTGTATCCCTAGTGTCTAGCTTAGTACTTGTCACATATGCTCAACAAATACTTATTGAATGAATAAATTCAAGATTCCCTACTTAACCCACCAACCATATTTTCCACGCCAGTCAACAAAGACTTACAGCTCCAGTTACAGAGGTTAACTCCTCTCTCTACACCTATTCATCCTTATCCTGTCCAAGATACTTCTCCATGTCTTCGCCTGCATAATTCCTCCTCTTGCTACAAAGTGAAGCCTAAGTTCCTCATGTTTCACAAAGCTGTCTTTAACATGACAACCCACAGCAATCTCCTGTGAAGTTCTACATTACTTTATACTTCTATGCCATTCATTTGGTGCTTCATCATATACTACCATGTAGCATTATATTATTTCATCTAAAAGTACCTTGTTTTAGCTTTCTAAATACAAGCATTTCTAGGTAGCTTAAATTAAATGCTCCTAAAGGGCAGTCATAAGGAACTCTGGTGGCTCAAATGGTTAAGCACTCAACTGCCAACCAAAAGGTTGTCGGTTTGAACCCACCCCAGTGGCTCTACAGGAAAAAGACCTGGTGATCTGCTTCTGTAAAGATTACAGACAAGAAAATCCTATGGAGCAGTTCTACTCTGTAACATATGGGGTCGCCATGATTTGGAATCAACTTGACAGCAATGGGTTTTTGGTTTTTTTAAGGGCAGTTATAGTTTAATTTGCTACTGCAGTACCTATGCACATCATAAATCCTCTGTAACCATATGCTAAATGAATTAATAAAAAATCTTATTGTGGCCTGCAATGTGGACTCAGCCTGCAATTTATCACCAAATTTGGCAATTTTCAGTTCTCCTTGGAGGGCACCTGAACTTCTACAACACTTCTCCATGGAATACCTCCAGGGTCTCTTTTGAGCAGGTGACAGTTCAAAACAAGTGTGGTGGAGAAACATTAAAGTAATGTAGTATTCAAAATTTCCTGACATATTTAGAGCAGTTCCATACTTAGCTATTTCTAAATCCATTACAGAATTATTAATATGTTCTGTAACTCTATGATAAATAGCTACATTGTCAATTCCTGTTCTCTTCCTCTGAAGCTGGGAAAATCTTTTAAGTATTTCAGTAGATTATTTTACATTTCAAAATACATCTCTGAAGAAAGAAAAATTGGCTAAGTCATTTACTGCTTTGGTTGAATATCATTTAGCATAAGCCTTTAACTCTATATAAAACGCAGGAGTGCATTTCAACTTTTTTTTCCTTTTCTTTGTTTTTTTTTTTTTTTTGTCGGTCAGACTAAGTTCTAAATAATTAAGACTTTTTTCCTTCAAAATCAGTCAGTAAATTATAATTCCAGCTATTCTGAGTTTTATTTGAAAATGCAAAAGCCATAGAAAACAAAGTTAACAGACAATACCGAAATTCAGGCTACATGTGTCACCTATTTCAAATGTAAGAATTAATTTATTTCATGAGTTTTATCAGTTACGAGTTTTGCCCATACAGCTAGTCCCCGACTCATGACATATTCAAGTTACATCAAACTGCATTTACCACCATCTGGTTTTTGTTTGTTTGTTTGTTTGGGGGTACATCTTATCCTTAGTAATATATACGACATACAATGTTGCAGCATGTAATTTGATATTACTGATGTGGAACAGTTCATAGATGACGAAAAAGGGGAATTGACATATCAGGACTTAGTGGATTTTGAAGAGGAAAGGAATGCTAAAGAAGAAAGAAATAATAAGGAAGAGGAAGGAGAGAAATTGTCAAAAAGTTTTATAATGAAAGGATTAGCTGAAGTTTTTTTCTAAACTAAATCTGGGACTTCAGTTGCTTGAAAACATGGACCTAAATGCTGATTGCTTTGCTAAAGTTGATACGCAGATCTGGGAAGCAGTGAGATGTTACCACAAAATATATGGAGAAAAAAAGAAAACAACCATACTGATAGCTCTCACTAATTTTCTGACTAGAAATGCCGTCCCCATTGTCAGGGATAATCCAGGTGATCCAGAACCTTTTACAAGTGGAGTTATTACTGCCAACGTTGTCCAACTCTTCTTCATTGTCAGAATAAATGCTTATGATTTGCGTATTTTTTATGTATGTAAGTATTAAAATATACCTCTAAGTTTATATGTAATCTTTCCAACCTCCAAAGACAAATGAAGACTGGATTTATAAAGATACATAAAAAAAAGCAATTATGATAAAAACTAAAAAAAAAAAATTAAGGTATTTGACTTACATCAGAACTGACTTACGACAGAGTTGTTGGAAGAGAACCTCACAGTAAATCGGGGACTACTAAAAAAAACAAAGTTTGACAATAAGGAAATATCAGTTTCTATGTTACTTTTTTTTAACTGCTTTATTGAGATGTAATTTACATACCATGAAATTCACCTATTTTAAGCACAAGTAGTCCCCTACATATGATCTATTTGAGTTACCTCTAACCCTACATACCATCGTTTTTTAATTTTTTTTTATTGTACTTTAGATCAAGGTTTACAGAACAAATAGTTTCTCAAATTAAACAGTCACTACACATATTGTTTTATGACATTGATTAACAACCCCATGACATTTCATCACTCTCCCTTCTTGAGGGTGGAGGATGCTTTTTTGGGTGAAAATATACATAGCCAAAGTTACATCGTTTCAAAAGTCTCTACATGTACAATTCAGTGACATTGATTACATTCTTCCAGTTGTGCTGCTATGCTCACTATCCTTTTCCAAATTATTCTATCACCATTATCTTCAACTCACTGCCCCCTAGACTTCCCATCAAACCTTTTGAGTTGCTGTTGTCAATTTGATCTCACATAGACAATTCTTTTTTTTTTTTTGTACCTTAGATGAAGGTTTGCAGAATAGTTTCACATTAAACAGCTAGTGCACATATTGCCCTATGACAATGGTTAACAACCCCACAACATGTCAACACTGTCCCTTCTCAACCTTGGGTTCCCTATCACCAGCTTTCCTATCCCCTCCTGCCTTCTAGTCCTTGTCCCTGGACTCCTGTGCCTCATTAGTCCTGTTTTGTTTTATGGGGCTGTCCATTCCCCAGCTGAACGGTGAACCACAGAAGTGACTTCACCACTGAGCTAAAAAGGTGTCTGGGGTCCATACTCTCAGGGTTTCTCCAGTTTGTCAGGCCAGTAAATCTGGTCTTTTTTTTGTGAGTTAGAATTTTGTTCTACATCCTTTTCCAGCTCTGTCCAGGACCCTCTATTGTGATCCCGGTCAGAGCAGTCAATGGTGGTAGCAAGGCATCATCTAGCTGTACTGTACTCAGTCTGGTG
>NW_004443943.1:19217113-19231208 GCF_000243295.1 Trichechus manatus latirostris
TGTCTGCTGTCTTCGGGGTATTCAGTGGTTATTTTCCTCATTTATTGATTGTAGATTTGTTTGTTTTGTCCTGCTTTTTTGTTCTATTTGGTTATGTCTGAGCAGGTGGGCTGTGCATTCTTTGTAGTTTGCTTGTCTGTGAGCACATTACTTTTTACCTCCTTCTCCAATGGGCAGGGTCAGTCACTCAGGTATGGTACAGCAGGGCAGGTCCAGCTAAAGGGGAGTTGCTGGGATGGGTTGTTTGTGGCACGTACCAGGGCTGACAGTGTGTACCAGGAATCAGTGCAGGGCAGGTTCCAGTAGGTCATACCTGTGCTGCTTGGGAGTGTGCTGTTCAGTACATGGTGCAGGCAGATAGGAAGGAGGGGGTAGATTATGATGTGTGGAGCTAAGATGGGTATGGGAAAGAGGAGAGAGAGAGGAACAGGAGCCAAAAACAAACAAAAAAGAGTGCTAAAGGAGCTTGCTATTGGAGTGGAGAGATGAGAGACTGAGAAATAGGGAAAAACAAAAATGAAAAAAGAGAAAAGGGTAAAAGAAAAAAATGAATAAATCGAGAAGCTGGAAATGAAGAAAGACAAAAACGGAATAAAGGAGAGAAGAAAACAAAACAAGGAAACGAAAAAAAAAAAACCCAAAACCAAAAAAAAAAAAAAAGAAAGAAAAAAGAAATGCCCCCAGGGATATCCCTGTGCGTCTGCGCAGAGTAAAGGAGTAGCCTCCAAGCCGCGCGGCACTGCCCGGCTAGAAGAGGCTCCAAAGCTGAGAAAAGAAAAAGAAAACAAACAAACAAACCAGAACAAATCAGAGCAAACAAACAAAAAAGCACCAGAGGTCCCACCAGTGTGGCAGCATGGGCCAGGAAACAGTTTCACAGTGGAGCAGTGTTTCACAGCCTTTCAGGAAAAGCAAAGATGGCACAGGGAGCCAGATATTTGAGAGAAAGGAGGGGGAGGTGGTGAGAGGTAAGGAAGAAATCTAAAGAAGTGGAAAAAAAGCAACACCAGCTGCCAATAAAAGGCAGTCAGGGAGCGGGCCAGTGTGGGTGGGTGGAATCCAAGCAACACCAGGGTAAAGCTGGTGCTTCCTGGCCAAGAGACTGTGGCTGCAGGATGCAGAGGAGGCTAAGTGGGGGTGAATAGGTGAATAAGTGTGGGGGGTGGGAAAGCATATATCGCTGGTTACCAGCTGTTCTGTCTCCTGCTGGAGGCTCTGTGAAGCTGCTTTCTCGTACCCCCTGTTCACCGATCTCCAATAGGAGTCCAAGATGGTGGATCTGTGCTGTGGTAGCTGATAGGGGACCTCTGCATGTATCTCTCCTCGCTCTCTGTTCTCGGTCAGTTTCTTATTCCATACGGTGCTTGGCTGACTTATCTCTTCATTTGATGCTTAGGGTTTCAGGACTGATGTTTGACTCTGTTTGACTTAGTTTTTCTGATCTTTGCTGCGGAGGGACGGCATGGTGCTTCTGACTATGTCACCATGTTGCCCGGAAGTCTCCACACCGTTTCTTTTTTTGTATACTTTATCTTTAGTAAGATGTACTATATACAACATTGCAGCATGTAATTTGCTGTTATCATTCTCAGATGTTCACTTGCAGATGTTCATAGTTATGATTTATAAAGATACTGATAATAAAAGGTAATAATAATGAAAACTAAAAAAAAATGAGGTATTTGACTTATGTCAGAACCGACTTATGATAGAGTTGTTGGAATGGAACTCCGTCTTATGTCAGGGACTACCTGCATACAGTTCAATGTTTTGTTAGTATATTTACAGTCGTGCCACCATCACCATAATCTAATTGTTTCATTTCTTACTTTTTTTCATTGAGATATAATCCACATACAGTAATATTCACCCTTGTAAAGTATACAGTTTGGTAGTTTTTAGTATATTCACAAAATTGTGCAACCATCACCACTGTCTAATTCTGGGACATTTCATAACCCCAAAAAGAAACCTTGTACTTATTAGCAGTGACTCCTCATTTCCACCCAACTCCTCCAGCCCCAGACAACCACTAATCTACTTTTCGTCTCTATGGATTTGCCTATTCTAGACAATTCATATAAATGGAATCGAACAATGTGTGTTCTTTTGTAACTGGCACCTTTTACTTAGCATAATGTTTTCAAGGTTCACCCAGGTAGTCACTTTATTTCTTTTTACTGCCTAATAATACTCTATTGTAGGGATATGCCCCATTTGGTTTATCTATTTATCAATTGATGGATATTTGTGTTGTTTCCACTTTTTGGCTATTATGATAAATGTTGCTATGAACATTCATGTAAAGTCTTTGTGTGGAGATATGTTTTCACTTCTCTTGTAAACACCTAGGAGTGGAATTACTGGATCAGGTGCTAATTACTCTTAAGAGAATAACAGAAATTTATTTTTTTTCTATTTCAAAGAGTTTTTAACAGAGCCAAGAAACTGGTTTTTCATAAAAAGGCTGATATAAAATCTAATCTTAGAATAGAAATTCTAAGACGAGGTGAGAATTCCTTTTAGTGTAAATCATAACACTAAATGGAGTTTGCAGCAGTCTAATCAATATGCTAGGATCAAATTCTTAAGCCACATCTCCTGTGGCTGACAATTGCTTAAGAGATAAGTACACAGTAAGGGGAGGTTTATACAGTACAAAAAGCAACAAATCAGAGTTTAAAATATTAGACACTCTAATTAAAACTATTCATTTTCCTTCCCTAGCGGGGGTCTGTTTCTCATTTCATTAGAAAAAGGTGGATCGTTCATTATAATTAGTTATATAAATTTCCCCCAAAACCTTTGATAAAAGCATATTTCAGAAGCTGAAGGCCAACTAAACCTCTGGTCACATGTTATTTTTGTTTTTTTCCTGGCAATGTACATTCTAGTTCAAATATATCCAGGGAGCCGACTTTGAAGAGAGAAATTAAGAGTTGATTGTAAAATTCTACATAAACAAGAGCTTAAAAAACACATTTCAATTCAAGGTAAAATTAACCATCATGCGGGGGAAATTAAGCATAATCAAGGGAAAACTATCAGGCGTCCTACCAAGCACAGCACTAGAGAACGCCACAGGTCACCCAAAATACGCATTCTTTTTAGCCAAAGCTCTCTCCTCCCGCCAAAGCTCTAGGAATCTAGAGCGTCAGAAAAATGACCCAACCAGTGACTTATGATTCCTTTTTGATTCTCCCTATCCACCTGCTTGGAGGTGTCAAGGTGACTAAAAATGGTTAACAGTGGCCAGCAGCAGAGAGAAGCAAACATCCCTGACAACCCACAGCTGAGTAAGCAAGAGCTGTTTATTCACGAACATGTTCCATTTGGAGACTGCCGTCAAGTCCTGAAAGCCCAGGCATATTTTAGAAGGTTCCTTGAGAGGGAGAGAATAATCCTTTTATTCCCACCCCCGCCCCAACACACTCTGAGAGGCTCGGCTAGAAGCCATCTGGTCAAGACAGACCCTACCCACCGACCCCCCAAGAATAACCTCACGCACCAGAGCATCCGACCTTCCTGGGGATTGTGTAACTTCCCAAAACAGGTTTTGAGAGGGAGAGGCTGGCCTCAGCTTTAGAAGGGACTTCTGCTACCCCCATCCTCGCCAAGGCCCGCCCCAACGCCGGGGCCGGGGCTGTAGACCCTGGCGAGGAATGGCCCTTCCAGCTCCCTCTCCTCACCTGGCTCCGTCCCACCTGAGGGCAAGAGGTGCGGGGAAAAGAAACAGGCAAGGAAGGCTGACCTTGTTGCTACTGACAGTGGAGCGACACATCCTGCTGCTTCTTGGAAAGCGGCCCGAAGGACATCCTTCCCCCCGAAGGAAGGAAACCGGAGGGCGCCGGCCGGGCGGCGGCGGGCGCGGCGGCGGTGGTCGGGGCGGGCTGTGCAGCCTCTAGCGGGGACGGTCCGAGGACTACATCTCCCAGGCTGCTCTGGGCCGCCCTGCGTCGTGACCCCGGCGCGCACGGAGGCGGTGACTCTTACCTCACAGAGGTAGCTCCTCCGCCGGCAGCAACTCGGCGTCCGCGGTCCATGGACCGGAACCTCCGGCCGACGGATAGGAACCCGGGCCGCGACCGCCGCCTCCCTGCCCCAGTCTCCTCCTCCTCGCTCCCCACCGCCACCTCTGGACACCCGCAGGCCGCGCACCGCCTCTGCCGGGTTCGCGGAGCCGTCCCGGAAGGTTGGGTGGCGGGTTCGCAGCTGCCACCGGACTGAGGCCTACTCTGCCGCCGCCGCCGCCGCCGCCTCTCAGTGCTATTGTCCCTGGGCCCGGCCCTCAGCGGGTCCACTGGGGAGTGCCGAGTACGCCGGCTTCGCTGACGATGCCGGACCAAGCCCTGCAGCAGATGCTGGACAGGTACGGGCAGCTTTGGGGTAGGACGGGAGTCACGGACGGTCGCTCTGCCTCTCCTCGCGCCCGTCCTCGAGGCTCTTCGTGAGAAGAGTCCGACGTGCCCGGAGGAGTTCCACGGCCGAGGGGCCGTGTGAGGGGCAGAAAGTTTGAAGTTTATACTCGGGGGAGGACAGAGCGGGCGGCCTCGGTTTGTAGATTAGAGGGAAACTTAGTTGAGAAATAGCGTCTAATTTGTTGGAAGGCCGTTTTTAAAATGAGAGGAGCTCACGTTAACCCACAGGATTAGTTTCTTTTCCTTGTTCCCTCCTCTCCAACTATGTTGTGTTTGTCACCGATGTCACTGGCAAGAAGGACCAGATTATCTTTCAGGAGAATGACCCTCCTACAATTTAAAGGCTCTTTCCAAAAACCAAGGATAAGCATTTCTCCCCCAACTCCCCATTCCCACTCCCAAACTGTAAGATCATAGTATCCGCAATGGAGCTTTAACGGTCAAACAAGAGTAGAGGTTATGGAAAACAGCCACATGAATCCCATCGCTGGCCAGTTAGCGTACTTTACGATTAGTTGAGTTCATTGACGAAGTTTCAGCCTATACTGAAGCCGGTTGCCCATTTTGGGGGGCTCCAGTTGTTAAAACTTTTTTTGTGTAGTCAGCTGCACTGCCCTCTGCTGTTCAAATTTTAGTCCATGGGTTCTACCATGATTTTTTGGAGACTCGTAACGCGCATTTTTCTCTAACCAGGTCTTCCTGGTATAGCCAATTGTACAGGCTAATGCATAATGTTTGTGGTTGCTTGCTATTCTCAACAGACATCACTTTCCACTCTGTTCAGCAGGTGGTACAGCTCTTTGTGCTAAGTTCCAACTGTAAGATGTTGTAAAAGAAGGGCTTCCCTTAGTTGAGATTTTACTATTTAAATGCTGTGTGTGTCTGCCACACCCAGAACATAAATCACTCAAGAGTACACCTCTACCCAGATGACATGGACATTTCTTTTGTAGCTTAGAATTTTGAGACACCGAAGTTGATAGAAACTATGTAAGTTTTTTCCAGTTGGGGTGATCGTTGGTTAATTCAGTCTTTGTTTCAGGTTAGCAGTCCGACATTGTATTGACTACCCTTTCCTTACGTATGTAGTTTACAAGTTCCTGGAAGACAGAAACTTATCATTGTTTACCTTGAGTTCTAGCACTGATTCTGCTACTCAACAGGTAATCAGTAAGTGTTGTATGAACAAATGCATTAATTTATTTCTCAGTTTACCGGATTTTCCTTCTATTATAATTTAGCATACTGGCAAATTGTATTTAAAAAAAAAACTAACAGTTGCTGTCGTATCAACACCAACTCATGGCAACTCTGTGTGTGTCAGAGTAAAAACTGTGCTCGATAGGGTTTTCAGTGGCTGATTTTTTTCGGAAGTAGATCGCCAGGCCTTTTGAGGCACCACTGGGTGGATACCAGCTGAGTGTATCAACTCTTTGCACCACCCAGGGACTCCCATGCGTGTTTGTTGTTGTTATGTGCCTTGGAGTTGGTTCCTACTCCGTGACCCAATAGGACAGGGTGGACCTGTCCCATAGGGTTTTCTAGGTTGAAATCTTAACAGGAACATATCGCCAGGTCTTTTCTCCTGCATAGCCACTGGTGGGCTCGAACCACTCACCTTTCTATTAGCAGCTGAATGCTTAACCATTGCAACTGCCAGCCAAGAATTATATATTTAGCAGAACTGCCTCTCAAATATGATGATGAAATTAGGGCTTTTACAGATAAACTGAAGTTTAGGGAATTTGCAAAAACCAAACCAAAATTACAAGAAATACTAAAGGGAGTCCTCTGGTTAGAAAATCAGTGACATCAGATAACAACGCAAGACTGGAACACAGGACAGAGCAACCAGATATTGACTCAGATAGGGAAGTCAAAAATACATCAAAGCTAAAACATTGAAAATAGGGAAACAGAGATATCAATATGTAAAAAAGGACAACATTAAAACAAAAAAGAGGGACTTAAAAAATATAGACATAGATTTTTCATATGGAGGGGAAGTCAAGGTGATATAAAGAAATAAAAGACTGGTATAAACTTAGAAAAATAGGGGTAAGTATTAAGGTAACCACAAAGGAAACTAACAATCCTACAAATCAAAATGAATGCTTAACCATTGCACCATCAGGGCTCCTTTCATGCATGTATCAAAAAAACACTGAAAACCAAACCCAATGCCGTCGAGTCGATTCCAACTTATAGCGACCCTATAGGACAGAGTAGAACTGCCCCATAGGGTTTCCAAGGAAAAGCTGGTATTCGAACTGCCGACCTTTTGGTTAGCAGCCATTCTCTTAACCACTTTGTCACCGGGTCTCCATATGAGGACTACTAAAATATGCCCAGAGGAGGTTGCTTCCTGCCATTGCCAATTCCAATCAGATAGGGCCCTACTTTGACAGAGTATTTTGTAATAGATTTTTTTTCCCCTCCTCTGAGGGCCTGCTGCTTTCATTTTTATGAAGGTCACTTTTTATAAAAGTTCTTGTGTTCGTGTGCTCTTTGGAAATTTCCATAAAAGTAAAAAGAAGCCAAATAGTACTAGTGAAGTGTTTAAAACCTCCCAACAAAAACTAGGAAATTCTGGCTTCAGTTACTGAAACAGGTGACCATAACACTGACTTAACTTCATCTTCTGTACCGTTTGACATACCTCAAAGTAGATTCTTTTTCTGCAAAATTTCTTTATTGTTGTAAAAATATATAGGTGCATGTGTGTATAAAACGCAGTATTTGCCAATTCAGCACTTTTTTGATGTACAGTTTAGTGACATCAGTTACATTAATCATGTTGTGCACCCATCCCTGTATTTGTTGCCAAGTTTTTCATCGTCATAAACAGATACTCACGGCTTCCCTTTCCCCCTCCCTCTTGCCCCTGCTAAGTATTAATAAACTTTGATCTCTGTACGATTGCCTATTCTAGATATTTCATTTAAGTGGGGTTATATAATATTTGTCCGTTTGTGTCTGAATTATTTCACTGAGCATAATGTTTTCAAGGTTTAGCTATGTTGTAGCATTTTTCAGGACTTTGCTTCTCTTTATGGCTGACTAATATTCCATTATATGTAGATACAGCACCGCATTTTGTTTATCCATTCATCTATTGATGGACATTTAGGTTTTTTCCACCTTCTGTCTATTGCGAATAGTGCTGCAGTGAACTTTGGTGTTCCAAGTTGAAACCTGACTCCACATTAGAATCACCTGGGGAGCATTTTAAACTATGAATGCTTGCTTGGGGCCTTGCATAAGACCTTTAGTTAACAAATTTCTGGAGGGTGGGACTTAGGTATCTATAGTTTCAGAAGCTTTCCAGATGTTTCTAATGTGGTTGAAACTACTGGCTTAGACACTAAGGGATTATTTCATGACAAGAGGTAGTGTAGTATAGTCAGAAAAGCTTGTGGTTTAGAGATGGAAATCATGAAATTCTAATTTTGCCCCTTACTAGCTATGTGACACTTTGGACTTAAATTCTGAGGCTGCATTTCCTCATTTGTAAAATGGAAGTATGCTACCTCACAGGGTTATTGAGTCTCAAATGAGAACACATGAAAGCACTTTATAAAACAATGAACACTATTCTATTCGTATGTTAGGCAGACTGTCAGATACTTAAGACCCTAGTGTAGTGTGTCAGTTTTTTCCCCATCTTCTTCATATTTTTTGTTGTTAGCTGCAGTCGAGTCACCCGCAACTCATGGCAACTCCATGTACAAGAGAATGAAATGCTGCCCAGTCCTGTGCAGCGATGGTTTGGGAATCGGACCATTGTGGTCCATAGGGTTTTCATTAGCTAATTTTTGGAAGTAGATTGCCAGGCTTTTTTTCCCTAGTCTATCTTAATCTGGAAGTTCCACTAAAACTTGTTCAGCATCATAGCAACACACAAACTGGGCTGGCCCTATATGCAAGTTGAACATTCCTCACGTGGTTCATTTGAAGAACATTGACAAGCCCAACAGACTAAAATACGTTAGCCTATTAGGGCCCAGAATTCTTACCTTGAATTTTGCTTCCCCCTAGCCTGGCCTTTGGGTGGCAATTTTTGAGAGACAAAATTTAGCACAAAAACTTGCCCGTGGTTTGCATATTTCTTCAACACAGATTTTATCCTTGTGAAGACTAAGGAAACATGCATGAGATAACATATATTGTTGTGTTGCTTCTAGGTTAAAAGTTATATGCTTTATAGGGAATCAGTTATTAAACACTTGTATTTATTGAATTTACTTAATAAACATCGAGTGCCTACGTGTTTTGTACTATTCTAGGCCCTTGGTGTATAGTAGTGAACATAACAAAAACTACCTTCATGGAGCTTAATTTCTAGTGATGTTTGTGTTCCATAAACTGTCAAATAAAATGAAGATATGTTTAATTGTAACGTGAATGGTATGTTCCTTTTATACCGCTTAATCTTTCAAGGTGTTTAAACTAGTGACATTTTATTAGTAGCTGAAGCTGAATTGTCTTGTCCTTTGCAAATAACTGATTTTAGTTTAACAGTTACTTGTTTATCTTGATACATTTCATTATTGCAGTATTTGTAACCAGAAAGAATATATATTGGTATATACATTTCGATCACCTTTCATTTTTATTAACAATAAGCAATTGTTTATGTAAATTTATTATTTGAACCTGTAAGTTACTGTGGGTAGACAGTTGAGAGTAGTGAGAAGGGGAGGGTGGTTTTTCTAGTGCCTTAAATGATCTGGGGTCACAAATATCATTGCCCAGAAATTATAACATTGATAATAAACCTTTATATCAGGTTATCTAAACCTTGGTTAGTTTCTTTCTTTCCTTCATTGCCACACATCTTTAACAAGAAGTCTGTTATTATATATTACCTTCTCTATCGTCATCTACTTTTTTGTTTTATCTTAAATTTCTAAAAATTAGAATTAAAATATGTAGAGAACAAGACAAAGAATATTCTAATAAACTGCAGGCATGGACCTCAAATTTGAAGCCTGGACCTTCTTAAAGTTGTTTCTGAGAACTTGACTTTTGCTTCCCCATCTCACTGTAAATCAGGAAGTTATACGATCATCTGGTATCTTGTTAAAATGTAGATTCTGTTGTATTATATCTGGGGTGGAAATGCAAATTCTCAGCAGGGGTTCAGAATCCCTGCGTTAAATACTCAGGAATTTGTTGTGGTTGTTTTGGAGAATAATCTGCTCCCTCCCCACCCCCAATGGCAAAATGAATTAGAATCCTTACTCTGTGAGGGTGTTACCATCCCCAGATTCCTGTGGGGAATTTAGAGATCAAGGAAACCATACTCTGTTAAGAGCATGCTATAGTATCTTCTGATTTATATAACTTCGGTGCAACAGGTTTCTCTTCATATGTAGTCTTTGTGGCTCTGGGTTTGTAGTTCTGCCAGAATAATTTGCTAGGTCACAATCTTGCAGAGGGATTGGACAGTTTACTATGCATAAGGTACATAAAACCCTTGCGGGGATTGGTTTATATAACCATGCAAATTAGGTGGTCTTGGTGGAAGAAATAGGCTGATAAAAGGGCTAATCCCACAGAGGTTGAGGAGGAACTCAAAACCATCAAGGGGAGGAGCCGGGAGCAGAGTGTGTGCTTTGGCCCCAGGGTCCCTGCACTAAGACCCTCCTGGAACCAGCAAACAGAGCTGTAACACTGGAGATGGTGCAAGAGGGCATGAGACGGTGGTAGCAGTGTGAGCGGTGAACCCGGAGAGCAGTGCGAGATGGCTGCAGTGGGTTTCCTGACTCCAGTGTGAGATGGCTGCAGTGGGCTTCCCAGCTCCAGAGCAAGGCGGCTGCAGTGAGCTTGCTGACCCATGGAGCGAGAGAGAGCCAAGTGCTTCCAGGCAGGAGGCTTGCTGCAGAATGGGGTGCCTCTGGTCATTGGTTGGTGTAGCTAAAGGGTTGTAACACTTAGCCTGAGCAGGGCAGAAGCCAAGAGAAAGCTAGCGTGGCCGATAGAAGGGCCTAATAGCACAGCCTGCCTGGGGGAATGGCCGAGAAGGAGCTGAGAGCTGTCTTGGAAGCTGTCCTGATTGAGAAACTGTATCTTATCACTTCCAGGTTGATCCTGATCCTGAGTTATAGCCTGTTACTTCCCTAGTAGACTACGTATATGTATTATGAGTATAGTCTAAGTTCTGTGTGGTCATTGCAACAAATTCTCGAACCAAGCAAAGAAGTAGAGAGTACCGTGGGGAGGATGACTGGAGCCAGAATTGGTAAAAAGGTTGGAGAGTGGAGGTATGTCTGACCTCTACCTCATAGGAATCAGCCTTGGGCTGAAGTTAGGCAACTTCTGGTGCTGCTAGGTTACAGTAACCATCTCTGAGTTTACATTAAAGCAATTTCACACTCTCTTTGTCAGTTGGCATCTTTACCTCTATCACATCGCTCTCCCATTTTAGTAATTACAGACTGATAACCTGGAATTAAAAACCGTAAACAGTTTATATTTGCTTCTATCTGTATGTGTGAAAAGTAGAAATATTATGGATAAAGTCCCCTTTCATTCCTATCCTCCATCCTCTCCACATCCCCTCTCCGCTATAATAAAATAGGTGAAGATGGCACAGGACCGGGCAGTGTTTCATTTTGTTGTACATAGGGCCACTATGAGTCGGAACCCACTCGATGGCACCAAATAACAACAACAATCTTTCAGTCTTCTTCTTGTAATGCTTTTGTATATACTGGAGTCTGTGGATGGTGCAAACAATGCACTCGGCTGCTAACCAAAAGGTTGGCAGTATGAGTCCACCCAGAGGATCCTCAGAAGAAAGGACTGGTGATCTACTGCCAGAAAATTAGCCATTGACAGAGTAGAAGAAAAATATAGAACAAAATCCAAATTCATAAAAAAGGCCAGACTTACTGGTCTTAATAGAGACCAGAGAAACCATCAAGACGATAGCCCTAAGACACCCTTCTATTATTATTATTGAATGGGAAACTAATTTACTAGTAAACTTTCACCTAAAGCACAATAAAATGTTTTTTAAAAAAGATCAGCAATTGAAAACCCTATGGAGCACCGTTCTATGCTGACATACGTGAGGTCACCATGAGTCAGAATTGACTTGATGACAACTGTTTTTGTTTTTTTTTTTTTCCTTTTGGTTATATTTACCATAAATACTAATTAATAGTATTGTTTTTGTTTCTACAATTTAAATATATCTATAATTTGCTTTTGTTGGTATTGTTTTGAATTCTGTGATATGTAGCAATTAAAGTAAGAATTTAGGTAGTATATATAAAATACATCTACATAAAGGAAACTGTGTTGGCGTAGTGGTTAAGAGTTACGGCTGCTAACCAAAAGGTTGGCAGTTCGAATCCATCAGATGCTCCTTGGAAATCCTATGGGGCAGTTCTACTCTGTCCTTTAGGGCTGCTATGAGTTGGAATAGACTCAATGGCAATGGGTTTGGTTTGGTTTTTGGTTTTTATGTAATACAGTATTTCATTGTATTAACATACTGCTTTTTTTAATCCATTCCCTTTATTCATGACATTTAGATTCTTATTTTCCCTTTATTATCTCTCCTTATAATTTGATTTCCATTCCCCCTTTTTTCCTTGTTTGTTGTTAGCTGCCCTCGAATCAGCCCCCAACTCATAGGAACCCCATGCACAACAGAATGAAATGCTGCCTAGTCCTGTACCATCCCCTGATGGGTTGTGGATCCAACCACTGTGATCTGTATGGCTTTTACTGACTGATTTTCAGAAGCAGATCACCAGGCCTATCTTCCTAGTCCATCTTAGTGTAGAAGCTCCTCTGAAACCTGTTCAGCATCTGACAGACAGCTGGTGGCTGTGCATTGGTGCATTGGCTGGAAATGGAACCCAGGTCTCCCACGTGGAAGGCAAGAATTCCACCACTGAACCACCACTGCCCACCTTTTCTTTCCTTAACTCTACTAAAAGTATACTAAAAGTCATCGATAACTTACTTATTTATAATTGTGCTTTAGGTGAAAGTTTAGAGTGCAAATTAGTTTCTCATTCAAAAATTTATACACAGATTGTTTCGTGACATTGATTGCAGTGTCCACAATGTGTCAGCACTCTCCCGCTTTCCACCCTGGGTTCCCTGTTTCCATTCATCCAGTTTTCCTCTCCCTTCCTGCTTTCTCATGTTTGTTTTTGGGCAGGTGTTGCCCATTTGGTCTCATATACTTAACTGATCTGAGAAGCATGTTCCTCACGTGTGTTATTGTTTGTTTTATAGGCCTGTCCAATCTTTGGCTGAAAGGTGAACTTCAGGAGTGGCTTCAGTTCTGGGTTGGAAGGGTGTCTGGGGTCATAGTCTCAGGATTTTCTCCAGTCTCTGTCAGACCAGTAAGTCTGGTCTTTCTTGTGAATTTGAATTTTGTTCTACATTTTTCTACGGCTCCATACCAATAACTTCTTAATTGGTAAACCTGATGACCTTCTCTTGGTTCTCTTGTCATTGACATATATGTATTGGAGATGGAAACTGATGACCACCCCTTAACATGTTGAAATTATGTTGTTATACCATTTACTATTTCTGTTTCTGCCCTTTGCTTTTTTCCCCCCCTCATATATCACCTTTTCTTCCTTCAATCCCTTAAGTATGGGGGCTTTCTTAAGGTTCAACCCTCAGCACTTAATCATTCTTTGCTGAAAAGTATACCCACTTAAACTATCTCACTTTTACCTCTGTTGGATTGGCACCTCACCCAGATCTGTGTTTTTATTCCTGACCTTTTTCCTAGACTTCAGTGCCTTATTTCCACCTGCGTAGTAGACATTTGCATTATGTGTATATGGTAATACCAGCCTCAACTTATCTAAAAACTAAACTACTGATATTTCCCTTACCTATACTTTTCATGAATTCCCAAGTTTTGGTCTTTGACATGGCCATTCTTCTTTTAGTCTACCAGCCATAAAACCTAAAAAAAAATTTTCATGTCATTTATGTGCTTTAAAACCTGACAATGACTCTGTTGTTGTTGTTTATTGTAGTTTAAGTGAATGTTTACATTTCAAGTTAGTCTCTTATACAAAAATTTATACATACATTGTTATGTGACCCTGATTGCTCTCCCTATACTGTGACAGCACACTCCTCCTTTCCACCCCTGATTTCCCATGTCCGTTTAAACAGCTTCTAACCCTCTCTGCCTTCTCATCTCACCTCCAGACAGAAGCTGCCTGTTTAGTCTTATGTATCTACTTAAGCTAAGAGGCACACTCTTCACGAGTATGATTTTATGTCCCACAGTCCAGTCCAATCTTTGTCTGAAGTGTTCGCCTCAGAAATTGTTTTAGTTCTGAGCTGACAGAGAGTCCAGGGGCCGTGCTTTCTGGGGTTCCTCCCATCTCATTCAGACCATTAAGTCTGGTCTTCTTACTAGAATTTGAGCTCTGCATCCCACCCTTCCCCTGCTCCATCAGGGACTCTGTTGTGTTCCCTGTCAGGGTGGTCATTGGTGGTAGCCACGCGCCATCTAGTTCTTCTGGTCTCAGACTGATGAAGTCTCTGGTTTATGTGGCCCTTTCTGTCTCTTGAGCTAATACTTCCCTTCTGTCTTTGGTGTTCTTCATTCTCCTTTACTCCAGGTGGTTGGGACCAATTGGTGCATCTTAGATGGCTGCTTACAAGCTTTGAAGACCCCA
>NW_004443943.1:19231308-19272492 GCF_000243295.1 Trichechus manatus latirostris
ACTCTGTCCCTCAAAGTGTTTGATTGTATTCAGGAAACTTCTTAGCTTTGGTTTAGTCCGGTTGTGCTGACTTCCCCTGTAGTGTGTGCTGTCTTCCCTTCACCTAAGAGAATTCTTGTCTACTATCTAGTTAGTGAATAACCCTCACCCTCCCTCCCCACCCTCATAACCATCAAAGGACTCTTTATCAATATAGCATAAAATCTAAATTTTCAAGATGCTAATGTGCCTTGATCTATTTCTGTAATCCAGCCACAACCTACGTTAAGCCATCCTCTTCCACATTCCACTTCATTGTTCCCTGAGTATATCCTGCTCTTTCAGCTTGTTATTTTTGCTTTAGATGCCCTTTCTCCCTTTTAACACCTGGCAAACTCTTAACTCATCTTCAGAATTCACCTCAAATGTCAACTTGAAGCCTTGCACCGCTCCCCCAGGCAGAGTTAGTAATGCCTTTCTGTGTTTCCATAAAACCTTTGTGCATTTATTATAGTATATCACATTGTATTGTAATTTTTAAAATATTTATCCCATGTCTCTGAGTCTCTCCTTTACCACCACCACATACATTCAACTGAAAGTGCATTAAGAACAGAAATTGCCTGTATTCCCTATCCCATTTCCCCACAGTACCTAGTACATAGGAGACACTCTGTTGAACAACAGTGTCTTTCTTTTCATTCTTTGTGACATATCAGCACTTGGAATAATCTTGCAGAGATGCAGTTTAAAAAAATTGCCTCATTTGCTCAAAACCTTTCATATTTTCTTATTGCGTATTAAGCTCAAATTATTTAGCTTGGCATTCAGGACCCTCCATACTCTCATCATTATTAATCAACATTTATTGTTCTCCTGTTATGTTTAAAACACAGAGTTCATGGCCAGCACCAACACCATTTTAAAGCCTTGCTTCTCTGCATGAATAAATACATAAGTATATTATCTTTTGTCCAGGCCAAGCTGGTTTGCTCGTTCATAAAGCTCTTTCTGACCATATCTCCAACCTCATGCAGCAGTCCATCTCCAGTACTTCCTATGTTTTTTTCATGTGATAATTCCCATAACCAAACCCAAACCCACTGCTGTCAAGTTAATTCCAACTTGTTGCAAGCCTGTCGGACAGGGTAGAACAGCCCCATTGGGTCTCCAAGGCTGTAAATCCCTACAGAAGCAGACTGCCACATCTTTCTCCCAAGGAGCAGCTGACGAGTTCAAAGTGTCAACCTTTCAGTTAGCCACTAGTGCTTAACCACTGCACCAGCAGGGCTCTTTATAGTTCCTATGGAAGATAATATTTACATGGCACATTGGAGCAAACTGAAAGGATTTTGATCTCTAGAGGAAGCTTGTTACTGCTGCTTAAAACTACCCTAGCAAAAATGAAATATATAGTATCTTATACTGGCCAAAGTTCCCTAAGAAATGGGAAGTTTTCTGAGAATACACTACACATGTGGTAGCATAGTGCAGTGGAAAAAGCCAATGTTTTGGAGACAATGTCTGGAGTGCATGTAAGCCTCTCTACCTAGAAGCTGTGTGTCCTTAGAAAGACCACTTAATCCTTCTGGGCTTTTGTTTCCTTATTTGTAAAGTGGAAATACTTACACTTTCTAGGTTTATAAAGATCAGAGACAAAATGCACAGCATGACTATATGCTCAATAAATGATTGCTCTCATTGTGATGTATTTCCCTTCAGCTTTGCACTTTGGTAAAGTGTCATAATTGTGGTGGTTATATCTTTGAAAGATCCAGATATTTTAACCTCCATTCCATGTGAGTAGACAGGCATATAAAGGGATATTTAGTCTCTTTAATGGTGTATTTCCTGTTCCAGGATACCTGGGGTGTGACAGTTTTAATCCTGAGGTAAAGCAAGCAGTGTGCAGTCTTTTTGTGTTTTTTTTTTTTTCCCCCTTGTTGAATGGATTCTTCCTAGGCAGGCATTTGTACTAGTTAAGCTAAACTATTGTTTGGTTTTAAGGAGACTTCAGGGGATATTTTTGGTTTAAGGTTTAAAGATTATCTCAGGGCAGTAGTTTCAGGAGTTCATCCAACCTTCACAGCTCCAGGAAGTTTCAATTTTGTGAGAATTTTAAATTCCAGTCTACATTTTCCACCTTCTGATCAGAATTCTTTTATGGACTCTTTGATCAAAATGTTCAGTAATCGTAGCTGGGCACCATCCAGTTCTTTCAGTCTCATGGCAAAGCCAGCAGTTTTTCATGAAGGCAGTTAGCCACACATTCCATATCCTCCTCCTATTCCTGACTGTCCCCCTTCCTCTATTGTTCAGGTGAATAGAGACCAGTTGCTGTGGTTTAGATAACTGCTTGCAAGCTTTTAAGACCCCAGGCACTACTTATCAAACTAGGAGGTAGAACAGAGGCACTGAACATATTATTAGGCAGTTAACTGGGGTGTGATTTCCCATATCTTTCTAATAATACAAGAGAAACACCTCAATTTGAGTCTACAAAGATGGAATATACTGCCAGCTGTCTTGTTAGATAATCGTGCTTTCTGTTAGATAATCGTGCCTGCCTTGTTTAGGTAATTTATGTGCCGGTGACGGTATACAGTGAGAGAAAACTGTTTTATTGATAAGTAAGGTGTAATATCACATACTAGCAAAATTTTGCTGAAGATAATTTAAAAGTAACTGCAGCTGTGTATCGACAGGGACCTTCCAGGAGTTCAAGCTAGATTCAGAAGAGAACATGGAATGAGGGATATCCCTGCAGGTATTGGATGGATCTTGGCCCAAAACTGAGAATACCAGAGAAATGATTACCTGTGTTTTATCGACTCTGCAAAGGCTGTGTGGAGCGTAACAAATTATGGGTGACATTACGAAGAATGGGAATTCCAGAACTCAGTTGTGCTTATATGAACTTATACGTGGATCAATAGGCAGTTCGTTCGAACAGAACAAGGGGATACTGAGTGGTTCAGGATTGGAAAATGTGTGTGGTAGGTTTGTATCCTTTCACCTTACTTATTTAGTCTGTGTGCTGAACAAATAATCTATGAAGCTGGACTTTATGAAGAAGAACGTGGCATCAGTTTTGAAGGAAGATTTATTAACAGTCTGCAGTATGCAGATGGCACAACCTTGCTTGCCAAAAATGAAGACAATTTAAAGTGCTTACTGATGAAGATCAAAGACTACAGCCTGCAGTATGGATTACACCTGAATGTGAAGAAAATTAAAATCCTGACAACTGGACAGATAAATAATATCATGATAAATGGCAAAAAAAAATTGAAGTGGTCAACAATTTCATTCTACTTGGATCACCGATCAACATCATGGAAGCAACAGTCAAGAAATCAAACAACATATTCCATTAGGCAAATTTGCTGCAAAAGACCTCTTTAAAGTTTTAAAAAGCAAAGATGTTGCTTTGATGACTAAGGTGTGCCTGACCCAAGCCATGGTCTTTTCAGTTACCTCATATGCATGTGAAAGCTGCTCGGTGAAAAAGGAAGATAGAAGAAGAATTGATGCATTCAAATTGTGATGTTGGTGGAGAATACTGAATATACCATCGACTGCCAAAAGAATGAACAAAACAGTCTTAGAAGAAATACAAGCAGAATGCTTCTTAGAAGTGAGGATGGCGAGACTTTGGTTCACTGACTTTGAACACATCATCAGGAAAGACCAGTCACTCGAAAAGGACATCATGTTTGGTAAAGTGGAGGGTCAGTGAAAACAAGGGAAACCCTCAGTAAGACAGATTGACACAATAGCTACAACAGTGGGCTCAAACATACAAATGATCATGAAGGAAGTCAGAGCCCACTCAATGGCAACTAATAAAGTTTCCTCCCCCTTTCTTTAACATAGTTTTTAAATAATTAGTTAATCAATAAACTGGATTAGTCACGAATAAGCCCTATGATGAGAGGGAACATTTGTCTGGCCTGGTATTCGTTTTTTTCTCCCACATTTTATTTGAATTGAGGTATAACAAGATACTAAAACTGAACATATCTAAATATACAGTATGATAAATTTTTATTTATGTACACAGCTCTGAAACCATCACAATCAAGATAATAAACATATATATATACCCCCTTTGTAATCCTTTACCATGCCACAGCCTCCTCTAGGGTCCTGGGTATGTGTTAGTACCAACTATCCGCCTGATGAAGATCAAAGACTACAGCCTTCAGTGTGGATTACATCTCAACATAAAGGAAACAGAAATCCTCACAACTGGACCAGTAGGCAACATCATGATAAACGGAGAAAATGTTGAAGTTGTCAAGGATTTCATTTTACTTGGATCCACAGTCAACGCCCAAGAAATCAAACGACGTATCACATTGGGCAAATCGGCTGCACAAGACCTCTTTAAAGTGTTAAACAATGATGTCACTTTGAGGACTAAGGTGCACCTGACTGAAGCCATAGTATTTTCAGTTGCCTCATATGCATGTGAAAGCTGGACAATGAAGAAGGAGAACTGAAGAACTGATGCTTTGAATTATGGTGTTGGCCAAGGATATTGAATACAGTCTGCCAGAACAAACAAATCTGTCTTGGAAGAAGTACAGCCAGAATGCTCCTTAGAATCGAGGATGTCGAGACTTCATTTCATATACTTTGGACGTGTTATCAGGAGGGACCAGTCCTTGGAGAAGGACATCATGCTTGGTAGAGGGTCAGCAAAAAAGAGGAAGACCCTCAATAAGATGGATTCACACTGTGGCTGCAACAACGAGCTCTCAAGCATAACGATTGTGAGCTTGTTGAAGGACCAGGCACTGTTTTGTTCTGTGGTACATAGGTGCCGTCCAGTCAGTTCCGACTCATAGTGACCCTAACAACAATAATTTTATTTGCCATTCTTGTTTACTCGTATGGAAATTGCATGTTTTATTCCGTGCTATTTTCATACCCCTTAGTGTTTCTCTTTACTTACAAGAGTTCTGTGTATATTCTGGAAATTAATCCTTTGTTACATGAATTGAAGATATCTTCTCCAAGTCTGTGGCTTTGTTTACCGCATCCTTCATATAAGAGTTTTAAATTTTGATGTACTAAACTCTTTTTGCCGGGGTTGGGGGGACATTCAGAAGATCTGCCTGATGTACAAAACTTGATCAATATTTTCCTTTATGGTTTGTGATCTTTGTATTTGTTTATGAAATCCTTTATCCTGAAGTCAGGAATTTATCCTCATACTCTTTTTTTTCCTGAAAAAAATCTCTTCATATTTAAATGCTAAATCATTTGAAGTTTGTTTTGTTAAGATATGAGGTAGGATTTTTAATTTAACTTTTTCCCATGTAAATAGCCAGTTTTCCAACACCAATTAAATCATTCACCCTTTCCCAACTGGTGTGTGATATCTAGCTTTATCTCAATAGGAACTTTCTGCTCTAAGCATGTTGGTCTTCTCATTGTCCCATGAACATATGCTCAATTCCATAACTAAGCTTGCTTATGCTATTTTACCAACTTGACCATACCCTTACTCTTTTCATTCCCAAATCAAACTTGAGTCTTCATCTGTAATTCTCTCCTTTTCATGAAACTTTCTCCGCTATTTCACACTATATTTCTTACTCTCTTATTTCTCTATTATTTATGTCTCTAACATCTTTTCTTGGCATTTAATATTTTGTGTGGTGGTTTTTTGTGATCCTTGTATGCATGCTTGTTTCTAAACTAGATTGCAAGTTCTTTAAATGTAGTTCTGTATGGCATCAAATGATGTACAGTGAAACCTGTGAGAGCTGGAACACGATGGGACTGCCTCGTTTTTCCAGGTCTCTCAAGTTTTCCACCTTTGACGGGGTGAAGTCTTAACACTTTCCTATTGCTCTCTGTTAGTGGGAAATATTTGAGTTTTCCTTCTCTGTCAGGTTTCTGCCTTACACAGTTTCCAGCTTTCGCCAATTTTACTGTAGTAGGAAATCAGGTTGATTTAGAAAGAGATCTTGATTAATCTTAGATTTAAGGCAACTTAGCCGTGTATATTCCTTGAACAGTTTACAGTTTTATTCATAAGGATGTAACTGGCAAAAACAGTCTTAATTTTAAAATCATAGAATTTAATGACTGATCTTTTATAGAGTGCCATGTTATATATACACATTCATGATACTACCAATACCAGTAAGGCTATATATTTATTCTAAGGAATAAGTACCATAATATTCTTTAGATTTGTCTAGTTTAGCTGTTTTGTCTTTATATAATAATAGTGCTTTGTTCTTTGAACTCGGAACCAATTATGACACTTCCCAGATCTCCCCTAACTTCTTTGTAAACCGATGTACCTTTCCCAGATCTCCCCTAACTTCTTTGTAAACTGATGTACCCCAGCTTGGTGGGTGAGAACATATGAAAATTAGTGAGTGGGTACATCAGCAAGCAAGAAGCATTTAGAAAAGCTCATGAAAGGAAAAGAAGGGTAGAGTAAAATGAATTAGAGGATTTGAATGAATATCTTTTTTTTTTTTAAATTTTTTCCCGTACAAAAATTTATACATACATCACTATGTGACTCTAATTGCTCTCCACATACTGTGACAGCACACTCTTCCTTTCCACCCCTGATTCCCCATGTCCATTCAACCAGCTCCTAACCCTTTCTGCCTTCCCATCTCACCTCAGGACAGAAGCTGCCTGTTTAGTCTTTTGTATCTACTTGAGATAAGAGGCACACTTCTCACGAGTGTCACTTTGTGTCCCACAGTCCAGTCAAATCCCTGTCTGAAGAGTTGGCCTCGGAAATTGTTTTAGTTCTGGGCTGATAGAGAATCCAACGGCCATGCTTTCTGGGGTTCCTCCAGTCTCATTCAGACCATTAAGTCTGGTCTTCTTACTAGAATTTGAGTTCTGCATGGCACCTTTCTCCTGCTCTATCAGGGACTGTCTGTTGTGTTCCCTGTCAGGGCAGTCATTGGTGGTAGCCGGGCACCATCTAGTTCTTCTGGTCTCAGGCTGATGAAGTCTCTGGTTTATGTGGCCCTTTCTGTCTCTTGAGCTAATACTTCCCTTCTGTCTTTGGTGTTCTTCATTCTCCTTTACTCCAGGTGGTTGGGACCAATTGGTGCATCTTAGATGGCCGCTTACAAGCTTTGAAGACCCCAGATGCCACTCACCAAAGTAGGATGCAGAACATTTTCTTAATAAGCTTTGTTGTGCGAGTTGACTAGATGTCCCCTGAAAGCATGGTCCCCAGACTCCTATCCCTGCTATTCTGTCCCTCAAAGTGTTTGATTGTATTCAGGAAACTTCTTAGCTTTGGTTTAGTCCAGCTGTGCTGCCTTCCCCTGTAGTGTGTGCTGTCCTTCCCTTCACCTAGGATAATTCTTATCTACTGTCTAGTTAGTAAATAACCCTCACCCACCCTCTCCCACCTCATAACCATCAAAGAATGTTTTCTTCTGTGTTTAAACCGTTTCTTGAGTTCTTATAATAGAAGTCTTCTACAGTATTTGTCCTTCTGTGACTGACTAAATTCACTCAGCATAATGACCTCCAGCTTCCTCCATGTTATGTTTCACGACTTCATAGTTGTTCTTTATCGTTGCTTCGTATTCCGTTGTGTGTATATACCATAATTTGTTTATCCATTTGTTTGTTGATGGGCAGCTAGGTTGTTTCCATCTTTTTGCTATTGTGAACAGTGCTACAATGAACATGGGTGTGCATGTATCTATTCGTGTGATGGCTCTTATTTCTCTAGGATATATTCCAAGGAGCAGGATAGCTGGATCGTATGGTACTTCTGTTTCTAGCTTTTTAAGGAAGCACCAAATCGATCTCCAAAGTGGTTGTACCATTTTACATTCCCACCAGCAGTGTATAAGTGTTCCAGTCTCTCCACAACCTCTCCAACATATCTTACTTTGTGTGTTTTGGATTAATGCTAGCCTTGTTCGGGTGAGGTGGTATCTTATTGTAATTTTGATTCGCATTTCTCTCGTGGGCACTTCCTCTTGTATCTGGTAGCCGCCTGAATATCTTCCATTGTGAAGTGCCTGTGCATATCCTTTGCTCATTTTTTAATTGGGTTATTTGTCTTTTGGTTGTTGAGGTTTTGCAGTATCTTGTAGATTTTAGAGACTAGATGCTGATCACGTTTGTAGTAGCCAAAAATTTTTTCCCAGTCTGTTGGTTGTTTTTTCACTCTTTTGGTGAAGTCTTTTGATGACCATAGGTGTTTGATTTTTAGGAGCTCCTAGTTATCTAGTGTCTCTTCTGGTGCTTGTGCATTGTAACTTACGGTTTGTATTGTGTTTATACCATGTATTAGGGCTCCTAGCATTGTCCCTATTTTTTCTTCCACGATGTTTATCATTTTCGATTTTATATTTACGTCTTTGATCCATTTTGAGTTAGTTTTTGTGTATGGTGTGAGGTATGGGTCTTGTTTCAGTTTTTTGCAGATGGATATCCAGTTATGCCAGCACCATTTGTTAAAGAGACTGTCTTTTCCCCAGTTAATGGACTTTGGGCCTTTGTCAAATATCAGCTGCTCATAGGTGAATGAATTTATGTCTGGATTCTCAATTCTGTTCCATTGGTATATGTATCTGTTGTTTTACCAGTACCAGGCTGTTTTGACTACCGTGGTCGTATAATAGGTTCTAAAATCGGGTAGTGTGAGGCCTCCCACTTTGTTGTTCTTCTTGAGTAATGCTTTACTTATCCGGGGCCTCTTGCCTTTCCATATGAAGTTGGTGATTTGTTTCTCCATCTCATTAAAAAATGCCATTGGAATTTGCATTGGGATTGGGTTGTATCTGTAGATTGCTTTGGGTAGAATTGACTTTTTTATGCTGTTGAGTCTTCCTATCCATGAACAAGGTATGTTTTTCCACTTATGTAGGTCTCTTTTGGTTTCTTGCAGTAGTGTCTTGTAGTTTTCGTTGTATAGGTCTTTCATGTCTCTGGTTAGATATATTCCTAAGTATTTTATCTTCTTGGGGGCTATTGCAAATAGTATTGATTTGGTTATTTCCTCTTCGAAGTTCTCTTTTAGTGTAGAGGAATCCAACTGATTCTGGTATATTTATCTTGTATCCTGATACTGTGCTGAAATCTTCTGTTAGTTCCAGTAGTTTTCTTGTGGATTCTTTGGGGTTTTCTGTGTATAAGATCATATCATCTGCAAATAGAGATATTTTTACTTCTTCCTTACCAATCTGGATGTCCTTTATTTTTCTAGCCTAATTGCTCTGGCTAGGATCTTCAGCACAGTGTTGAATAAGAGTGGTGATAAAAGGCATCCTTGTCTGGTCCCATCCTCAAGGGGAATGCTTTCAGATGCTCCATTTAGAATGATGTTGGCTATTGGTTTTGTATAAATGCCCTTAATTATGCTGAGGAATTTCCCTTGTATTCGTATTTTGCTGAGTTTTTTTTTATCATGAATGGGTGTTGGACTTTGTCAAATGCCTTTTCTGCATCAATTGGTAAAATCATGTGGTTCTTGTCTTTTGTTTCATTTAATGTGATGGATTACATTGATCGTTTTTCTAGTGTTGAACCATCCCTGCATCCCAGGTATGAGTCCCACTTGGTCATGGTGAATTTTTTTTTTTGATATGTTGTTGAATTCTGTTGGCTAGAATTTTGTTGAGGATTTTGCATCGATGTTCATGAGGGATATTGGTCTGTAGTTTTATTTTTTTGTGATGTCTTTACCTGGTTTTGGTATCAGGGTTATGCTGGCTTCATAGAATGAGTTTGAGAGTATTCCCTCCTTTTCTATGCTCTGAAATACCTTTAGTAGTAGTGGTGTTAACACTTCTCTAAAAGTTTGGTAGAATTCTCCAGTGAAAATGTCTGGGCCAGGGCTTTTTTTTGTTGGGAGTTTTTAAGTTAACTTTTCAATCTCTTCTTTTGTTATAGGTTTATTTAGTTGTTCTAATTCTGTTTGTGTTCGTTTGGGTAGGTAGTGTGTTTCTAGAAATTTTTCCATTTCCTCTAGGTTTTCAAATTTGTTAGAGTACAATTTTTACAGTATTCTGTTACGATTCTTTTAATTTCAGTTGGGTCGGTTGTGATACCGCCCATCTCATTTCTTATTTGGGTTATTTGCTTCCTCTCCTGTTTTTCTTTTGTCAGTTTGACCAGTAGTTTATCGATTTTGTTGATCTTTTCAAAGAACCAGCTTTTGGGTTGTTAACTTTTTCAATTGTTTTTCTCTTCTCTATCTCATTTAATTCTGGTCTAATTCTTATTTCTTTTCTTCTGGTGCCTGAGGGCTTCTTTCACTGCTCTCTGTCTACTTGCTTGAGTTGTAGGGTTAATGTTTTGATTTTGGCCCTTCTTTTTGGATGTGTGCATTTATTGCTATAAATTGACCTCTGAGCACTGCTTTTGCTGTGCCCCCAAGGTTCTGGTAGGGTATGTTTTTATTCTCCTTTGGTTCTGTGAATTTCTTTATTCCATCTTTAATTTCTTCTATAACCTAGTAGTTTTGAGCAAGGTGTTGTTTAGTTTCCATATTGATTTCCACTTTTATGGTCTTATGGTCAGAAAAGATGCTTTGTAATATTTTGATGCTTTGTTTTCTGTTAAGGCTTGCTTTATGGCCTAATATGTGGTCTATTCTGGAGAATGTTCCATGTGCATTGGAAAAGAAAGTATACTTGGCTGCTGTTGGATGAAATGTTCGGTATATATCCATGAGATCAAGTTGGTTGATTGTGGCATTTAGATCTTCCATGTCTTTATTGAGCTTCTTTCTGGATGTTGTGTCCTTCACCAAAAGTGGTGTGTTGAATTCTCCCACTATTATTGTGGTGCTGTCTGTCTCTCTTTTCAATGTTGTTAGAGTTTGTTTTATGTATTTTGGGGCCCTGTCTTTGGGTGTGTAAATATTTATTATGGTTATGTCGTAGTGTAATTGACCCTCTAATGATTATATAATGTCCTTCCTTATCCTTTATGGCGGATTTTACTTTAAAGTCTATTTTATCAGAGATTAATATTGCCACTCCTGCTCTTTTTTTAGTGCTGTTTGCTTGATATATTTTTTTCCATCCTCTGAGTTTTAGTTTGTTTCTGTCTTTAAGTCTAAGGTGTGTCTCTTGTAGGCAGCATATAGGCAGCCACTTTCTGTCTCTTTATTGGTGCATTTAGTCCATCTACATTCAGCGTAATTATTAATAGGTATGAGTTTAATGCTGTCATTTTGATATCTTTTGTGTGTGTGTGTTGTTGACAAGTTTCTGTGTTCAGTTAATTTTATGTGCTGAGTCGTTTTTCCTTTTGTATTTTCTTTTCATCGTTTGCATTATTCATTTCGTATTTGCTGAGTCTTTATGTTTTTCTTGTTTTTTGTTTTGATGTATAGGATTGTTAGTTTCTTTTGTGGGTACCTTAATATTTACCCCTGTTTTTCTAGGTTTAAACCAGTCTTTTATTTCATTATATCGCCTGGACTTCCTCTCCATGTGAGAGATCCCTCTTTTTTGTTTTAATGTTGTCATTTACATATTGAGATCTCTGTTTCCCTGTTTTCAGCGTTTTAGCTTTGATTTATTTTTGTGGCTTCACTATCTGGGTTTATATCTGGTTGTTGTGTCCTGTGTTCTAGTCTTGGGTTGTTATCTGATGTTATTGATTTTCTAACCGGAGGACTTCCTTTCATATTTCTTGTAATTTTGGTTTGGTTTTTGCAAATTCCCTAAACTTCTGTTTATCTGGAAATGCTGAAATTTCGCCATCATATTTGAGAAACAGTTTTGCCGAATGTATAATTCTTGGCTGGCAATTTTTTTCCTTCAAGACCTTACATATGTCATCCCATTGCCTTCTTGCCTGCAAGTTTCTGCTGAGTTATCCGAGCTTAGTTTTATTGACTCTTCTTTGTAGGTGACTTCGTTTATCTCTAGCCGCTCTTAAAATTCTCTATCTTTGGTTTTGGCAAGTTTGATTATAATATGTCTTAGTGACTTTCTTTTGACATCTACGTTGTGTGGGGTTCAGTGAGCATCTTGGATAGGTATCTTGTCATCTTTCATGATATCAGGGAAGTTTTCTGCCAACAAATCTTCAACAGTTCTATCTTCTGTTTCTCCCTGTGTTCTGGTATTCCAATCACTCGTAGGTTATTCCTCTTGATAGAGTCCCGCATAATTCTTAGGGTTTCGTCTTTTTTTTTTTTAATTCCTTTATCTGATTTTTCCTCAAATAAGTTGGTGTCAAGTGCTTTATCTTCAGTCTCACTAATTCTGACTTCTGTTGCCTTAATTCTGGTCCTGTGACTTCCTATTGAGTTGTCTAATTCTGAAATTTTACTGTTAATCTTCTGGATTTCTGTTTGCTGTCTCTCTGTGGATTCTTGCAGCCTGTTAAATTTGGTTATCGTTAAGTTCCTCTATTGCTTTGTCTGTGTGTACCTTGGCTTGTTCTGCATTTTACATGATCTTCCTGATGTCTTGAATAGTTCTGTATATTAATCTTTTGTATTCTTCCTCCGGTAATTCCAAGAAGTTCTCTTCCTCTGGAAGATTTCTTGATTCTGTGTTTTGGGAGCTTGCTGAAGCTGTTATGGTGTGCGTCTTTATGTGATTTGATATTGACTGTTGTCTTCGAGTCATCAATAAGTTATTATATTTATTTATGTTTGCTTACTGTGTCCCAGCTTCTTGTTTTGTTTTGATATTCCCAAATAGGCTGCTCATGTGAGCTACTTTGATTACTGTTGCCTTTGAAGGTCTAATGTCCCGTCACCAGGTGGTTAGATCTGTTACTAGGTATGGGAGCCCAAGAGTCCATTTACTTTCATGGATTCAGCTCAGGTGTCTGCGTAGTCAGTCACCAAGTGTGTGGTGCACGTTCTCACCTACAGTCCTAGACACGAAGGGGTGATTTGAGTAGGCACAGGTATCTGGCTGCAGTAAGGGGTCACGGGCTGAGCAAGTCACGGGACTAAAGTTTGCCCCTGAGTGTCTGGAGGAAAGCATGTCCCTGTTCTGTAGAGTACATAGGTGGGTGGGTTTTGCAGCCAGACTGTGGGCACCCAGTGCTTTTGGCTGTAAGGACTGGGAGGCACCACTTATTCCTGGACCCCTGTTGCAGGTGACTAGGTGGCTTGGGTGGAGCCACCAGTCCTCAGGCCCCTGATGTGGGTGAGGACCCTGCTTAATGGGCAGAGCAGTATCAAATGTCACAAACCTGCCATTCCATCATACAGCTGATACAGTTGAAGTTAAGCTTCAGGTATATACCCTGTTGTACTGTGCTAATGAGGGCCTACGCTGGCATTCAGAGTTTGTGGACCCCTTGCATCTGTGCCTAGGGAGCTGTGCCTGCCCTGAGATCCTGGCTTAGGGGAGCTCGTAGATTATTTTTTCTTGTTTGTTAATTTCCTTCTCCAAGGCCGGGAGAATGGCTCAGGGGGCATGATGGGTCCTACTTCTGGCCCTGGGGACAGACGCAGCAATCGCTGAAGCTGGCCTGGGACCAGGTGTAGAACAAGGAGGGAGCAGGTAAATGGAGAAGAGGTTCTTCCCAAATGGGGTGTTTTTTGATCCGTGCGGTAGGTTAGATGCATGTACTTCTCTTTTGCCAATTGAATGCTGCTTTTCACTCGTTCTGGAGGCTTGAGTAGACTCTCCGCAGCTTAGTTTCTCCCTTCATGGAAAACGCGTCCCAACGCGACTGCCCAACTCACGGTGTACACCAGCAGATCTGGCCTGGACAGTGCCGGTTGCCACTGGGTCAGGTCTGGCAACTCCTCACTGCTTCTGAACCGTCTCTCCCTCCCCTTCTGCTCAGTACGATTCCCCAACTTTGTCTTTGATGTTCACGGCTCTTTGATTGTCATACATAATCGATTCACTTGTTTTTTCAGGTCTTTGTTGTAAGAGGGACCACAGAAAGCATCTGCCTAGTGTGTCATCTTGGCCCTGCCTCCTTTCCTTGGTTTCTTAATGGTCAGCTCTGGTGGTAGATTAGCTGCTTTGCCAATTAACTGTTGTAAAAAAAAATAATAACGGACAGGGCACTTAACGAATAAATGTTAGTTAATGTAATCACAGGGCCTAGGTGGGTTATGGAAGCAATTTTTCACTCCTTTGCTCTCCCAGATTCTCTCTCTCCACTCAGTTTCTTTCTCCCTCTAATCACATTCCTACTCTAAAGCCCCCTTCCTGAAGCTGTCTTCTCATTTTATACTTAAATTGTGGGTTTTTGTTACTTTCCCTGCTCTCATTACTCTAGTTCACTACTGTCCAATAGAACTTTCTACAGTGATGGAAATATTCTATATCTGTGCTCTCCAGTATAGTAGCTACTAGCCATATATGACTATTGAATTCTTGAAATGTGGCTCATGTGACTGGGGAACTATTTTTAACTTAATTTAAATGAAATTTTAATAGCCATGTGTGATTAGTGGCTACCATATTGGACAGTACAGCTCTTAACTAGAGGTAACCTCATTTGTTTTAGCTCTAAGCCACAGTTTCCAGTCCTGCTGCCCATTTCCCGAACCTTCCTATGGATTCAGTCTTGATCTGCTTCACACCTTGTGGGCCATCTTTCCTCCATGTTGTGGGTCTAAATTCCCTTCACATTCCAGCCTTACAGTCTTCTGCTGCACCTGCCTCAGACTTTTGGTGGCTCCTTCTCGAGATCTGATTTTATCTGAGGACCTTGGGTCCGCTACATATTCAAACTTTAGAATACTTTGCTAATGAATGTACTGAGGAATAAAACAGAACAAAAAGAATCCATTGAAATGATTTGGTCCTAAGTCTTCTGTTGAAAACATTACAAGAAAATCTGTGTATTTAAAGATAACATTAAAGAAAAAATAAAAACAGTATATCTATTGAATAAGCATCTACATTGTATATACTTGTTATAAAGAAAATAATTTTTAGGTATAAAGAAACTGTTTACCTTTCTTATTGGTATTCTGGTAGGACTTTTTTCCTGATAAGTTATTAGGGTTGTGGGGATGAGCACTTGCATACAACATGAGTCCCATTAAGGGACAGCTGCAGTGGGGAGGAGATTGGGGTCATAAAGGTAACATCATCATTTTCTCTTTTAATTTACAGAAGTTGCTGGGTGTGTTTTGCCACTGATGAAGATGATAGAACAGCTGAATGGGTGAGACCATGCAGGTGCAGAGGATCTACAAAATGGGTTCACCAGGCTTGTCTACAGCGCTGGGTGGATGAAAAACAAAGAGGAAACAGTACAGCCAGAGTCGCATGTCCTCAGTGCAATGCTGAATACTTAATAGTTTTTCCAAAGTTGGGTAAGAAGATCCTAATAAACAGAACAAATATATTTGATATTATTACATAATTCTTATGAATTCAGGTTTAGTTTTAAATGACCTGGCTCTTTTTTTTTTTTTTTTTGTGGTATTCTGTATTCCTTTTCTACTCTTCCTTCTTTAAATGTCAGCCATTTATTTGTTTTGCTAACACTTTATAATATCAGTAATATATCCCAAAATGCATCCATTTGTCTGTGTATTAACTTTTTATTTGGTTGAGCCAAGAAAGAGCTTGCATATTTAATTGTGTAGATAAAATCACATAACAAAGCTGTAATAAAAGCTGACTATAGAGTCTCATTATCTGGTGACAGTTCATGTAGGGGAAAGAAAGCAATAGTGTGTTCTTTCTAATACTTATCCTTAATTCTTCTATTAAGGAGTAAAAGTAGAGAAAGGAAAAATTTAATAAAATACAAAGTTAAACTCAGACTTGGAATCCATTTAACGTGGTTATCTTTCATGAAAACTGCTAACTGTTTTCTGGGAATCAGCAGGGAAAGAATAACCAAAGATGTTGAGAATGGGGGCCAGGCTGTTTAAAGGAAGCTGTAATATATTGTTAGCATGCTCCATCATAGCCATGTAGTTATGAACTGGTGTTCATTCTCTTTGTTTCGTGTTTATGCCATGTCAGTTGTTAAGCATTTTTAATATCATCCTTGGTTATAGCCAAGAGGTGTAAGGTTCTGGTCAGAAGGAAAGAATAACTTTGGGGGGGTTATGGAGTTTTGGGGTTTGAGGAGAAATTGGAAATAATTATTAGATATATTGTTTTTTCTAGGTGCTATGCATATTGAAATGAGACCCTTTTTTTAAAAAAAAAAACAAAGGAACATAAATGCAGACAATGAAGTGCTTTTCTAATGTAAGAAGGTTAATAATAAACAAAATTACCCTGGTTGTATTTTTTTAGCAATAATGGGTAGAAAGAAACAATAGCTGAAAGTAGTATTTCTTAGACATTTGGAATACGTGGACCACATGATGGATCTGTATACACACTACTGATTTTAGATAAAGTAAACACAAAGGAATAATTTTTTTTTTAATTGTAAGATCAAAGCAGTATTTTAAAATAATTTAAACATCTGGGAAAGCAATTATTGCTGCAGTCTTTCACCACATTTATACCTGGTTCACTGATGTCGAAGTTAAGGTTTCATATTTAATTAGTTTCTTTTCCTACTCTTGATCGCAGTGGTTAAGAGCTTAGTTGCTAACCAGAAGGTCAGCAGTTAAAATCCACCAGCTGCTCCTTGGAAACCCTATGGGGCAGTTCTACTCTGTCCTATAGGGTCGTTATGAGTCGGAATCGACTTAGTGGCAGTGGGCTTGGGCCACTTTTAATTACAGGTTGTTGGGAATAGTAGCAAGTATATAGTGATTCTTTTAGGTATTTTAGGTATTCAGTGTAAGGATGGACACAAAAATGAATAAAAATACAGTAAAAGTGTTGTTTCAGGCACTGACAAATGTATGTCACTCAACAGTAAAGCTGAATATTTCATTTTGAGAGATGGCAATGGGCATCTGATCTTTCCTTTTGGTTGTATTCAGTTCTAGGAAATGTTTTCACGTTTAGTGCAGTAATTGAATGTGGTTTTAGAGTGTATCTAAGACATTGATTTTTTTTCTACAACCAGACAAGATTTGGAAGAGTCAAACTCTCTTTGTTTAAGCCATTTGTTTCATGTATTGGTCTTCATATTTTATCCTTAAGAATTGTGATATTTCACCCTCAAATGATAGGTTCAAGCTATTCACTATACTGTATGTGTCATGGACTATGGCACTTGAGTAAGCAACTTGAAATCATAGAAATGTTTTTTGATGTTATCAGTGTCATGAAAAAAAATTTGTCATCCTTCATTTGAAAAGTTTTCGTTAGCATCTTTCCTGGTGACACGATAGAAAAGCAGAGTCTTCTGTTTATTCTTTCTTGATGTAACATGCTGAAGGAACCTTTTAAGGACTGCAGTTTGAATCATATTCACAATTTTCCTTGTGCTCTTGAACACTGAGTCAGTGATAGAGGGCATATTGTCAAATGCCAGCTATTGTCTGTGAATGAAGCTGTGTGTGAATTGACTTTCAGGTGCTGTGCTCTTCCTTGCTGCTTACTAGTGCTTTTGCCATACTGATCCCAGTCCACCTTTTCAAGTTTATATCAAGGTCCAAAAATAATTGTTGGTTAAAAGAAAATACTTTCTCCGTAACATAAGTTTTCATTGATTATCATTCTCCTTGAGAACAGGAACCAGACAAGGATGCCCTTTATCACCACTCTTATTCAGCATTGTGCTGGAGGTCCTAGCCAGAGCAGTTAGGCTAGAAAAAGAAATAAAGGGCATCCAGATTGGTAGGGAAGAAGTCAAAGTATCTCTGCAGATGATACGATCTCATTGATAATCACAGTTAAAAAGGTCACTTATATTTCTTGATTTACATATTATACATGTATTCGCTGAGAGTTGATTCATACTCTGCACACTAGTGGTTTCACCCAGCCATAAAACAAAATATCTAAAAGCATACATCTGTGATAGTAATTATTCTTCCTCACTATATACTGTGCATATTATGTAATATCTAGTAATGTCATCTGATGATGGAATTTTGCCAATAGATTGTTTTGTTTCTCTCTGAGCATATTTGTCATTAATTTTGCAGCTGACAACTCAACACCTTTCTTTGTTAAAAGAAGTTCTTTTGAATATAGTTTTTATCTTTGTTTTTAATGACAAAAGTCATAGTGGAGGCTTTGATTGGTTTACCAGAATAGTTGAAAATGATGTGGCTTCAGTGGCTTCTTGTCACTGTTTCATGTTTCATAAGACACCAGTACAGTGGGAACAAAGGGGTCTCCTAATATAGACTAATCAAACCACATTCACTAGTCACAGCCCATTGTAAGATCCCACTATTTTCATTCTAATACTTTTTTTTTTAAATTTTGTTTTAGGTGAGAGTTTACAGCACAAATTAGTTTTTCATTCAAAAAATTTAAACACAAATTGTTTTGTGACATTAGTTGCAATCCCCACAATGTGTCAGCACTCTCCCCGTTTCCCTTTTCACCCTGGGTTCTCAGTGTCCATTCATCCAGTTTTCCTGTCTGTTACTACCTTCTCGTCTTTGCTTTTGGGCAGGTTTTGTCCATTTGGTTTCATATACTTCATTGATCTAAGAAGCACAGTCCTCATGTGTGTTATTGTTTGTTTTATAGGCCTGTCTAATCTTTGGCTGAAGGTGGACTTTGAGAGTGGCTTCATTTCTGAGTTAGCGGGGTGTCCAGGAGCCGTAGTCTTGGGGGTTCCTCCAGTCACAGTCAGACCAGTAGGTCTGGTCTTTTTTTGTGAATTTGAATTTTGTTCTGCATTTTTCTCCTCCTCTGCCCAGGACCCTGTCAGAGCAGTGGGTGGTGGTAGCCAGGTACCATCTAGTTCTTCTGGGCTCAGGTTGGTGGAAGCTCTGGTTCATATGGTCCGTTAGTCCTTTGGACTAATATTTTCCTTGTGTTTTTGATTTTCAAGATAAAAACTGTTTTATTTATGACATCCTAAGTTAAATGTACTTTTATCACTTTTACTTTTTTGAGCCATTCATTCTTTTTCCTAAATTTGTGCTTTAACACACACAATATGATAGTAACAACAATAAAATACACATTTAACCAGTGTAAGCAACTCACATGTGAAAAGTATGTTAGCTTGAAACAGTACTTTCTTCAGAACCTAAAAGAATTCCTTTGAAAATCATGATTAATCTTACTTTTAAAATTTGGGAAATGTGTGTGATCAAAACTTTTATCACCTTCTCAAACTGTCTATAGACTACTTGATAGATTGCCAAGGACCATTGGTCCCTAAGCTACACTGAGAAACAATGGCTAGAGGAAGGAATAAAAGACATGAAGATGCAGAGGGGAAGAGGTGATGGTTAACATTCTATGGGATGATCTCTGTGTAGCAGGTGTTAAATAAGTTTTCATGTGGATTTAGCCTCAATCTAGCTGTCTAGGTGTCAAATTCTGCATCTTTTCTGGTATTGAGTGGTGGCAGAAATGGAGGGATGGTGGTAAATGTATGTTCTTAATTCTTGATAGGGAATATATTGTGCTCAAGTATGAAAAATACAGAGGACACATCAGATTTTCATCCTTCTCACTATTTGCCCCCCATTTTACCAGTTGCCATCAAGTCATCTCCAACTCACGGAGACCCCATGTGCGTCAGAGTAAACTGTGCTCCATAGGGTTTTCAAACTAAAATAAAAACCAAGTCCATTGCTGTTGAGTCAATTCTAACTCACAGCGACTCTATAGGACAGAACTGCTCTATAGGGTTTCCAAGGCTATAGTCTTTATGGAAGCAGACTGCCACATCTTTCTCCTGTGGAATGGCTGGTGAGTTTGAACTGCCGACCTTTCAGTTAGCAGCTGAGCACTTAACCACTGTACTACCAGGGATCCTTATGGAGTTTTCAGTGGCTGATTTTTCGAAAGTAGATTGTCCGGCCTTTCTCCTGAGGTACCTCTGGGTGCATGAGAACTGCCAACCTTCCTGTTAGCAGCCGAGTGCTTAACTGTTTATGCCACCCAGAGACTCACCGCCCGTTTTAGGGTTTGCTGTCTTCTCTCTTCTAATGAATTAGGCCAGTTGTATCCATACAGCTACTTTAAAACATTGCAATTCAAAATGTGGTCCTCGGCCCAGCAACATTGGCATCATCTGGGAGCTGTTAATGTAGAACCTTGGGTGCCACCCATTTTACTGAATCAAAATAATGCATTTTAATAAGATCCTCAGATGATTTATATGCACATTGAAGTTTAAGAAGCATTGCTTTAAAACATGAAAGGAATACCAGCTGAAAAAAATAATCCTCCATAAAAATAAAGCATTTCCATGAAGTTTGAGATTCTGTAGTAACCTTTTTTAGCTAAGCAGAAAAATTCATAGAGTATCTCAAAAGTAGAGATCTTGACTCCCAAGGGTAGAAGGGACTGATTCACATTAGATTCCTTTTCTTTTGTTCGTTTCTTTCAGCGGTGTTTTCTAGTTTTCAGTGTACTATGTTTGTACTTCTTTTGTTATGTTTATTCCTAAGAATTTTATTGTTTCTGTTGCTACTGTAAATTGAATTGTTTTCCTGATTTTATGTTTGTATTGTTCATTGCAAGTGTATAGAAACACAATTGATGTTTTAATATTGGTCTTGTATCCAGCAACCTTGCTGAACTCATTTAGTAGTTCTAGTAGTTTTTTAATCAACTCCTTAGGATTTTCTAATACAAAATCATGTCATCTGTGAATAAAAATTGTTTTGCTTTTTCCAGTCTAGCACTGCTTTAGATACATCCTGTAAGTTTTAATATGTTGTATTTTTGTTTTCATTCCTCTCAGAGTATTTTTAAAGTTCCTTTTTAGTTTCTCAGTTGACCCATTGATTATTTAGGAGTATTGTCATTTAGTTTTCACATATTTGTAAGTTTCCAAAATGTCCTTTGTTAATTGATTTCTAATTTCATTCCATTGTGGTTAGAGAACATACTTTGTCTGATTTCTGTTGTTTTGAATGTATTATAGAGGCTTGCTTTATGGCAAAGAATAACCAAGTCTTCTGTTTCCTTGTTGATCTTCTACTTATCCATTGTTAAAAGTGGGGTATTGATGGCTCCAGCTATTATTGTTGAATTAGCTATTTCTCCTGTCCATTTTTGCAAGCCTTTAGTTAATTCCCAGAGCTTTGGAAAAGTTTATTTTGACAGTTTTTGCCAACATGCTTCTTGCTTTTATGGAGGAACAGATTTTCAGATATCTTACTTTGCCATTCTGCTCCTTTTCTTTCGTGCCCAAGCTAGACTTGAGAGTGCTCTCTACAATCCTGACTGCCTACTTCCTAAATGGCACTCTTAATGCTTTCAGTCCATTTCTTCTCCCTCATCTACACAGCTTTATCTCAAGTGGCTATTCTGCTTCTAATCTGTCTGCTTGCATTCTTTTTGATTCCCTTTTCCCTCGTCATACTTTGGATATATATATAATTCTTTTAGATTAACTGTCTTTCTACAGTGGTATCATAAATAGCTAGCTATTCTTGTCTTTTTGGTTAAGACAGTGAATCTGTGATTTAAAATTGGAGAATCACTATTTCAGAGGAAAACCTTTGAAATATAGTCCAGAGTTCAACTGCCTTTGACGTCCTGTACAGCAACACCTAAGAGAGCTTATAGTATTGACATCATGAAAATTATGAGGATTGTGAATATACTAAAAAGAGTCTTGATATGTTACTACTTTTACTGAGGATTGAAAATGAAAACCGCTAGGTCAGAATGCAAGTATAGCCATTTTGTTTTCACATTTCCAATTAATTTGGTTTTGTCTTAATAGATTAGTATTAAATTCTTAGATGGCTTTCAAGTTAAAATTTTATTACACATTTTTCTTATTTCTTGATTTTATTATTTTCAAGTAATTAAACATTAAACTTCTTGCATACAGTTCAAAGTAACTAACAATTACCCTCAAAAAGTGGTTGCCAAATATTAAGTGGAATGTAAAGTTTAGAAGGGAAAGATATTCAGTAGGAATGATGAGGGCTAGTTCCTTGGAGAAACCTTTCCTGGAGAATCTAGCAAATGAAATAGTTATTACAAAGAGTTTGTTTATATTTTGTTAATATTATTAACAGTGATGTCAGTAGCTATCATTTACTAATACACCCTTGTGCCGGGCACTATGCTGGTCACTTTACCTATACTATCTTAGTTAAACCTCTCAACAGCTCTGCACAGTAGGTATTGTCATTATTTTACAGATGAAGAAAAAGACTCAGCAAACTTACTTAATAGAAGCCCATGGGCTTGCAGCAAGTAGGTGGAGGATCCAGGATTTTAAATTGTTGCATTTCTTAAACTGTCACTCAATGAGTCAGATACCAGATCATGTATGAATAAGTAGTAGTTTCAAATAACATTAGAACTAATAGGGAGGATAATGTGAATTTGAATTAGTTTGAGATAACTGATAATAAATTACATTTATAATGTATAAATAGCAAAGATTTTTTGTGAGTTGGTGCTGCTGGAATCAAAGGAGAAACATGGCCAAGAAGCAAAACGAAGGCTAGGTGCTTGCACTAACAAATGGTCTTTTTTTTTCCTCTCAAATATTTGCCCTGCTGGAATGAGTTCCTTGACCACTGGTGGAAAGGAGTAACAAATAAGTGAGAGAGAAGATACAGCAACTACAGTATCTCATAGGCCATACATTCACGTGGTCCAAAATTCAAAAATACAAGACCTAAGGACATAGTAGGGTATTCACTGAAAAATCTTTCTCCCGTACCAACCAGCCACCTAGTTTCTTTAGTTGAAGACAACCATTCTTCTGCATTTCTTGTGTTTCATAGTAGAGTGTGTTTGTCTTTTTCCTTTCTCTTCCCACCTCCTTCCATACATACACACACTGCAAAAGTGAGGGCAGGGTGAAGGAAACAAGGGACAGTGAAAAATGCAGGGATTGGCAACCATAGGAAACCATTACCACTCCTTGGCCTGAAAGTGCAAGGGAAGGGAGTTGTTAACAGAACTCAACAAGAACTGTAGCAAAGGGAGAGAGATTGCATAACAGGACCTTTGGCCTTAGAGAGAGAAATGCAAGCTCCCTGAAATGAGGGGACCAGGGGAAAAAAATTCCCTTGACATTTTTACCACCCTGTGATTTTATTTAAACTCCCAACAGTGTATTAGAATGCATGCTTTCCCATGCCTTTGCCAACATACTGTTACCAATATACAGAACTAATTATCTATTGCCTTAGCATTGATCAAAGTTCAGCAGAATGTTTACTTGGGTTGTTTTTTTTTTAATCTCTCTTACTCTCTCTTTTGTTGTATGACTATGTATGAGTATAGGTAGCAGAATTAGAGGCCTAAAACATAGTTACAGAATCTTTAAAAAAAAAAAGTAATTACTGATTACAGAATCTAAATTCTGTAAGTTTGCCATCTTCATTTTCCCTCTCCTTGTCCCAGACCTTTATGGAAAAGAGACTCTGTCCTTTATTTCTTACCTGAGAATTTCTTGAGACATTCTTGTTTTTATTCCAGTTGTGGGTCACTACTTTTCTTATTTTTTAATTATTTTTTTTATAATCATACACACACCCCATGGTACAAAATTCGTAAGATACTAAAGAGTATATGGTGCAGACTAAGACTCCTTTCTACCCTTGTCTCTAAGCTTACTCACTTTCCTTCCAGAGATTATTTTTAACTTCTGTTTCGATTTGTTCAGAATATTCCCAGAGCCTTATACCATAAGTTTTTCCTCAGATGTCTCCTGTCTTTTCCTACCTGGAGTCCTATCATGTTCAGCTTAGTTAGCTATTTTCAGGTCTCCATAGAATTCAGAACTGTAAGAAATAACAGCTGACATTGATTGTTACCATATACAGTAAAACCCACGAAAGCCAGAACTTGTGAGTGAAAGAAAAGCGGTTAAGACTGCGCCCTGTCAAAGGCAGAAAACTTGTGACCCGGAAAAACAAGGCAGTCCCATCGAGTTCCAGCTCACACAGGTTTCACTGTAACATTTAAAGTTCTATACTAAGAGCTTTATATGCTTTAATTATAACAAAACCTCTGAGGTGGATAATGTCCTCATTGTACAGAGAGGCCTAGAAATAGCAGTTTGTTCAAGTTCATACAACATACCCTAATTCTTACCTACCTTGTTATGTTGCCTCCTAAGGAGCCTGTCAAATGAGCTTCTCATATAGAAGGAAGAAGAAAATGAAACACAAATGTCAGCTTGACTTTACTCAGGGTTATGAATACCTGAATTTAATGAGAACCCTTTGTTACTCTCTGAGAAGTTTTTCTGATTAGTTAAAAAGTTAAATACTCATCATGGAAAATTTGAAAAGTACATTTAAAGAAGAAAAAAGATAATGTATAACATATTTACCTGGCATATATGTAGTATGTGCTTAATTAATGATGCCAGCTATTTTTATGTGTTAATTAATGATAATTGATGGTGTTAGTGATTTCATCACACTTTAAAGAGTTTTTTTTTAACTTTTTGAAATGAGAAAAAATTTTTGATACCTTTGTCAGGCATGGTTTCCTCCACAAAGAAAACAAAGCATTGCCTTTTCTATAGTTTTAATGTTTCTGAAAGTATTCCTTGATCCTTTCCTAACTCATCTCCCTTTTATGTTCAGCTTCTTGACATTGATACTGCTTACCCTTTGTACTTTTTTCTTTGGATACAAAGTAAATCTTGTTGATTCTGTCCTGGTTTATTCTGAATTTAAATAATCTGTTATAAAATTAATCTTCTTAAAGTATCTTTTTCATCTTACCATGTCTCTCACCAGGAACTTCCATCCTACTTATTGTGTCATGTTCTTCAGAGACCTGTTAAGTTCTGTATTAGTTAACCTCACCTTACCAGTATACCAGCTTTCTTATATATATAAACCCTTTGAATAAAAGCCCCTTGCCTCTAGTTAGGAGGGTCTTCTTTGTATGCCCTATTTGTTTTTGCCTTGATTCACTTGTACTTTATGTTCTCTCCTTGGAGCTGGCCTTCCTTTTGGTTTTGTTTTTTTTTTCTTTCTGATAATTATTAGTTTGGTTATCTGAAAGTTTATCTAAGAACATATCCCTTCCTCTCTATTTACAATCTACTGTCTAATTTATCCTTTGTTATTAAGCAAAGTAGCTTGCAGCCTGAGTTTGCAGGATGTTTGTTCTTACATAAAAATGGTAAAATCTCAACCTACAAGCAGAGTAATCAAAGATGAGACTCACATAAGCTTATTTGAGGCTCTTAGGTCTAGCCTACAAAGACTAGTGTTTACAACAGTGATGAATACTAGAAAGAGTTAAAACTCTTTACTGTCCCATCAGGGTTCAGCATACTTTTAACTCTTATTGAAGTGGTTGCTGTGGTATTATTTCATGTCTTCAATGAAATCCACAATTGTTGACTTGGGACCATATAATTAATACTTTCTTTTAAAAAAAAGAAAAGTCTATTTTAACAACAGATTGAGTCAAATACTTGCCACAGAGTGCTGCAACTTGGCCCTTTGCCATAACATTCCAATGCCCTGTAGAACAGGCCAGAGTCCCCCAACATACTGCCAAGTACCATGTGCTGAGATAGTTGTGGCTTAGAGGGTCCCTGAGAGTGATGTCAGTCATCAAAAAGCATTTTTTAAGCACCTATCTATACATGGTTCTATCCTAGGCACTGTACAAAACGAGTTAAACAGACATGGCCCTTGCCCCCTGGGAGTTTTCAATCTAAGATGATGCTGACATGGACAGACATAAAGGATATTGAGACAACTGAACAAACACTGAACAAGAACATAAAGTACTAACATTATGCACAAGCAAAGGGGTAAGTGCATTTTGTGGGGTAGTGTGTAAAGGGAGACTCATGGGACATGGTTATTTAAACAGAGTGGGGTAGAGGAATTAGTCAGCCTCTTTCAAGTTAGGATAGTCTTCACAGGGAAATTGGATTTTCATACAGACTTATCAAAGATAGGGACAGGGCATTCCAGAAATAGAGTGCAACATAAAGAAGACTTGGACACGAGGGGAGAAGTTTAGAACTATAACAGACTCTTCATGACCTCAAGAATCCGCAGTTCTGGATGGTTCTGAATATGAAAGTGGGGTTGGTGTTTTAGTTTAGCAGGTAGGCATTTGAGCTGGGTATAGGTCAAAACCAGTTCAATGCAAAACAGAAAGCAAACTATAAAAACCTGGGAACTTGAGTGATTTCTGTAGGCAGTCTATTTTGCTTGTTAAATCTCTTTTATAAACCATTGGCCACTTAACAGAAACCTTGGAGTTCATGGGAACTGGTTTCTTCTCAGGAATTTACAAGAAGTTATCTTATTAAGCACCTGTATATACTCATTAAATCATGTTTTGTGTAAGGAACTTTAGCTCTGACAAGGTATAGAAATTATGTGTTTCATGACTTAGTCATAGACGTTTTTGAGGATACCTTTCTATCCCAGATAAAGGTCATGGGTGTTCTGGGTGTTATTGTAAACAGTGCCAGCAGATGTTGAACACTAAGGATTACCTGCCCTTCAGTTATTAATTTTTATCTTCCAAGATGTGTTTTTAACAACCAACCATTTATACCTAGACTTGAATTTGAATCATGGCTGCAGAAAATCTACTTTTGCAGTGTCTACCAGAAAAATACTGATTAGGTCTTTTTCAATAAACACGGACTTAAGAGTTGCCCAGTAGTTCTTAGCTCACTTTTTTTATGTTACTGAAATCTGAAATGTGAAAATTTAAATTTATCCAAAATATTAGGGTATAATTTTTCTCCTAAAGAGCTCTGGTAGCACAACAGTTAAGTGCTCGGCTGCTAACCGAAAGGTTGTTGGTTCGAACTCACTAGTAGCTCCACAGGTGAAAGACTTGGCGATCTGCTTCCGTAACACTACAGCCAGAAAAACCCTATGGTGCAGTTTCTATTCTGTCACATGGGTTCGCTATGAGTTGTAATTGACTAGTCAGCACCCAACAACAAATTGTCCTCTTTATATTATTGGATTTTCAGAACTTTTATTTATCCAAAGCTTCAATTGCTAGCTATTGTGTAAAATACAGTGCTGTTGAAAACATAAGTGGTAAGGCCCACTGAGGCATTAAAAATTCAATAATGCCTTTTTAAAATATTAAAACCTTTTTATGCATTTATTTGTGAGAGCATTTATTCATACTTCTTCCTCTCCGTTAGAGTTGAGGTTTTCAAGGGCTTACGTCTTGCCTTTCCTCACTTCCTCATAGCACTCTTTGTATTGTGATCTGACTATAACAAGAATCTAGTGACTGTTGCTATTTTCCTAAGATTATGACCCCAAGTCATGAGATTGTATTACTTAACAGACTTCTGAATAGAAAGGGTATGATTTAGGGACTGTCATCCAAAGGATTTTAATGATTGTTCAAATAATAATATAGCTTGCCTAGATAGTCTTTAGCTCTCAGAAATGCCTCTGCTGGGTGGCAGTTTTTTATTCTAATGTTATATACCACGAAGCATTTATCCTTCCTTTAAATATTTAATGTTGGACTAGTCTATCTGGAAGAGCCTTGAGAGGTTTAGGCAAAGTAAACTAAAGAACAAAAGCCTAGACAGAATTTTGTTGGAGAGAAACTGGAATTAGGGGATATAAAATACAGCCAGTGGCTTCATTTAATCTGGCTCTTTTGCATATGGCCCAGGAATGTATAGAAAGTTTTCAAAAGGAAGTAGAGGTGTTTTGTTTTTGGCTTATTGCTCTTTTTCACTCAGTGATCTTTGAAGAAAATTGAGCTCATTATGTTAGAACCTTCTGAGATCCTCCCAGGAAAGGAAATTCAGACATCTCTAAATTGTCCATGTTCATGACAGAGAAAAGTGGTGATGATACGTTACTTTTTACCTATTAAGTATTCATCTAAACAATTAATTGCTTTTTAGGAAATGTATTGCTTCACTCTATCAGTAGATAGTTGCCTATAAATAAATAGGAGTAATCTTACCACAGTGTGATCTCCATCTGCATTGAAGATAAATAGACAAATGCCGTGGAGAATACAAACCATTAATTTGTAATGGTGGCTTTGTTTAAAATGTTAGGATATAGACTGGGGCTATGCTAAAAGTGGCAAGCCTGAGAAGAAGAAGTGATTGTAAAAAGAAGTACCTTGTTGGAAAGAAGGGAGAAGATGACACATTGGAAGCATGTAAAATAACTTCTTTCCTGATAAATTCTGGTTCTGACTGGGTAGAAAATAGTCTTATAACTTGGACAACGTACTGAGTTGAGATTGTCATCTCATAGTTTTAAATAAATACCTCAATAGAGAATTCAGTTCAACAAATATTTGAGAGTCATAGGCAGTTGGGATACATCAGTGAACAAAACAAAAAAAGGTCATTTTCCCTTTGGAGTTTATGTTCTAGTGCAAGGAATCAGCAAACTTTTTCTGTACAGGACTAGATAGTGTTTTAGGCCTTACGTATGGCTTTGTTCCAATAGTATTTTATTTACAAAAACAGCCAGCTGGATTTGGCCCCTGGGCTGTAGTTTCTCAACTGCTGTTCTAGTAGATAGAAGCAAAATTAGTAAGTAACTAAGAGTGTGTTATGTGATAAATGCTTTGATGAAAAGAAAAATAGAGCAGAGTAATCAAAAAGGTAGAATGATGAGGTAGGGGTTGGTCATGTGGGTTGAGGTCAAGAAGAGGAGGAACCAACAAAGGAAATTGAAAAATGAGTGATTGGTAAGATGAAAAGAAAACCAAGAGAATAGCGATCTCCTGGAAATCAAATGAATAACCATATATCAGACAGAAGGAGGGATCACCTGTGTCAAATGTTGCTGATAGGCCAAGTAAGAGGAAGATTGATCTTGGAGCATTGGATTTAGTTATGTGGAGGTTGTTAGTGACCTTGAATAAGTTAAGAGAGAATTGAAGAAGAGAGATAAAGACAGGTGAGTAGAGACAACTCTTCTGTGGAGAGTTTTGTGTGCAAAAGGAGCAATAAATGAAGCAGTGGAAAAAAAAGGATCAAGAGAAAAATTTGTTTTAAGATAAAAGAAATAATAGTATGTTTGTTTAGAAATGATCCAGTAAAGAATAAGGAAAAAAATAATGTAGGAGAGGTGGGGGAGAATTGCTGGAGCTGTGGCCTTGTGTTGGTGGTGGGATGGGATCATATACAACTGAAGGGATTGACTTCAGATAGGTGGGATGTTGGTAGGCACGTACATGTCCTGGAGGGAGTCTGTAGATGTTCTCTTGTAGCTTCAATTTTCTGATTAAAAAATTAACAATAGAGAATATGAAGGTTAAGGTGCTGAGGTTTAATATATCTATGGTCTTTAGCTTCTAGTACCAGCATTTGAGGGCTCTTTGCTTATTCACTAAGATGACTTCATGCCTTCTGAGAGAGTTATAAACTTAACCTAGTAAATTTATTTATTTTGAGGATTAAACTCCCTATTATTAGATTAAATAATAATGATGCATGGCATGCTGCTGGCACAGTGGTATCATATAGGCACTCAGGAAATTTCTGTCTGTTATTATTAGAAGATGAAGAGTCAGTATGCACTGAATTAGGCTTGCTTTACCTCTTTGGTCCCAAAAGATACATAATAGTTTTAAATATGTAAGTTAGAGTTTGACAATAATAAGTAAAGATGCTACATTTAAATTGTAGGTCCGTTGACATCTTTCCTAATGTTCTTTCTATTTTACAACGTGCTCTCCCTTTATACAGTGACTAGTGATATTACTGGCCCAACGATCAGGGGGACTCTTGACCAGGGACTCTATAGATGCATACCTTGTTCTTATATGTTTAACTATGTTATCTTGTTATATTAATTTCTTCGTACAATGAAAATAAATTGCTTTTGTGTACAGGATTGTAAACCCCCAGAAGGTAGGTAACAAGTCTTATACAGTCTAAGAAAATGTCTCAAGTAATAGTTTGTATGTAGAGGGTATTCAACAAATATGATGATTAGTAAATCTAGAGGTTTTGTATTTCTTTGTTAAAACTTAGATATAGCTGTTGAAATGCCATAAAAGCTAGCATCAGGATCATAAAAGCAAGTTTGTTAGAGAATAATACTCAGCTAAAATATAACGTATTGAAAATCAAAGAAGATAAATTGACTTTGTATAACTACAAGAAAATAGCATTGGTTACCTTTCCACACTATATCAAGGAAGTAATGAGTAAAGTCAGAGAAGTGATATTCTTACCAAGTTCTAGAGGATCTAATTTTTCCCTGGAACCGTTCAGGAAGAGTAAGATAAAATGGCCGTTTCACTCTGCAGTAGCCAGTGTGATTGAGAAGAAAGTGAGAAGACTGTTTCCTTTATAAGTAGTTGTACTTGACCCTCTAATGTTAGGTTCAGGAATAAAGATAAAATTCTGAATCCATAATATCCTACAATTTAGGAAGTAAAACTTAGCTATTCATGCAGATGACTGAAAATTTGTAAATCTGTTCAAATCTGACTTTCCATCACATTTATAACAGTTATTTCTAAAGTATTAGGACATCAGCGTCATACAAGTATTTTAGATTGTGGAAAATATTTAACAAGTCATTTTTTTAAAAATCTACTTTGTGTTGAAATTTTACTTGTTTTCTTTGTATTATAGGTCCAGTTGTTTACGTCCTGGATCTTGCAGATAGACTGATCTCAAAAGCCTGTCCATTTGCTGCAGCGGGAATAATGGTTGGCTCTATCTATTGGACAGCTGTGACTTACGGAGCAGTGACAGTGATGCAGGTTCACCATTTTACTCTGTTCAGTGATACTGCTTTTGATGTGAAGATCTGTTAAATAGATTTTTGTTAGGAGTTTTTAAGTTTATTATTTTAAATAGGTAATAACATTCTCATGCCTTAAAAATAAGAAAATATATGAAAAGCTATCCAGTGAAGTCTTTCTCTCACTCTTGTCCTTCATTTGCCTAGGTTCTGCCTCACCTCCCCAGCTAACCACTGTTGTTAGTTTCATGTATATTCTTTTAAGATTTTTGTTACATATATGCAAGCAAAAATAAATATTCTTTCACACCCCTCTCCCCTTTTTTTAAATCCAAAAGGAAGTATATTATAACTGCATCTCTCTTTTTCACAAGCAGTGAGCCTTGGAGATCTTTTCATATAAGTGCACAGAAAGTATCCTCATTCTTTTTTACAGCTGCATATTAATCTACATACAGAATTACAACAATTTACTAACCAGTCTCTTGTTGATGGACAATTATTTGCTTCCAGTTTTTTGCTGTTACAGACAGTGCAACCGTAAATAAGTGTTGGTGAAGATTAGAGAGACCTAAATTTCAAGATTTAGTCCCAGATCCTTGACTCTTCTCTCTTTATGCCTCTTCCTTAAAGATTCCAATTATCTTCTGTGTGCTTTTTGTGTTCAGATCTATGTCTTAGGCCCTGATCTTTCCCCAAATCCTGTCCTGCACTTCCAGCTTGACACTTCCCCTTGAATGACTTCTTGTTACTTCACCCTCTACGTTACTGAAATCAAACTTGTCTTCTCCTCAATTTGAAACCTAAATGTATTTCCCGTTATAATTTCTCTGTGTCTTGGATTTCTGTTATTTTCTCATTTACTTGGTTTCCTTGCTACATTCTTAGGGTTGCCTTTTACTCCTTCTACTTCACAGCTCTATTTTCCAGTCCACTGACCAAGCCTAAGTGTTTTTTGCATTTTGGTATGTCTTTCTTCTGTCTCTACCAGCTGACTTCTTGTCACTCTGCCATCATACCTGGATGGGTAAAGGAGCCTCTTGGTTGGTTTCTTTTACTTCATTCTCTTCTACCAATTCATCCTTCCAAATGAATCCTCCTAAAATAATACCCTCAACATCTTACTCCTCAGCTTACTATCACCATTGCCTTAAGTAGTGGTTTTTAAGAGCAGCACGTAGATTGTTTTCTAAGGAACTCAATATTTGTTAACAGTTTGGTTTGTAGGTGATATACTTTGCTTTTCTTTAATGTAAATTAGAATGTGAATAGAAGAAAAGGATGGAGGGTTGCTCCATTTATGATCATGGTGAGACAAATCATTGTGAGGCTTTGCTTCTTTATAGAATGTTGAAGACACCCAAAAAATCTGGACACAGTCACTGGAATGAATCACAAATAGTAAAACATAATTTATCATGATTATAGTGAAAAAAGTTGAGAACCACTAGCTTCAAGAAAAAAGAATCCATTTCCTTAGCCTGATTTGATATTTAGGGTCCTCTTGGTGCAGTGCTTAAGAGCTCAGCTGCTAATCAGAAGGTCAGCAGTTCAAATCTACCAGCCACTCCTTGGAAACCCTATGGGGCAGTTCTGTTCTGTCCATTAGGGTTGCTATGCGTTGGAATCTACCTGATGGCAACAGGTTTTTTTGGTTTTCCACAATCTTACTTCATTCTAATTTGAGACCTATTGGCTGTCTCCTCCAACCATGTCTTTATATTTAGTTTTTAGCTTTGTACTTTGGCTTATATCACTCTCCAGTCCCCTCCCTACGTATCCAAATTTAAACCCTCCTTCCAGACTTAAGTTGTTTAGCTGCTTTGCCTCCAGGAAACTTACAGGCAACTGCTGCCCACTGTGATTTCTTCGTCCTCTGCATCCATAATGTTTTTATTCCTCAAATAGCAGCTAATCTTGTACGATTAAGTGATAGTTCTTATATAAATTACCTAAGTTATTTAACTTTTTCTGTATTTAGGTCTTACTTTTCCTACTGGCAGATAATTTTCTTGAAAGTAGAGACTGTCTTATACTTCTGCATTCCCTATTACAGCATCTACACAGAGACTAATACATAAAAGGCTCTCATAAGTATTGATATTTTTTATGTGACAGATTTATCAGGTAGTAACATATTCCTTAAACTGATTATATTTGCTGCAATATTGTGTTAAACTCCAGTAGTGAGTATTGGTTTATCATTACATAAGGAATATTCAGAACTATTCACTAGGACGGGCAAAGACATGGAGACTTAGAGCAGAAGATATTATACATTATCTAATGTACAAATACATTAAATAGGTGTATTTTGCCTATGAGATTAAGTCATTTCTCTTAAGACCTAATGAGCAAAGGTTTTTAGGCTGGTTCAACCTTAAAAGAAGAAAAAACAATTGATAATTAATGGAGCACTTTAACAACAGGAGATAATTAAGGAATATAGGTTTTATTCTCTAAAAAGGACTACCAGCTGTATTTTGTCATTTTGACCCATACTGGTATGATTCATTTAAAAAGTTAACACTGAGTTGGGATCTGTGTGAAATAACAAATAAATTGAAAATCCTGACCCCTGGCCTCAAGGAATCTAGTCTAAGAGAAGGTGTACATAAATGAAACAACTGGAGGACAGTTTTAAGGTTATATAAACAAATGTGAAGACAGTGCAAGAAACTGCATAAACAATATTTTAATTCAGAAAAGGTGAAAGATCCTTTCAAGTCATGAAAAAAGTTAAGTCTTGACCTGACCCTTGAAGGAAATAAAGAATTTGGTAAAGACCTAAAATTATGATAATACATTTATATATATAACTTGTTACCATTTAGAAATCTTCACATGTACTGTCGTTTGAAAAGCTTTTTTTTTTGTGGCTGTAGGTAGGTACTATTGTGTGATTTAAGAATATTGAGAAGACTTTTTACCTGCTTGAGCGTATTTCATAGGGAATGTGCCACCAGCTGTATTTAGCATTTGCTTTTTATTACTTGACTGTTTCTTTTTCTTCTGTTCTCTGAATACTCAAGTTCAAGTGAATCAGATAAGGAAGGAGAATCACCATTCTTTTTCCATTTATTCTCTTTCCTTCTCTATGGACCAATCTCAGGGTTAATGCTTGTTAGTTGTGGGTAATTTGAATGGGACACTCCACTTGCATTTTATTGAAGACAACATGATAACTAACTTTTTTTCCCTCCAGCACTGAGCTAAACACCTTTTAAGCACTGATGGATTTAGTCTTTATAACAATTTTATGAGATAGGTACGATTAGTTACTCCTAGTTTACAGGTTTAGAGAGTTTACATGTCCGGTTCCACACAGCAAGGAAGAAGCTTTAGGACTGCCGTCCCTAATCTGGGGCTCCTTAAGTGAAGCCTGGTCCCAGAGGCAACTAGAACATTTTATCCTCAAACAGTGGAACCTTTGCATCCAGCCTAGTTCTTACTTTTTCTCTAGTGTAAAGACAACCCCCATAAGCATTGTTCATTAGTAATTACACTACACTTAGTAATCATTAACTCTAAGAAAACCTATTCGTCAGTGGTCCATCCTCCCATTTAAAAATAGGGCTCCACAGTGCTTTAAAAGATCACCACTGCCTTTCTTAAAACATACTATACAGCTACAGTAATCAAAACAGCCTGGTATTAGTATAACAATAGACAAATAGACCAATGGAATAGAAGAGAGTCCAGAAATAAACCCACACATCTCTGGTCAGCTAATTTTTGACAAGAGTGCTAAGTCCATTCTATGGAGAAAGAAGAGTTTCTTCAATAAATGGTGCTGGGAAAGTTGGATTTCCACATGCAGAAAAATGAAACAGGATCCATACCTCACACCATACACAAAAACAAATTCAAAATGGATTAAAGACCAAATTTGCAAACTAAAACCATAAAATTCTTAGAAGAAAAAGCAGGGGCAGCACTGTCAGGCCTAGCTTTTAACAGTGGATTATCTAATATAATAACAGAAGCACAAACAGCAAAAGACAAAATAAATACATGGGACCACATAAAAATTTTAAACTTTTGTTCATCAAAACACTTTACTAAAAAAGTGAAAAGACAACCTGCCAACTGGGAGAATATCTTTGGAAACCATATATCCGACAGGAATTTGATAACCAAAATATATCTAGAACTTCTAAACTTAACAACAAAAAGGCAAATAACCCAAACATAAAATGGGCAAAGTACTTGAATAGACATTTCACCAAAGTAGACATTTAAATGGCCACCAAACACATGAAAAGATTCTCAGTGTTATTAGCCATCAGAGAGATGCAAATTCAAAGCACAATGAGATACCATTTCACTCCCACTAGATGGCTAAGATAAAAACAAGGGAAAATAACAAATATTGGAAAAGATGTGGGGAAAATTACCCATTGCTGGTGGGAATGCAAAATGGTACAGCCATTGTGGAAAGCAGTGCGGCGGTTCCTCAAAAAACTAAAAATAGAACTACCATCCAGAAACCAAAACCCATTGCTGTTGAGTTAATTCCTCCTCATAGCACCCCTATGGGACAGAGTAGAACTGCCCCATAGGGTTTCCAGGGAGTGGCCAGTGGATTTGAACTGCTGACCTTTTTTGGTTAGCAGCCGAGCTCTTAACCACTGCACCATCAGGGCTCCAGAACTACCATATGACCCAGCAATCCCAATCCTAGGTATATACCCAAAAGACTTGAAAGCAGAGTCTCAGAGACTTGTACACCAATGTTCACTGCAGCACTATTCACAATCGGCAAAAAGTGGAAACAACCGAAGTGCCCATCAAAAGATGAATGGATAAACAAAATGTGGTACATACATACAATGAGATACTACTTAGCCAGTAGGAGCAATGAAGTCTGGATACATGCTACAATATGGATGGAACTGGAAGACATTATGCTGAGTGAATAAGTCAATCTCAGAAAAGGACAAATATTGTATGACCTCATTTATATAAAAAGACAAGGCAAATGTATAGAGAACAAAGTTTATCATTGGTTACCAGGGTCAGATTGTTGATGTTAGGTGCTGTCAAGTCAGTTCTGACTCGTAGCAACCCTGTGTACTACAGAACAAAACACTGCCCATCCATCCTTACAATTTGTTGCTGTGTTTGAGCCCATTGTTGCAGCCACTGTGTCCATCTCATTGAGGGTCTTCCTCTTTTTCACTGACCCTCTACTTTACCAAGCATGATGTCCTTCTCCAGGGACTAGTCCCTCCTGAAAACGTGCCTAATGTACATAAGACAAAGTCTCGCCATTCTTGCATCTAAGGAGCATTCTTGTTGTACTTCTTCCAAGACAGATTTGTTCATTCTTCTGGCAGTCCATGGTATATTCAGTATTCTTCACCAGCAACATAATTCTAAGGCATCGATTTTTCTTCAGTCTTCCTTATTCATTGTCCAGCTTTAGCATGCATATGAGGCGATTGAAAACACCATGGCTTGGGTCAGGCGTCCTTTAGGTCCTCAAAGTGACATCTTTGCTTTGTAACCCTTTAAAGAGGTCTTTTGCAGCAGATTTGCCGAATGCAATATGTTGTTTAATTCCTTGACTACTGCTTCTGTGGGTGTTGATTATGGATCCAAGTAAAATGAAATCTCTGATAACTTCAGTATTTTCTGTTTATCATGATGTTGCTTATTGATCCATTTGTGAATATTTTTGTTTTCTTTATGTTGAGATGCAGTCCATACTGATGGCTGTAGTCTTTGATCTTCATCAGTAAGTGCTTCAAGTCATCTTCACTTTCAGCAAGCAGAGTTGTGTCATCTGCATATTACAGGTTGTTCATGAGCCTTCCTCCAAGGCTGATGCCCCAGTCTTCTTCCTATAGTCCAACTTCTTGGATTGTTTATAGCATACAGATTGAATAAGTATGGTGAAAGGATACAACCCTGACACACACCTTTCCTGATTTTAAACCATGCAGTATCCTCTTGTTCTGTTTCAACAACTTCCTCTTGGTCTCTGTACAGGTTCCTTATGAGCACAATTAAGTGTTCTAGATTCCCTGTTGTTCGCAATGTTATCCAAAATTTGTTATGATCCACACAGTCGAATGCCTTTGCATAGTCAATATTTAACACAGGTAAACCTCTTTCTGGTATTCTCTGCTTTCAGCCAGGATCCATCTGACAGTAGTGATATCCCTGGTTCCACATCCTCCTTTGAATCCAGCTTGAATTTCTGGCAGTTCCCTGTTGATGTACTGCTGCAACTGCTTTTGGATTATCTTCAGCAAAATATTACTCGCATATGATATTGTTTGATAATTTCTGCATCCTTTTGGATCACCTTTCTTTGGAATGGGCATGTATATGATCTCTTCCAGTCAGTTGGGCAGGTAGCTGTCTCCTGAATTTCTTGGCATAGCTGAGTGAATGCTTCCAGTGTTGCATCCATTTGTTGAAACATCTCATTTGATAAATACATCAGTTCCTGGAGCTTTGTTTGTCACCATTGCCTCCAGTGTAGCTTGGACTGCTTCCTTCAGTACCATCGGTTGATCATTTGCTACCTCCTGAAATGGTTGGGCATCGACCAATTCTTTTTGGTGCGGTAATTCTGTGTGTTCTTTCCATCTTTTGATGCTTCCTGTGTTGTTCAGTATTTTGCCCATAGAATCCTTCAGTATTGCAACTCAAGACTTGAATTTTTTGAGTTCCTTCAGCTTGAGAAATGCCAAGCACGTTCTGTCCTTTTGGTTTTCTAACTCCCTGTCTTTGCACATTTTGTGGTAATACTTTGTCTTCTTGAGCTGCCCATTGAAGTCTTTTGTTCAGCTCTTTTACTTCATCATTTCTTCCATTCGCTTTAAATACTGCACATTCAAGAGCAAGTTTCCTTTAAATACTGCACATTCAAGAGCAAGTTTCAGAGCCTCTTCTGACATCCATTTTGGTCTTCTTTTCTTTCCTGTCTTTTTAATGACCTTCCGCTTTCTTCATGTATGATGTCCTTGATGTCATGGCACAAACTCGTCTGATCTTCAGTCATTAGTGTTCAATGTGTCAAATCTGTTCTTGAGGTGGACTGTAAATTCAGATGGGATGTACTCAAGGTTGTACTTTGGCTCTTGTGGACTTGATTTAATTTTCTTCAGCTTCGTCTTGAACTTGCATATAAGTAATTAATGGTCTGATCTGCAGTCGACTCCTCGCCTTATTCTGACTGATTATATTGAGCCTCTCCATCTTCTCTTTCCACAGATGTAGTCAATTAGATCCTGTGTATTCCATCTGTCAAGGTCCACGTGTATACCAAAAAAAAAAAACCAAACTCGTTACCGTCGAGTCAATTCGGACTTATAGCAACCCTGTAAAACTACCCCATAGGGTTTCCAAGGAGTAGCTGATGGATACGAACTGCTGACCTTTTGGTTAGCAGCCAGTCTCTTAACTACCGTGCCACCAGAGACCGTTTATGTTGTTGAAAAAAGATATTTCCAAAGAACAGATAATTGACCTTGCAAAATTCTGTCATGTGATTTCCAGTGTCGTTTGTATCACCAAGCCCATATTTTCCAACTACTGGTCCTTCTTTTTCCAGCTTTCACGTTCCAGTCACCAGTCATTATCACTGCATCTTGATTACATGTTTGATCAATTTCAGATTGCAGAAGTTGGTAAAAATCTTCAATTTTTTCATTTTTGGCATTAGTGGTTGGTATATAAATTTGATTATTAGTCATATTAACTGATCTTCCTCGTAGGTGTATGGATATTGTCCTGTCACTTATAGTGTTATACTTTAGGACAGATCTTCAAATGTTCTTTTTGACAATGAATGCGACACCGTTCCTTTTCAATTTGTCATTCCTAGCATAGTAGACCATATAATTGTCCAATTCAAAATGGCCAGTACCTGTCCTTTTCAGCTCACTAATGCCTAGGGTATCTACCTTCAAGTGTTCCATTTCATTTTGACGATTTCCAGTTTCCCAGATTCATACTCTGTACATTCTACTTTCTGATTATTAATGAATGTTTGCAGCTGTTTTTTCTCATTTGAGTCGTGCCACATCAGCAAGTGAAGATCCTGAAAGTTTTACTCCATTCATGTCATTAAGGTCGACTCTACTCTGAGGAGGCATCTCTTCCCAATTATATTTTGAGTGCCTTCCAGCCTGAGGGGCTCATCTTTCAGCAGTGGATCAGACAGTGTTCTGCTGCTAGTCATAACATTTTCACTGTCCAGTGTTTTTAGAAGTAGATCACCAGGTCCTTCTTAGTCTGTCTTATTCTGGAAGCTCCAGTGAAACCTGTCCACCTTGGGTAACCCTGCTGGTATTTGAAATACTGATGATACAGCTTCCAGCATCACAGCAACATACAAGCTACCATAGTATGACAAACTGACAGATGAGTGTTGGCCAGGGGCAGGAGAAAAGGGGAGGTTAACAGTGATGGAAATATATCATTGATTAAGGGTAGGATCGCCCAGCCAGTTATTGTAAGTGCTGTCAATAAGTTGAACACCTGTGAAAAGTTGAACTGGCAAAAGTTGTGTGATAGATATATTTACAACAACGACCAAAAAAAGAGAGAGAGAAGCTGCTGAGGCTGCTTATGTATAACCAAAAACCTCATGGGATTTGGTTTCTTCCTTTGGAGGTTTAGGGTTATGGTTACATGAGATATCCCAGTTAATTGGCAGAATAACATGTGTAGGACTTCTTTTCTACCACCTAGTTCCTGGGGTCTTAAAAGCTTGCAAGCGGCCACCCAGGGCATAATTGGTCTCTGTTCGCCTGGAACACGAGAGGGGGAGCATCAGGAATAGAAGGAGGATATGAAATATGTGGCTAATTGCCTCCATGAACAACTGCCTCCTTTGCCATGAGACCAGAAGAACTGGATGGTGCCCAGCTCTCATTAGAACATTTTGATCATAGATTGTGTAGAATCCTGATCAAAGTGTGTGTGTGTGTGTGTGTGTGCAGTGGGGTGGGGGGAGGTTATGTAGAAAATAATTTCAAATTCTCATGGACTTCAGACTTCCTGGAGCCATGACGGTTAGATGAACCCCTGAAACTATTGCCCTGAGATAATCTTTAAACCTTAGACCAGAAATATCCCCTGAAGTCTTCTTAAAACCAAACAGTGGTTTAGCTTGACTAGTAAAAAAAAAAAAGTCTGCCTTGACTGTCTATATGGGATCAAATTGACAACAGCCACTCGAAAGTTTAGATAGGAACTTTAGGGGGCAGTGAATTTATGTTAATGGGGGAGGAACAAATCAGAAAAGGAGGGTGAGAATGGTTGCCCAGCTCGAAGAATGTTGTCAGTGTCACTAAATGGTACATGTACAAACTGTTGAATTGGTGTCTGTTTTGCTGTATATATTCTCAACAACAACAAAATAAATAAAACTAAAAAAAATAAAATCACCACTGCCTTTCAACAGTGGTGAAATGCAGGCCTTTGTGAATATGAAGATCTAGCTCTTAGCTTTCAGTAGAAAAAAAATAAACCTTTTGCAAACCTACAGTTCTATGAGTATTTATATTATACATGTATAACAAATTCTTAGGGCATTCTATAGTTTCTGGATCTTACCCCAAAACTCTTAAAAATAATCGTTTTTAAATCTTGAAGAGTAAGACCGGAAATGCACGTGATTACACACTGGGGTCACTGGATTTGTATTGGCCAAAGTTAAATCAAGCCCATTGCTTGATTCACTTTCATTTATTAAGCTTGACTATGACTGTAAACCAAGCCATTGTCATCGAGTTGATTCTGACTCATAGCACCTTATAGGACAGAGTAGAACTGCTGCATAGGGTTTCCACAGCTGTAATCTTTGCAGAAGCAGATTGCCACATCTTTCTTCAGCGGAATGGCTAGCGGATTCAGATCGCTCACCTTTTGGTTAGCAGCTGAGCGCTTATCCACTGTGCTACCAGGTCTCCAAATACGAGTATGCTAGGTCTTTAAATTAAAAAAAAAAAAACAGTTGGTATTGAGTCTACCTATTTGTTTCACAGCATTTATATTTACACAATTTGATTATCTCTAATCCCCAAAGTCATGTTTAGCTTACCATTTTATCTCCAGTACCTTGGCGTTTGTCTGGCACATAATTCGTACTCAGTTGAATGAATGAATGAGTGCAATCTGGGCTGTGTCCCTACCTAAATTTAAAAAGCACCCATTTGATTTACTGGCCTAAAGGAGACTGGGGAAACCTCGAGAGGATGGCCCCCAGACACCCTTTTAGCTCAGTGGTGAAGTTATCTCCAAGGTTCACCGTTCAGCTTGGGAGTGGACAGCCCCGTAAAACCAAATGAGACTAACAAGGTACAGGAGTCCAGTGACAAGGGCCAGAAGGCAGAAGGGGACAAGGAAGCTGGTGATAGGGAACCCAAGGTTGGGTAAGGATATTGTAGATGTGTTGTGAGATTGTTAACCATTGTCATAGGGCAACATGTGTAGTGACTGTTAAATGAGAAATTATTTTGTTCTGTAAGCCTTCATCTTAAGTGAGAATAACAGCACAACTGGAAGAGCGTAGTCAATGTCACTGAACTGTGCATGTA
>NW_004443943.1:19272592-19363804 GCF_000243295.1 Trichechus manatus latirostris
GACCAAAAAAAAAAAAAAAAAACAAAGGTTGAGAAGTTAGAGGGTTGACATGTTGTGGGGTTGTTAACCAATGTCATAAAACAATATGTGTACTACTGTTCCATGAGAAACTATTTGTTCTGTAAGCCTTCACCTGAAGTACAATAAAAATAAATAAATAAATAAAGATTAGGGCAACAGGAAAAAAAAAAGCACCCATTTGGTCTTCTCCACACACTTTTATAAAACATTTTTACCTGGATCAAGTCTATGCCTAGAATTTCAGTTTGCCCTGAGCATTCACAGCTTGACCTTGTTCTGCATCTCCTCGTAATCCAACTCAAATCATCTGCTATAATAGCTGACACAAACCGCATCTCATTTTTTGAAAAATGCCATCTACTTTTCCATGAGTTTGCTTTCCAAAGTGTGTTTCATCCTTGGCAGTTTTAGTCTTCCCTCCTTTTCTCCCTCCCTTCCTTCCTTTTCCTTCATCTCTATCAAGATACAAGGTCTTTTTCAGTCCTTCCTTCCTGGCCTGTTTCTCAAGTTTGGTCAAAGAAACTGCAGACATCTATATAGCAGGTGTCCTCCTACCAAGCTGTTGCCTCACTGTGTGACCCTTGTTGAGCTAAGAACCCAAGACTCTATAATAGTCTCCTTCCCGTGTCAACTACCAAGAATAATACCTCAGAGAAACATCTTTAATTTGTAAGCAATCGAGACTTACCTAACCAAAAAATCCTGTGTCATCGAGTCAGTTCTGATCCATAGCAACCCTATAGGACAGAGTAGAACTGCCCCATCAGGTTTCCAAGGCTGTAATCTTTACAGAAGCAGAATGCCTTTCGGTTAGCAGTTGAGCACTTAACCAGTGTGCCAGCCAGGGCTCTTTGGAACTCCTACTGCAGCCCCTTAAATCTAGACTGTGGAACGCCACTTTGGGAGAGTGGGTCTGGTAGAGGAGACAGTTAGCCCGCTAGCAAGATCATACCCTATCCCATGCACCACAGTGAGGAAAAAGAGCCAAAGAGAAGTAAGCTTTCAGGCCATCTCTGAAGGCTGGCCCTGCTGCTTGGCTGCCTGTGTTTACCTCCTAGGAGGAAGAGCAATAAATCAGATGCTCTGCTGGAAGACAAATAGGACCTGGAATTACAGCCAGTCTCACAACCCAGACCAGCCAAATCCAATAAGAGGAATGGAAGCAGGACCCAGAAGTCCCTTCCCTTCTATTGAAATGTAATCAGTGTGGATCAGCCTTTTTTTAAGCTTTTTTTATTCCACTATATATGAAATAGCTTGGGAGCTTTTTTTTTTTTTTCCCTTGAATGAGAGACATTTCTTATAAAATAAATCAGGATTGATAGCTTTCTAGCTCGTTTTTTGAACTTTATTTCTGCTGTCTTGTGAAGTTTTGCATTTCTGTAAAATTAATTGAGCTTAAGCATGCAAAATCTTTCATTAAAAAAGGAAGTGATTCTAGCAAATGCTGTTTCACAGGTTGTAGGCCATAAAGAAGGTCTGGATGTTATGGAGAGAGCCGATCCTTTATTCCTTTTAATTGGACTTCCTACTATTCCTGTCATGCTGATATTAGGCAAGATGATTCGCTGGGAGGACTACGTGCTCAGACTATGGCGCAAGTACTCGAATAAACTACAAATTTTGAATAGTATATTTCCAGGTAAAGCCCTGAAATGTGGTTGTAACATACATGCCACATTGATCTTGCTTTTTAGAAATATTTAATATTTTAAAATGGTTTTTAGCTCTTCTGATTTATTAGCAGTGATACATTGCATTTGTTTTTTTCCTCCAGGGATTGGTTGTCCTGTTCCTCGAATTCCAGCTGAGGCTAATCCTTTAGCAGATCATGTCTCAGCTACCCGAATTCTGTGTGGAGCCCTTGTCTTTCCTACTATCGCGACAATAGTTGGTAAACTGATGTTCAGTAGTGTCAACTCTAATTTACAAAGGACAATCTTGGTAAGATGGCTTTAATATTAATTTTTTTCAAATGACTATACAAAAGAGAATGAACTATGTATTTGTTAAAAACGAAACAGTGGGGCTGTGTAAATATTCAGTCTATGACTGCTGTGCAACAAGCCTCTACTTGATCCCCACTGCCATCCATAGCTTGAGTGGGAATAGAGAGGGGAGGAGCTGCTGCCGCACTTCTGGCCTTCCGGAACTATGCTGTGAGTGACTTCTCTCCTGGAATATGCATAAGTCATCATATTCATCCCTCTTGCCAGCAAAATCATGGTAAAGAGCTTCTGTTCTAGAATCAGAGTGCCTGGTTCAAATCCTATCTCAAATACTGCCTTGCTGTGAAACCTAAAGCAGATTTCTTGACTTCTCTGTGCCTGTAGGATGGGGATGATAATGGTACCTACCTCAGGATTATTGTGAGGATTAAATGAGGTAATTTATTTGAAGTACTGGCACATACATAGTAAGCACTCACGTCATTTGCGGTCGTTATTACTATTCCCACTTCTGCTGTCTGATAGTAACTTGCATGCAGTAACCTAGCATTCTTGCTTATATAGAAGAGTAGATGTAGATATGACATGGCAATTGTTTTGTTACATGCATATTTACCACAATAAAAAAAATAATAAGTAGAAGAAAAAAAAAACAACTAGTAGATATATAGCTAAATGGAAGGAAGATTACTCAGGATAATAAGGAAGGCTTCTTTGTCCACTGTTACCTGTAGTATCTATCTCTCTCCCTCTCTCACCCCCTAGTAGAAAACAGAACTGATTTATTTGAAGTTATCTGAATTAGTCTTGTATCAAAGCATATGTCTTTTATAATATAAGTAAAATTCTTTTTACCATTATGTTTCTTTAAACCCAAATTATAAAAGGCTAATTTTTCTTTTTATTTTAGGGTGGAATTGCTTTTGTTGCCATAAAAGGAGCATTTAAGGTTTACTTCAAACAGCAGCAATATTTACGTCAGGCACACCGCAAAATTCTAAATTATCCAGAGCAAGAAGAAGCATAAAACTGACTTCTAGTTGTTCTGCAGTCCTCTCATCCATATGAGTCTGTTGTGTTGTTCTGATTCCATCATTAATGCACAGTAGTGGAGACTTGTGATAAGCTGCTGCTCCTGTGTTTTTAAGAAATATAATAAAATACTTAGGGCAGGGGATATCCTCTCAGTAATCACGGAACCTAAGGATGTGATTTGTTTTCATTGTTTTATATGTACTTCTTTTATGGTAGTCATCTGAACCATTATCTTAGCATGGAAACCTGGGATTTGTTCATGTTTTCTCCAGACAGAAATGTAAAGATCTGTGCAGATATTAAAAAATGCACACACACTTTTATTCAAATGCCTCTTTTGTACATGTTCATGTTCAGTGTTTTCTTAGAATCAGCTACTCAATGAGGGTACTATGAGGATTTTTCTCACTGGTATAATTTGATTACCTCCTAAACAGGAGCATATATTAATATGAGGAAATGAAAATTAAATTAGTTATAAATAACAAACCAGAAATGTATGTGAACATTCAAATGATTATCTGAACAAATGAGATTTTGTTGTGTTTTTCTTAACCCATGTGATGTCCTCCAAAATGTGTAGGATAAAAATTCACAGGGCTTCCAGACTGATCACTTTTTCACTGTTAAATTTTATTTATATAATGTTGACGTCTCATAGTCAAAATGCAGTTTTGACCCATGCAGTCTTAATTACAATGTATGTGTCTATGTGTGTGTCAGTCAGTCATCATGTCCTCCCATTATTGGGGTAAGGTTTTTCAATCCAGATTTCTAGAAATTAGAGCTGCTAGTTTATAGTAGCTTGAGCACAGAGACAGATTTGCAAAAAATCAATAAAAGTTATTTTACTCTCCTCTTTCATTGATTCAGTTATTCAGATATTTGCTGAGCACCTCCCATTTCCAAGCACTGTGCTAGGTGCTGTGGGATACAGTGGTGATCAAGACATACATGGCCCCTGCTCTTACAGAGTTCACTGTCTAGTTTCAGTAGATGGAAAACCAGCAGTGAATAAACCATAGTGAGGCCTTGGGCTCTTTGTTTTTATACCAGTCAGTGAGAAGATAATTTTGAAAACAAGAAATCTTGAGTAAATATTGAGGTCATTGTTTTAGGCTTAAGCCAGTATATCATAGAAAACCAATACTAGTATTTCTAGATTTTAATTGCTTGTCATATCGATGAGGCGAGCACCTTAATGATCACTGTTTAATTAGTTTTGTATTCATTTTTCAAAAGCAAGTATTTATTTTAAGCAATTTGCAATAAAGAGTGGCCATTTTAATGTTGTTCAGCAATCTGAATGGTCTTGCAGTTATTTTCGTTAATTCAAATTAATTTTTTAAAAGATAGTTCCAAAAACTTTATTTTCTTGTTTGCAGTATCTAATGCATGATGATAATAAATGTTTTCCCTTACTGATAAGTGGCCACTTCTTTTTAAGAGTGTAGCAAATATAGATTGAGCTATGTTAGACTGCAACAATGTATGTTAATTTTAGTAATTAAAGACCAGTACCATTATATAGTATGAATGTCTTAATTTTGAGTTATAACATGGAGTTTATGTGAATAGCTGTTGAACATTCAAAGTTGTAATTATTTGGGGAGGGAGGGAAGATTTGAGCCTTATTAAGAACACTGCTATGGTTCTGAAGGGGAAATATAAAATCTATGATTATATATAAAAATAGATAACATAGCTCTAATTGTAAAATATATTCACTTTTCATTTTCAGTATGCAAAGACATATTAAATAGAAACTTCCTGCATAGTTTTGTTATGTACAACAGCTTTGAGGCAGCCTTTACTAAAGTTAACACAGTATACAGTTCCTTGTTTACTACTTTAATGCCCAAGATCGGGGAGTAGCTGCTTGGGTTTATTGGCATCAGGGTTCATGAAGGCCAGGGGAACAACAACTCTAATCTTTGGGGGAGGTTTTCTAGGGCTGTGGGGAGGGAACTGTAAGTGCCTGGGGACCAGAGTGGCCTCTAACCCTGGAATTGAAGACTTCAATCTCAAGAGCCTTAGCTCAAGAGATACCACGTGCCAGTCTCTCCAGGAAGTTGGCCTGTGCCACCACTAAGCAACAAAAGAGCACAGGCTGACTTAAAGTTGGACGGACCTGAGTTCAGATCCTAACTCTGCGTTAATACATACCTTGGCCAAGTGACTTTCTCAGTTACAGTTTTCTTCATCTTGGGAATGCAAGTAATACTTAGAACACTATTTCCAGGATTATCTGTGAAATTAAACAGGCACTTAGGTTCAAAATAGCCCCTACAGAGCATTAGTTGTTTCTTAGTTGCTAAACAGTCTCTTGAAAACATGTTCCCACTTTGTAAGAAAAGGGAATGAACATGTAAAAGAAAGGTCTTAGGGGACAAGTTAAAGGGCTGATACAGATTTTTGGGATGGGTGGGTGCTTCATGTTTTCCAGTTTATTTTCATGTTGCTTTAGTGTGTTATTTCTGGAAACTTTAATGTTTTAAACCTCTTTTACAAAATTCAGTGACAGCTGGTAGAATTCTGTTCTTTGCAGAAGTTAACTTATCTCCATTCAAAGTGGCTGAAAATATTGTTCATTACATGATTATCAAATGACTGTGACAAGAATATAAAATTAAACTTAGTGACTTCATTAGTCACTGCCTTGCTAACTGCTGTAATTTTTTAAAACACCGTTTTTAATATAGCAGACTATCTCAGTACTGGCTGGATTAGGCTGAATAAACAATTTTTATGTTCTGTAGGTGTACTTTGTCTGTTGAACAACTACCAAAATAGGTTAATTCTGTATCTACATAGTTCTCTTAAAATCATAGTTATCAAGCTATTAGGGAGATTCTCTTTTAGTAAAAATAATCTGTATAGGGTAGGGGAATTTATCTTAATTTTGTAAGCAGACTGGTCTAAATTCCGAGTATGTTCTAATGATTAAAATGTATCCCATCTCACCCACCCTCAGAGCCACTTGGACTGAGTATGATTAGAAAAGCACCTACAGGTAGTCCCTGACTCAACGATAGCGTTCCATTCTGACGACGGGTCAGTTCTGATTTAAGTTGAATACAGGCATGATGCTATCTTTAAATGCCTTGAAACCAGGAGTCGGCTCCGCCTCTTTGTGAATATAGGCCCATTCAGACATCCTTTTCGAAAGTAAGCCTGTTTCATCCACATTGAAGATCTTAGCGTTAGTAATATACTACATACAGTGTTGCAACATGTAATTTGCTCATGTTAAAAAAAAAAAAAAGTTTAAGTGTGTTTGTCGTAAAAAAAGATGGTTAAGTGTGTTTGTCATAACTTGAATACATTGTAAGTTGGGGACTACCTATAGTCCTATTCCAAGATCTGTGAGTGATCTCATGCCACAGAATCTTAAAGTTTATTTTAGTGGGTGGGGAACACATGAAAAAACAAGTTGCATCCTCTGAAATACTAAGGACTTAATTTCTGAACTAGAAGATTAAAATCTCCTAGAAGGAATGAATCAAAGGTCCTCCCATCGATGAGCATTTTATTTGTTCGAGGTCATTTCATTTTATAAAAACTTACCTCCTGGGTTATTGTGAGGATTAAGTGAGATAATATCTTAGGACAACGTTTGATACACAGAGAAGCTACATAAGTAAATCTATGCTGATTTAAGTGCATAGTTGAGGTTTTTGCCCATAGTCTCTGGTCCTAAGGGATCTCAAAGAGTTTCCTTTTCTCTGCTGCCACCCCCACACTCCCATTAGAAGTGGTAGAGTGGTGTATTGCCTTAATTGCCTTCCTGGAACAAAGATTTGAACAAACAACAGAGTCTAGGCTATCTTTCTGGTCAACCCCAGGTGGACTTAAACCTCCTACAGAAATTGGCCTTGCTGAGGTTTCTGTGTATCAACAAAAGATACTACTTTAGCAGATGTTTGTTGAACATTTATATGAGCCAGGCACGGGGGTAAATGGTGAATAAGCTTGCTTTGAGATGTTTAGAGTCTTAAAAGTGCAAAACAGATCTTAATTTTATTACTATGTTATTGCCACCACAAGGATGTAAGATCCATAAAGTGAGGACTTCTTCACTTTTTTATTACTTGACTCAGCACTGGAACATGATCCAGCTCATGCTAGGGGCACGATAAACATTTCATGAGCCTGGAAAAAGCATTCCTTTTAAGATCAAAATATTCATCTTAATGCTAGTTCTTTTTGAATCCTGAGTTTGTTTTGAAAGTAACCACAGTTAACTTTTTTTTTTTTTTTTTGGCAATGGAACAATGTTTTAAAGGTGTAAAAACCACTTTACATCAGGTCACTTGCTAACAAATGTGAAGGCTCAACCATTAATCAGCAAGCCTATCTAAAAAGGATCAGCATTGACTTGACCCCTTCAGAAGGTTAAAGTTTCTCATCTTAACACCTGGTACCAGCATGAACAGCAAACGAGTACCCTTTACTAGTCGCCCACTGGCCCCCTTTCTGGGCGCCCTCAGGGCATTTTTAATGAACGCCCCCTCAGAGAAAAGTAAGCAAGTTGCTGTCAGAATTTTGCTGCCCTTTGATCCATCCATGCAAATAAGATGTGAGCCATCCAACCTAATTAAACATACTAATTAGGATCTGCTTGTTGGCACAGATCCTAAAACTAAAAGTGAACAGTAGTAATTTGGGAATGCTGTGGTTGAAGTAAAGTCTTCATAATAGAATAGAAATCTTCTGGCAAAATCACCTTCACTTCAGTGAGCTCCTTTCACACCCAGGTAAGAAGTTATTGAATTATAGTAGTAAGGGCCTCCATTTCAAGCTTTGAAAAATGTTGCCACCTCAAAGCCCTAGACTCTGGACATCTGCCCTGAGCAGCGTAGAATAATCTACTTGCTAAAACTAAAAATGGGGGAAGATTTTAACTATTGTACAGGTATTTTTTTTTCCCCCTCAACAAATTCAAAGGCACCCTTAACTTACTCAAAAGGAAGGACCAAAACTGCGTGGGCATTTCATTATTTCCATCATAAGCAGAACCCTGAACACTTGCCATATACTCAATTTGTATGCTTTCAGATTTTCAGAAGCCCACACTAAGGATGCTCAACATAATCTCTGCAACATGGCATGTGTAGATAACAGAAAGCCCTTTTTTTTAAGTAAACTTTTTAAAAATTAAAATACACAATTATATGTGAATGTTCCTAGAAGCATTATTCACAATAGCCAAAAAGTGGAAACAAATGTCCATCAGCTGATAAATGGATAAATAAATGTGATGTATCCATACAATGGAATGTTATTCAGCCATAAAATAGAATAAAGTACTGATACATGCTACAACATGAATGATTGAGCCTTGAAAACATACTAAATGAAAGAATCCAGGCACAAAAGGCCACATATTGTATGATTTCATTTACATGAAATACTCAGAATAAGCAAATCAATAGAGACAAAGTAGATTAAGTAGTTGCTAGGAGCTGGGGGAAGGTAGGATGGGAAGTTAATTAAATGGGCGTGTGGAATCTTTTTGCAGTGATAAACATGTTCTGGAATTAGTGGTAATGTTTGCACAACTCTGAATAAACTAAAAACCACTGAATTGTACTCTTAAAAGGGTGAACTTTATGGTACGGGAATTACATCTCAATAAAGCTGAGCTAAAGGGCAGAGCTAATTCCTCTACTGGAGGGCTCTGAGTCAGGACAGCTGTTCCAAAATAATGTCAACTACATATGCTATAGTAAACTTTACCCTGAAAGCTATGTTTTACAGTTTCTAAAATACTACTGAACATCGATTGGTAATGGATTTATACAAATTAACAGCATACAGTAACCAATGTAGTATACTTTGAACCCTTGGAAGATGTGCCCTGCTTAAATATTGACTATCTCTAGCTTAAAATTTGTAAGAAGCAAACCATAAGACGAACTGAGGGGTAATATCTTCATGATCTTTTAATAGAACACATTTATCAGTGTATTGACAATTACCTGAATAAACTGTACACCAAAAAATAAAATGTGCAAAAATACACAATTTTAAAGTAAAAATCTTGAATTTTTACAAAATGGCCACACGTGTAATGTATCAGTCAGGGTCTAGTCAGGAGATAGAAATCACACTAGTTATTTGAACAGGGAAAATGTTATAATAAAGAACTGTTAACTCAGAGGAACTTGCCAGAGGGCTCAGGCTGAAGCTGGTCTGTAGAAACTAAGCTGGGAGTGAGGCCTGAGAATGCAGCTAGACAGTTACACGGGCTGCTGGGCTGCCATGCTGAATAATATCCTGATCTACCATCTCTAACACAATTCCAAATTTAGATCTCCAGCCCAGACCACTCCCCTGAATTCTGAACTTGAATATTTAACTACTTATTCAATGTCTCCACTTATAATAAAACCAAAAACCTGTTGCCATTGAGTCGGTTGCAACTCATAGTGACCCTATAGGACAGAGTAGAACTTCACCATAGGGTTTCCAAGGAGCAGCTGGTGGATTCAAACTGCCAGCCTTTTGGTTAGCAGCCGTAGCTCACCATAGCTCTTAACTGCTGGGCCACCAGGGCTCCATAGGTATAATCAGTATCTCAAATTTATCCCAAGCCATGTAGAGAGTCTCTGGAGGGTTAGATGCTGCATGGAGAGGTACCACATGCCAGATGCAGTTTTTCAAATCTAGACCTGGAAATTAGTTTTATTCTTATCAAAATAATAGTTATATTTGTAAAAGTCAATCTCCAAACCTCACTCCTGTAAGGTAGACCCTCAACAATTTCAGCTACTTCCACTGGCATCTATCTCCATGTTTCTAAATAATATACAGCCATTTCTTTCTTTATCATTTTTTCACCATTATCTATTGACTTCCCACCATGGTGAATAGGGATTAACCCTCTCACAACACCAACACCTCATTTTCCACCTCAACCTTCCTCAACATAGTTTTATTACATATTATGACTAAGCTGTTTACTGTTTTAGAGTCACACTTTTTTTTCTTTTATCCCTTTATTTTTTTCCTGGAGTTCATAATTGCCTCTTTTTTAAATTCATTTGCCTGACCCTGTATGTACTTATTAAAAATTTTCCCCAAATGCTATACTGTCTGCCACATGCCTATCAGTACAGTAAAACCTGCAGAAACCTGTCAGAGCAGGAAAACTCAAATATTTTCCACTAAAACAAGCAATAGAAAAGTGGTAAGACTGTACACTGTCAAAGGCAGAACACTTTCAAGACCTGGAAAAACAAGCAAGGCCTTCGAGTTCCAGCACTCAGGTTTCACTGTAATACTTTCCATCATTTTAAACACATTAGTTCCATTCCCCCCCCCCCACCCCGATACTTCCTTCTTTCCTGGAGCCTTTTGTCTTTCTGCTCCAAACTGGAAGGAAGACTTACTACCTAGGATTGTCACAACTGAAATCCTAGGGCTTCATATTGGTAGGACTACCTCAGTTTATGCCCAGCTGAGGGGCAGTGAGGTGGAAATGTCCATCCTTGGCTTACCAAGCTGTGTACCCTGGCAGCTGCAACTGGCTAGAAGGGCTCCTGTTTAAAAATTCATCCTTGCAGAGGAGGAGTTGTTTTCTAGTTCACACAAAAAGCTCCATTTAGGCTAGCTGCAGCCTCAGTACTGGATTCCCGTTTCCTTGATCTGGTGACTTTATTTCTCCTTTCTTTTCAGTGGCGTACATCCTTTGGTACAAAGAAAAGCTTTTGAAACTGCTTGTCTGATAATGTCATTACTTTGCTCTTATACTTGGTTGAAAGAATTCTAGCTTAGAAATCATTTTCCTGCAGAATTTTAAAGCATTATTACTCCATTGTGTTTTGCTTCTAATGTTAATGTTGGGAAGTCCAGTGCCATTGAATCCTGATCATTTGAACCTGACCTGTGTTTTTTCTAGATGCTTTTAGGAACTTCTCTTTATCTCTGGCATTCTGAAATTTTATGACAATGTGCTGGATCCTTAGTTGACCTTTTCAATCATCAGACTCATGTCCTTTGTTTCTAGGAAACTTTCTTGAATTATTCCTTGATTATTTTCTTCCCACTTTGTTTTATTTGGAGCCCTGGTGGCACAGTAGCTAAGGGCTCAGATGCTAACCAAAAGCTCAGCAGTTCGAATCCACCAGCCGCGCCTTGGAAACCCTACTTATTTTCCCTGCAATTCCTGTTAGGGAGATGTTGAACTTTGTGAACGATCCTCCAATTTTCCTATCTTTTTCTTCCTGTGATCTAACCATCAAGAGTAATCTCATAAGAAAGATAAGCCAGTAGGTAGTAAAATATCCTATTAGTGTAAAAATTACTATTGATGTTGTTAGGTGCTGTTGAGTCAATTGCGACTCATAGTGAACTTGTGTGACGGAGTAGAACTGCCCCATAGGGTTTCCTAGGCTGTAATCTTTACAGAAGTAGATCACCAGGTCTTTCTCGCACCGAGCAGTTGGGTGGGCTCAAACCTACAATCTTTTGGTTAGCAATCGAGCAGTTAACTAAAAAATTACCATAAAATATCGATTTAAGCTTTCCACTGGTATAAGACTAGTATAATTTACTCAAAACTTTATTGAACTCTATAAAAGCATACTAACGATTAAAAAAACCACAACATTCGGTATAGTAGAGAAAGCACAGTGTGACTTATATGTTAAATGCTTTAAACTAAAAATTATTCCATAGCAAATTAGTAATAAGGATAATATTTCTAAAATACATATATTTATTTTCTACTCAAGATCTGACTTTTGATGCCTGGAAAACAGTCTTTATAATATACTAGGATTTGATCAGACCTATACATTTTGACCATGACAAAAATGTCATCTTTATTGAATAGGGTAGATACTGACTCTTAAGTTTTATTATGATCAATAAGATTAATGAATAATATCTATTATTATCATCATAATCTCTCAAGAAAGAGGGTAGTAATTAGTTAAGAAAAATATTATTACCTCTTAAAACTGATTACTCCACCAGACAGGTCAGTTAATAAAAATGCATTTGTAGTAATTGAAGCATTTTACATTAAGCTAGTTACATGAAAAATCCAAACAATTTGCAATTTAAATAACAGTGAACGGGCCTGCTGAGGCCAAGAAGGGAAGGGAAGACATTAACTGGTAATTAGAAATATCAATCTCTTAGCTGAAACTTTTACTGTAATAGCTTGCCTTGCCCTTTATCCTAACATTTTATCTGGCAGGAAGCAGAGGCTAGAGCCGAGAGCATTTCTGGTGGGGTCTCCATTTAGGACCTCGAGATGGACCAATAGCACCTTAGGGCAAGGCCTTCACTCTGGTCACTTTCACATCATGAATATTTTCCCACTAGGAACTGTTGTTGTCATTGTTAGCCCCTGACTCATGACGACTCCATGTGTTAGAGTTGAATTACTCCAGAGGGTTTCTTGGCTGTTATCTTTATGGAAGCATATTGCCAGGCCTGTCTTCTGTGGAGCCACTGGGTGGGTTTGATCCATCAACTTTAAAGTTAGCAGCTGATCGCAGACTGCTTGCGCCACCCAGGCTCCTTCACTAGGCGTTACTGTCTTTTTGTTACAGGCTGGGAATCTAAAGCTTAGAGATTATGTCATTTAGGGTTTCTTGTTCGTATCCCTCAGAAACCGAGACTGGCTGAATGAAGTGAAAGGGAAGTTTTCGGGCAAGGATCTTGCAGAATTGGAGGGGAGGCAGGAGAGGCTGGGCAGGAACAGGCAGGATCCCAGCGGGCCCACAGGAGCTGAGGCAGAACACAGTCCAAGAGCAGGACAGTCTAGCCTGGGCTCACCCAGGCTTTTTGTCACTCTGCTTAGATTCTGATTCTAGGGAGGAAGCAAGTGTCCAACTGGCCAAGTGCTTGAGGATGGGTGCTCCGACTGGCAGCATCACATCAGCATCACCTGGGAGCTAGTGGTTTTGAGAGAACCATTGTCTGGCTAGGGTAAGGGGAAAAATCTTATTAGGGGGCATTGAAGTGGGTTAATGTTTGCATTACTGGAAAAGGAAGAATTGCCTGGCAGAGATTCCAGAACAGATAATTAGATGGGAGGTGAGGACCTAGAGGAGACACCACTGGGGAGATGTGAAAAGCCAGGGAAAAACGTAAAAGGAAGCTATTTTTAGGGATGTGAGATCAGAATGCAGGACAACGTATCTAGGTGTCTGGGAATGGTCGTTAGAAAAGGCCTGAAAGCTAGTGAGCCCAAGGAAGAGTATTAGCACCAAGTTATGGTGTTTGAACGACTGTCAGGAGATGTGCAATTTTTTAACAAATTCCTGGGGGCCAGAGGGCTCTCAGTTGTATGCAGAGTCCAAAGGCTACACCTCTAATGTGGTGCAAGGTCATTAGATCATGAACATCGTATTACACTGACCTTTTAAAACACTGTGGCTGAAAAATCACGAGGCGGGAAGGAGCAAATGGTGTGTTCTGGGGCCTGGTTTTGTTCTGATTCTTGGCCTGGGAAGTGGTTATAAGGGAGTTCATCTTTAATTATTTGTTATCTAGACTTTTTCTGTATATTTCACAATAAAACAGTAAAAAATAAAATAGCCAAGTGCTAACAGAGAAATATTCTGAGTCATCAAGAAAGTCTGGGAATCAGGGAGGATGGGGCATGCTCTAGGGGGTTGTTATTATGAGACGTTAGAAACAGCATCTATGAAAAGTTTTATATAGGGAAATGTTATTGCTATGGTATTAAGTGAAAAAAATGGCTACAAATGTATACTACAATAATATCTACAAAACCTATAAAAAATGTATAAGAAAGAGATTGGAAAAAGTGCTATCACTGCACGCCTTATCCCCGACTCCCCAAAATAAAGGGAGGTGGTTTGGTAGTGCACTGCCTCATTCCCAGTACAATGCAGTGTAATGGCCAAGAGGATGTTTAAGGTTTTGGAGGTCCAATCCTAGCTCTGCCACTTACTAGCTGGTCCCTTGCTTAATCTCTCTGACCTCAGTTTCATCATCTGTGAAGTGGGGATTAATAACACCACTGGGGAAATGAGTTTTCGGGAAAAACTTCTTCTCTTAATTTCCCTTAAAGTTCTCTTAACTTGTTTTAAAAACATAAGATTGCACACTAAAAACTATACAACTTATATGAGTGAACTTTATAGTATGTAAATTATATCCCAGTAAAGCTGTTTAAAGATATAAGAATGAATAAATTAAGATTTATAACACTGTATTATTGGGTTTATAACATATCTAGATGTAATATATATGACAATAATATCACAAAGGAGTGGAAGGAAATTGAACTTTATGGGGACATTTGTATATTTGACCAAAATTAAGTCAGTATTACCTGAAGTAGGTTGTGATAGGTTAAAATGTATGTTGTAATCCTCAGCACTATTGACACTTTGGGAGAAATAATTCTTTGTTGTGGTGGGCTGTCTTGTGTGTTGTAGGATGCTTAGTAGCATCCCTGGGCTCTTCCTACTAGTAGCACCCCCCCCCACCAACAGGTTGTGACAACAAAAATGTTTTTAGACATTTCCAAATGTCCCCAGAGGGTCAAAAACCACCCCAGTTGAGAACCACTGTCCTAGCGCAACCACTAAGAAAATTACCAAAAAAAGTTAAAAAATTAACAGAGGAATTAGAATGATACGATAAAAATATTTGTTTAATACAAAAGAAGGCAATAAATGAGCAAAAGAGGAACAAAAAAGACATACACAGAAAACAAACAGTAAAGTGGGTGATGTAAATCCAACTATATCAATAATTACATTAAATATGAATAAACTAAACACTCCAATCAAAAGACAGAGATTGTCAGACTAGATAAAAAGCAAGATCCAACTATATGCTGTATGCTAGAGGCAGATTTTAGATCAAAGACTCAAATAAGTTGAAAGTAAAAGGATAGAAAAAGATATACCAGGAAACAGTAACCAAAAGAGAGCTAGAGTGGATATATTAATATCAGACAAAATAAACTTTAATACAAGAAATAACACTAGAAACAAAGAGGGATATTTCATAGTGATAAAAGGATCAGTACGTCAAGAAGATATAACAATAATAATTATAGATGCATCAAACAATAAAGCCTCAACATTTATGAAGAAAAAGCTGTCAAAATTGAAACAAGAACTAGAACAACCAGACAGGAAATCAGTGAGAATATAGAACACATCCAGTTTGACCTGACACTTATAAAAACTCCACCCAAAGACAGCAGAATATAAATTCTTTTCAAGCACACATGGAACATATCCAGGATAGACCATATGCTTGACCAAAAATAAAAACAAATCAAGAATCAATAAATAGAAAAAGACTGAAATCATACAAAGAATGTTCTCTGGCCACAATAGAAATAAGTTAGAACTCAGTGACAGTAGAAAGTTTGAGAATTCCACATATATTTAGAAATTGAACAATACACTTTTAAATAACTCATGGGTCAAAATAGAAATCACAAGGGAAGGTTTTCTGAGGGTCACTGTAGCTGTAACAATCTTGCAGTCTCAGCAAGATTTGAGTAACTTGCCTTGGATATCTGGCTAGGAATCAGTTGATACAGAATTCACACATAGGTCTATCTCAGCCCAGAGACCAGCACCTCGAACACTTCCCTACTGAGGGTCAGGTCTTCATATGTGAATGAAAATCCTACACTGTGACTCTGTTTCTACCCCTATTCCCATCCCCTGAAGACTGGCTTATTTATGAAGCCAAAAATCAATGTGAGGGACTCAGAAATCTCTGATTTCTACAGAAATTCAGGTTTGTTTGTTTTTTCCAAGAAGAAAGCTACAGAAGACAGAAAAGAATGTAATGTCATATTTAATGTTCCAATTCACAAGTCGTATTATTCCATTAGAACCTATCATTCAAAATGTCTCATCAGAAAGTGAATTATTATTTAACTAGGTGTTCAAACCATGCTTCAGAAGGACCTATTCATCATACATCACGATTTTCTCAAACTGAGAATGTGGCTCATCTTGGCATTTTCTTTGTCCTGCAGCTATTTCTCAAAGCCAGGACACTAAGTGTAAGGACTAAGTGTCCTCATCAGAAAAGGATTCATGGGCTCACATTAGGCGCATTTACAGAATCAGGCCATCACCTCTAATGCTTTGATTTTGAGATGAAGAAACCAAGGCCCAGCAAGTTAAAGTGGGTATACAATTTTGGAGGCAGTTTTGTCATGCACAGTATTTATCATTTAAAGATGCAGCTGGAAGTATTTATGAATAAAATACACTAAGATGGCAAAAATGCTGATAATTTTTTATGTCAGAAGATAGTTACATGAGAAAAGGGGTGGTGAGTTTGAAGGAGTTCATGGCTGATCAAGGAAAAAGATATGACCATGAGATAGCGCACTGCACGACAAGCTATTTATTGGGGCTGATGCACTGACAGCTGCATGGAGGGTGGGACCATCTCCCAAAGCAGGTGGTATTCCAGAGGCTAGTGGTGCAGGGAGCCACCAGAAGGGCAAGAGCACAAGGAAACTCACTCCTGGGAAATAGGAGAGGGTGGGGGCTTACATGTGCCTAGGAAATGTCCTGCAGCAATGTGGGTGTCTCTGGGCCAGAGCCCTCCGAAGGACAGCAGCAGCTTGGGTCCTTATAACTATAGGGTTTTATCTTATCTGGGGCTAGCAGAGATTGGGTGTAGTTTCAAGAGGTAAAGAAGGCTGTAAGTGGCTGTCATGGATTGAATTGTGTCCCCCAAAAATGTCTGTCAATTTGGCTAGGCCATGATTCCCAGTATTGTGATTGTCCAGCATTTTGTCATCTGATGTGATTTTCCTGTGTGGTGTAAATCCTATCTCTTATGATGTTGATGAGGTGGGATTGGTGGCAGTTATGTTAATGAGGCAGGACTCAATCTAAAAGATTAGGTTGTGTCTTGAGCTCATCTCTTTTGAGATATAAAAGAGAGAAGCAAGCAGAGACAAGGGGACCTCATACCACCAAGAAACAAGAGCCAGAAGAATAGCGCATCCTTTAGACCAAGATCCCTGCGCTGAGAAGCTCCTCAACCATGGGAAAATTGATGACAAGCACCTTCCCCCAAAGCCAACAGAGAGAGAAAGACTTCCCCTGGAGCTGGCACCCTGAATTCGGACTTTTAGCCTTCCAGACTGTGAGAGAATAAATTTCTCTTTGTTAAAGCCATCCACTTGTGGTATTTCTGTTGTAGCAGCACTAGATAACTAAAAGTGGCTAGAATCTGCTTATTAGGGCTATTTTTAAAACAATTGGATGTGTACTAATTTGGCACTGGTAGGCTTTTTGGACTAACAAGCCCAGCCCATTATGAAGAAATAGGGTCACTGTTAGTCAGAACCGACTCAGCAGCAACAGGTTTGGTTTTTGGTTTGAGGCCAATACACAGAAGCCATCTTTGGCTCATTTATATAACAGAGGGTCTTTATATTATTTTTTTTTCTAACTTTGTGTATGTTTTAAAGCTTCCATAATACAATTTTTTTTTTTTTTTAAAGAAACCAACGGATGGCTGTGGTGGATTAGGACATACAAGGGATGGGGTGGTGCAAGACCAAATTGGGATATCAGAGAAGGTTTCACTAAGAAGGTGACATTGGAGCAAAGATTTAAAGGAGGTAGGGGAGGGAGCTATGGGATCTCTGAGGGCAGAAGTAGAAGCTAGCACAGAGCCCTGAGTTAGGAGTGTGTCTGGCATGTTCAAGGAACAAGAAGTCCAAAGGCTGTAAAGGAATGAGCAATGGGTGAAATAGTAGGAGGTACCATCAGAAAATTAATAAGCGTGGGTAGACAGGATGTAAAATGCATGCAGGATCATATCCAACAAAAAATTCATATCTGAAATATATAAATACCGACAAACCAGTAAGAAAAAGGCAAGCAACCCAACAGAAAAATGGGCAAACACTTGAACAGGCACGGCACAGAAAAGGAATTGGCCAATAAGCATAGGAAAAGGTATTCTACTTCATTAGGCATCAGGGAAAAGCAAATTAAAACCACAATGCCATACCGTCACACACTCACAAAAAAGATAAAAATTTAAAGGCACACAATACTAGGTATTGGAGAGGTAACAGAACTCTCATATACCGCTGGTGGGTGTATAAATTGATAAAAATGGCAGTTTCTATTAAAACTAAAAATATGCATACCTTACAAACCAGCAATTCCATTTCTAGGTATATATCCAACAGAAAAGGATATATATGTTCACCAAAAGGCCTGAACAAGAATGTTTAAAGCAGCACTACGCTTAACATCTAAAAACTGAGAATCACTCAAATGTCCAGTAACAGTAAAATAAACAAATTGTATTACAGTTACACAATGGGTTACTATGTAGCATTTAGAATAACTAAGTAAACAACATATATAAATCTCCCAAAAATATTGAACAAAGCAAGTGCACATAAAAGTTTTAATACAACGTTAATTCCATTTATGTAAAGTTCAAAACCAAGCAAGCTAATCTATGCTGTAAGAAGACTGAATAGTGGTTACCTTTGTGGAGAAAGTGACTGGAAAGGGGGTGGAGAAGTGCTGGGGGCTGGTAAAGTTCTCTTTCTTAAACTGGATGCTAGGTAAATAGGTGAGTTCAATTTGTGAATAGTCACAAGTGGTATACTGATGATTTGTGCACTTTCTGCATCTAGAGTATACTTCATTAAAAACATTTTCAAAACCATGTAGGGACATCTCAGTTCCCTCCCATGAGGTATTGATGCCATGTCCAGCACCAGGACCACAATGGACTGCTGGCTTAAAAAAGAAAGAGTACAAGACTTGCTTTCTCAACCCATAGCTGCAATCTCCACAATTAACAGTGACTTTTTTTTTTCCTCTCATAACAAGTTCAGAGCTAGGCAGTCCTGGCCTAGTTGTACAGTAGCTACTCAGATTCAAGATCAAGATTCAGACCAAGGAGGGACACAGGCTCCTTCTGTCTGTCCTCTCCACCATCGTTAGTTATGTTAGCTCTTGTCCTCACACTTGTCATCTCATGGACAAGTAATGGTTGCTCCACCTCCAAGCTTCATGTCCCCAGGCAGATAGGGGGATAATGAAAAGGGGACAAAGGGGAAAGAATTTTCCTCTAGTAAGGCTTTGTCATTTTATTTAGGAAGGGAAGCCCTCCCCAGTGATTTTCACCTACATCTCATCGATCATCTACAACGGGCAGAGAGATCAAATTTATAGCTTTTACAGCTTCTATGGAAAAGCTAGGCAAAGGGGATGGGAGGAATGGAGGCTGGGAACTGCCAATCAAGCACTTCAGACTTAAGAATAAATTCAAGTCACAATACTTAATCTACATATCTCCTAAAATCCTGTGAATAACACCTTAAGCTAATTTACTTTCTGCATAAGTTGATTTCTATTTGCATACTTACTAGAGTGACTTTGTCAAAATTTTCCTCTCTATGATATATGAGGAGCTCTGATGATGCAGTGGTTAAGAGTTATGGCTGCTAACCAAAAGGTCAGCAGTTCGAATCCACTAGCAGCATCTTGGAAACCCTATGGGGCAGTTCTACCCTGTTCTATAGGGTCGCTATGAGTCAGAATCAACTCTACAGCAATGGGTTTTTTTGGGTAATACATGAACAATATTAAAACCCAACCAAAACCAAACTCATTACCATCTAGTCGATTTCGACTCATAGAGACCCTATAGGACAGAATAGAGCTGCCCCATAGGGTTTTCAAGGCCGTAAATCTTTAAGGAAGCCGACTGCCACATCTTTCTCCCAAAGAGGCTGGTGGGTTCGAACTGCCAACATTTCAGTTAACAGCCAAGCACTTAAGTACTGCACCACCAAGGTTCCTTATGAACAATATTACCCCCCCACCTTTAAAATTTTTTTTAGTCTTGATGTCAAGTGTATATGCTTTTTTTTTTTTTTTTAAATCAAAGTGAGCTAGCTGTGTAAAGGATTGAAAATACTTCTAGATGCTAAGTCAGGTAATTTGGCAAATAAGATATTTTTAGCTGCATGTTATTTCTTAAATTAGTTCCTGTAATTTTCCCCAATAGAAGAATTTCTTTGGTTGGCAAGCAACAGTACCAAAGATAATTTTACCTATCTTTCCACACGTTTTCCCTGCTTGGTATATTACGTAAATTGGAGTCAGTGCAGACGCAAAGTCAGAAAATAGGTTTTGAGTGGAGTCTTTCTTCACGAGCAGTGCTCTGTCTCCATCTAATGGACAATCTTACCTTTGCAACGTGAGCAGTGGCTCTCAAGCCTGGCTGCACTTCAGGATCACCTGGAGCTTGTAAACAATCCCAATACCCAGCTCCCTCCCCAGGACAATTAAATCCGCTCTGGGACAGAACCCAGGTGTCAGGTTTTTGGTTTTTTGTAGTCTGGTAAAATAATATACAACACAAAATTTGCCATTTTAAACGTTTTCAAGTATACATTCCAGTGGCATTAAATCACTCAGTATCATGCAACCATCACCACTATTTGTTTCTAAAACTTTCATCACTCCAAACAGAAACCCTGTATCCATTAAATAACGCCCCATTTCCTCTTCCCCTTCCCCCCACCCATGCAAACAACTAATCTACTTTCTGTCTCTATATGTTTGTCTAGATATTTCATATAAATGGGGTCATACAGTATTTGTCCTTTTGTATCTGGCTTATTTCATTTAGCATAATATTTTCAAGGTTCATCCATGTCCATCAATAGTAGAATGGATAAATTGTAATATACAATGGAATATTATATAGCAATAAAAGTGAAAAAACTATAGCTATACACATAAATAGATAAATCTGAATTAATTTTGCACAAAGTCAGGCACAAAGGATGCATATATTTTTATAATATTTCTATAATGTTCAAAGCAGGCAAAACTAATCTACATTGTTAGAAGCCAAGACAGTGATTATCTTTAGGTAACAGGAAGAGATGGTGTCTGAAAGGGGGAAGAAGGCATAGTAATATATTTCTTGCTCTTGTTGTTAGGTGTCGTTAAGCTGGTTCTCTGACTCATAGCAACCCTATGTACAACAGAACAAAACACTGCCCGGTCTTGCGCCATCCTCATAATCGTTGCTATGTTTGAGCCCATTGTTACAGCCACTGTGTCAATCCAATCTTGTTGAGGGTCTTCTTCTTTTTTACTGACCCTCTACTTTACCAAGCATGATGTCCTTCTCTGGAGACTAATCCCTCCTGATAACATGTCCTAAGTATGTGAGATGAAGTCTTGCCAACCTCACTTCCAAGGAGTACTTTGGCTGTACTTCTTCCAAGACAGACTTATTATCAATTCTGTTCCCCTCAGTTTTGACACCAGCTGTACATGCAGCACTTTTTCCTCTGACCCAAACCACCTGGAGTTAAGTCCGACCTCACAAGTAAAGGGCACAGTTCTCTAGACAACCAAGTCTGCCTAAGACCTCAGACGCCAGCCACAAGCTTGGTAGTCCCCATGACACCCTCACTTCTGACCTGTGGCTCCCACTATTTCCTCAGGTTTGATAATTTGCTAGAACGACTTACAGAACTCAGGGAAAAGCATTATACTCACGATTAGTGTTATTGCAGTAAAAAGGATACGAAAGAAGAGATGAATCGGGCGAGGTCTGGGAGAGCTCCCAATGCAGAGGCTTTCATGCTACCTCCCCTGTGCAGTGCTGTCTTTCACCAACTAGGAAGCCCACTGGAGTTTCCCTGTGTCCTGAGCCTTTATTGGGCCTCATTAAGTAAGCATGATTGATTGAACTCAACTTTCAGCTCCCTTCCCCTCTCCCGTGGTGGGGGCCTGGTCAACTCCTACACTAGAGGCAGCGCATCAGCATAAACCCTCAGGTGTGGTTCAGAGGCTTCATCAAAGGCACTTCAATCACTGGAGAAAATTCAAGGTTTTAGAGGTTATCTCCCAGGAACCAAGGTCAAAGACCAAATCCTTTGGGTAAAGTTAACTGTAAACCCAACAATCTCTCATTTGTTTTCTTTTCTATTACATATTTTAAAAATGAGTTTTACTTTTTAAAAGACTAATAATCCATGTACATATTATATCTCAAGAGTGCTTTTTTGGTGTTGTGAATGTCATTCATGGTCAAATAGGTTTTAAAATGGTCACTTAAGGACAAGGAAATTCCCAAAATTACATGGTATGTGGAGTGATAATATAGCAAACTTAAGTCTTAGTATGTAAGTTGCATTTTTGAACCACACAATGCTAGGATACTGGCCTAACTGCATTATCATTTCTCAGAAATAGCAACTCTCAATTATCATAATGCTAAGTTGGCATACAAACTGCACAGAAATTATGTATCTGAATTTAGATTCCATATAGAACCTAATTGTGGTGAGTCCATATCATGAGGCCCATTTGTTAATTGTATATGGTTTCATGTTCTTGGTATACATGGAAGGTATAAACAGAGAAAATAAAAGTGTTTGAGAACCAAAAGGCCAAACTGACCAAACTTTTAGCTAACTATAGCCAGTAAGAAATCACTTTATAATGCATGTATACTATTAGACTAGGCTACGCTAGCTCACCACCACCCATCTGTCAGTTTGTCAGATATTGGTGGCTTTTGTGTTGCTATGATGCTGGAAGCTATGCCATCAATATTTCAAATGCAGTAAAACCTTCGAAAGCCAGAAGCTGTGTGAGGCGGAAACCTGTCAGAGGAGGAAAACTCTAATATTTTCCACCAACAGAGAAGATCGAAAAGCGGTAAGACTGCACCTTGTCAAAGGCAGAGAACTTTTGAGACCCAGAAAAACAAGGCAGTCTCATTGAGTTCCAGCTCTCACAGATTTCACTGTATATCACCCATTGATGTACAGGTTTCAGCAGAGCATCCAGACTAAGACAGACTAGGAAGGAAGGCCTGGCAATCTACTTCCAAAAATCAGCCAATGAAAACCTTATAAGTTGCAACAGAATATCTTTCAATTTGCTTGCTTTGGACACGTAATCAGGAGGGATCAATTGTTGGAGAAGGACATCATGTTTGAAGTAGAGGACCATCGGCGGGGGCAAGGAAGACCCTTGGTGAGTTGGATTGGCACGATAGCTGCAATGATGGACTTGAACATGCAGGCAACCATGAGGATGATGCAGGACCAGGTCACGTTTCTTTCAGTTGAACATAAGGTTGTCACGAGTCAGAACTGACTCAATGGCAGCTATCTATCTATGCTAGCTCAAACCTTAGGTTCAGAGAGCCAAAATGAAGGCTCCTATTTATGGAAATTTAGCCTATTTGGCCATGAAATAGGGCTAAGGAGAGTCTAAAATTCTTGAATGAGTTCCACGTTTTGGGAAAGTGGAGACTTTACTGTGTCTGGGAAACTCTGAGACAGCCTTTAGATACTGGTTCAAAGGTGCTAGCCTATAATAAATAAAGGACTTTAAAGAACAAATTAGCCAGTAAGAAAAATGCTAGTCTAGTGCTCAGTCTGGTCACTCTTTTTAGGATTTGGCCAAAGCAGAAAAACTGACAGCCTCAACACTTCACAAAGTATGTGGCGAGGAAGGAAAATGTCCATCCTGATGCAACTGCAATCATTACACTTACAGCTGCAGTGTAATACTTCCATCTTCCTCCAAAATAGTGATGGGAAGAGTATCAACAACAGGGAAGCCAGGCAGTTGGGAAGTGAAAAAGAATTTGATGTGGTAGATTAGGGGAATCAGAAGACTACATTCAACTGTTCCTCCTTCTGGCTGAGATTTTAAAGGAGACTCAGGTCAGTAAGAACATTCAGCATACTGGACTGTGACTTTATAAAAATTTGGTACAAATGATGAAAAAAACCTTGTGAAATCCACAGGGACCAAACAAACAGGCTTGCTTAACCTACCTAACAATAGTAGTATTGTCCCCATCACTTCATTAAGTAAAATTAATGACACTTGTATTCCAAAGTGAACTTTAATAAAATGGTTCAGTTATTAACTTTATATTTCTAACTCATAATACCTTACAGTTCTTAAGATGCCTCCAAAACATTTTCCAAAATATGATCCCTTGCTACAAGAAAGAATGAGTGCACCTACTCTATAGCAAAAAAAGAAACTTTTTTTTTTTAAATAACGTGTGCCAGGAGTTGGAGGTTAGAAGCTAGAAGCTTTTACTTGGTATTATCAGTCTAATTTTAACTATGGTATACAGTCTGAATGGAATGGTTTCTCAGGGTGGTTTTTGAAAACTCTTTTTTTTCCCCTCTACCTTTTTATTGAGGTAAAATTTACATACAATAAAATGAATCAATTTTAAACGGACAATTTGATATTTACTAATTGTATACATTACAATGTTTCCTCTTGACCTTTGAGCCAATCTCCTGACCCCAACCTCCACTGATTTTCCTTCTTCCCTAGTTTTGCCTCTCACTGTGGCTTTCATTTGCATTTCCCTGACGACTAACGACTTTTTCATATGCATATTGACCATCTCTTCAACTCTTTACCAGATTTTTATTGGGTTGTTTGTCCTCTCATTACAGTTTTAGGAGTTTTCCACATATTTTTATATATAAGTCCTTTGTCTGATTTATATATTTGGAATATTTCCTCCCAGAGAGTGGCTTGCCTTACTGATAATCTTCTAAAGACAAGACAATTTTAAAATGGAAAAGCTTCAAATTTATCCATTTTGACAGTTAGTGACTCTTGCATTCTAAGTTTTTAAACTATCAAACTTTGAAAAGATTTTTTTATGTTTCTTCATAGAAGTTTCACAGTTTTAGCTTTTACATGAAATCTATAGTCCTTTTTGAGTTAATTTCACATGTGATGTGAAATAAGGGTTAAGGCTCAGTTTTTTTTTCCATAAGGATAATCTTGTTCTTGAACCATTTGTTGAAAAGACTATACTTTCTCCCAGTGAATTACCTTGATATTTTTGTCAAAAATTAATTGAAGTCAATGTGTGCATCTATTTCTGGACTTTCTGTTCTCTTTCATTGATCCATATGTCTATCACGAGGCCAATATCACAATGTCTTGATAATCAGTTTTATATAAGCCTTGCAATCAGGAAGGATAGTTTTATTCTTCATGTTCAGGATTATTTTAGATATTCAAGACTGTTTGCATGTACATGTAAATTTTAAAATCAGCTTGTCAGTGTTTGCCAAAAAAGTCTACTGGGATTCTGACAGGCATTGGGATCAGTGATGATACTTACAGCAAGCAGTTCAGCCTCAAATACTGAGATTCCTGTTTCACAAAAATGATCTATTCTTGAGAGCCATTTACTTGACTAAATCACTTACTCAGATATGCTTTTTTAAAAAAATTATCAGAATTCACTACTTTCTACATTAGGAACAATCAGAATAAGAAACACTGTCAAGTGGGGACATTGAGAGGTAGGCTGAGGATTGGCCACTGTACTATTTCATTAAAACTGTAAAAATAACACAACTGTAAACTCCAGAGGTTAAATTCAGGTGATTTATTGTAAACAGGATAACCCTAGCACTCCACCATACTGGCTGTGTCACATGCTCTCTCTTCCACATCAACTAGTCAAAAAGATGACTTTTTTAAAAAGTCACAGGTAACGAATAACTTAGTTTAACTGTTTCACAAATCTCATTTACTAAGCATTGAGTAAACAGCAGTACCCGGGGTAGTCTGTTATTGCTCATGGACTGCAGCTTGGACCCTTTTAAATGAATCCATTAGTATGCCTGAGTGATCCAAAGGTAGCTCTAGATCCAATTTGGACACTGGAAAATGCTGGAGCAGACTGAACAACAATCACAGGTTCCTGGAAGACTACATGAGATGCCTTTCAGCTCTCAAGTGCCTTTCTCATAAAAATGACACTGTTAAATTTCGCCCATTAAAAAACAAGCTCAAAGTTACTCAATAGCACGTACTTTTCCACAGAAAAGGTAGGTGGGTTTTTGTTTATTCTTACAGTGGTAGATTTAAACACTCTGGACTAATTTTAGATTTCTCTTGTATATATTTGCAGTTTGATGAAAAGCTGCATAGTCTACAAACACATAAAACCAGAAGGAAGTGATGACTCATACCTTCTGATGAGTAAAGACAGGCTTCACAAGAGGAGGCTCTGAAAGCAGGGGTAAAAAGACGGTTACAGCACCACATTGATCTGACAGTAGAAACGGAGCCCCGCTTTCAAAAGCAGCCTCCGGAGTTGTGATTATATCATTCTTGCCCCAAATTTAGATTATCTGGAAAAGACAAGTGTAAAAACTTAAGATGTGAAAAAATATGACTCTACAGAAAGAAGTTCTGGCAAATCAATTCAGATGGAGGTAAAATGTCATTTGAAAATGCAATTCTTTACTTTGCCTGAGTTAGTGGACACTGGGGCCACTTACAAGTGCCTGTATGTGGAAGTATACTCACAATTTCTCTTAAAGCAAGTTTTAATAACAGTAAATATTTTAAAATAGTTGTTAAATCTACAGTGACAATTTTACCTGAAATAGAATCTCATGAAAAAAACATTTTTTAGAAGTCCACTCCAGTCATCATGTGTGTTTGTATGTTTATATTTTCAAAAAATAAGATAACACTTAAGGCAAGATTAGACTAGTAGCAACAAGGGATTTTAGAGTCTTTTGGAAACCACGCTATTTTAAGACTCCAAGGTTTTCTTTTTTTATACTTCCCAAAAGGTGGCTTTGTAGTTGTTGCCTTTTAAATTCACAATGGGGCAAAATATTTTAGTTCATACACCGACTGCAATTTCATGGAAGTAAAAAGTTAAGGGTGTTGACCACAGCTGATGTTGGAAAAGCATGTCACACACTCAGCAGGATCTGAAGGTGACCCTATTTGTACTTGTTCAATAAATACAACAGCATGTTGATGAGAAAAAGTAAAACTGATGGAACACTGCAAACCAACTATGAATACGAGAATGTCAACATAATTCAATCAGAAAGAAACAACCCACAATAATCCTGAGAAATTCAGTTTGGGACAAAATTGATGTGAGTATTTCTAGCACTCTAAATAAGTAGGATGTTCTAGGTTTTTCCAGCATTTTACTAGTTTATATATAAAACATGTTTAAATTTTATAAAAAGATTAAAACCATGCCTTCTATAATCAGCGATTTCACTAATAAAAGGTTACGTTACTGTGTTCATTATCTGCCAAATGTAATGTTCTCCACTGATTTACATGAAATTTTCAAATAGAAAGCAAATTTGAGGATCGATTTTTTAAAAGGTATCACCTTTCTAATGTTTTGAAGCCTTCTCAGTCAATCTCAGAGGCTTAAAAAAAAAAAATCTAACTTTTCTTCTGACAAGTGACTATTTTACAGAATAGGAAGGAAGATTCTATAAGAATATCATTTATCATTTTAAGCATGTTTATATAAGGGAAATTTCTCTTAGTAATGAAAAGAAAGATTTTTAAATATTTAAGAGGCATGTATTTTAAAAATATTCTACAATATTTGTAATTTAATTACTTTGGATTTTTAATATTTCTGCATAATGACATTCGATAACTTCTTTTTTTCTGTTTGTCTCTCAATGAGCCAGAAACTACTAAAGTGGCCAAGGTTGGTTTCCTAGGCCCTGGAAGACTCAGGAATGCATCCACTTGCAATTTTTCACCCGCAGGGAATCTTCAGAGTTTTGCAGCCATGAAGTTGATATGTGGTTTCACAAGGGGAAACAGTGGTAAACCACGCTTGAACTCGGTCATGTTCTGAATCACTTCAGGCTGTAAAGAAAAAAAAGTTCCCTCTTACTATATTTAACCTAAAAAGCAGAGCAGGACATCAACATATTTTTTTCTTTCTGCATACACACTAGTTTCTACGTTCTATATTCTAATCTGCTGACCTTTCTTCCTAGATCACTAGGGCCAGAGGGTCAAGGGCTGGCCTATGCAAACCTATGATGAATGTCCACAATGGGACTCTGGGCCAGAAGGAAGCATGCCAAGAACCTAGCACCAAGGTTTCAGCAGAGTGGGGAGGTATGCCTACCCAGAAAGGGCCTGGTTACACTGATAGTTTGCTCCTCCTGTAGGTAAATGACAACCTTTCTAGATGATTAAAACACTGAGGCGCTGTGGAAGGGGCTAAGAAATTTCACTGTAATACTCCAGACTGGGGACAGATATGGCTGGAGATGGCTCACTGCACTGTAACACAAATGTTTAACTAAGAAGCCAAGGCAGACAAGGGCAGAGGCTGAGTCTCTCTGCAGCTGAAAAGGGAAAGGTAGGAGGCACTGGGAGCTGTCAAGATGAATACACACCTGGGTGACCAGGCCTTCAAGGGGGACCAAAGTACAGGCTTGAACACTTGATGGCCTGAAACCTCTAGGTCATTAAGTGTCCCGAAGAACAAGCTCCTTCTAAGTAGGAAGTCCTCTAACCATGCAACCTAACATTTACATTTCTTACCTGTGGCAAGGCTGGTGCTTGTGGCAAATTTACATCATTTTGACATGGGAACTCTCCAACAGCAGGGCCTATAAGAACATGAAAGGTTTAGTGCTTTGCACTTGCTGATACTAGCACACCAGAGCGATTTTCAAAAACATCTGAACCAGGCCCAGTTCATGTGCCTCTCAGATCCTCTCACACTGCAAGCTCCCTAAGGACTTGGTTGCTTTCCTGCCTCCCATCCAGAGTGTCCCCAGTGATGGCTCATAACATTACCGTGGCTATGAAGCCCTGGCTGCAGCAGCTTCAGTGCCCAGGTATGACCTGACTGGACCCTATGGCTCTGGCCACCTGAAGGGACCCAGTAACACAACCCAGAAGGCCAGAGAGGTAACGGCTGTGGGCAAATGTTGGCCAGTAACAGGAGATAGGAAGGACCAGGCTGATAAATTGCATACCTTTCCTGTCCACATGCAGTGATTCCATACAGTCTCTTTGGAGACGTCTCACCAGCACCCAGCTGTGTTTTCTTGTGAAGCTGTGGCCAGCTCGGATTGTGCTGCCTGCTGCTGGCTCACTCCTTCACTCCCTAATGTCCCTTTTCCCTTTACTTCTGCTTCGATAGAGCAGACTCCTTCTCCAGTTCCCCTTCTCCACCCCTTTACTTTCCAGTACTCTTCAAGGCATGTGGCGATGGCAAGGGTCCATCATATGGCTCAACATGTGACTAAAAAAACATTTTAAAAAGTCAATATTCAATACTTACAAGAATCCATTTCCCTGGCAAGAACGTGGACGGATACCTTGTGTCTCCTCGGGGCATCTACTGCTAACATTTCCTGGGCAGAAAGAAGAGCAAGGTCACCCTTTTGTCCCCACTAAGAAACTTAACATGAGGTGCCTTCTTATGACTATGAAGAATCAACTATCACACAGCCAGATACAGAAAAGATGCTTACGTTATTTCATTTAAACACTACAAAGATTTGGTAAGGTAGGCAAGAATTATTCTCAACCCCGTTTTACAGAGGAGAAAACAGAGCCCAAGGAGATTAAGTGACTTGTTCAACTTCTGTGGCTACCAAGTACCTGAGCTGGGCCTAAAACCCAGTCTAGCACTCACTGGGATGCGATGTACAGGGCTGCACCTGGTGGTCTTCAGTGTCTACAGAGACAATGGCCTGAGCTTAGTCAGGCAACCACAACACTTGCTCCTCTAAGAACCTTTGCAGACTCTGTACAGGGCCCTGCTTGAAAGCTGTGTTTCCTCATCTACCAAAAGAGAAAGGAAACCAACATTTATTGAGTCCTGCCTTGCATCAGTGGAGCCCTGGTGGCACAGTGGTTAAGAGCTCAGCTGCTAACAAAAAGGTTGGCAGTTCGAATCCACCAGCCGCTCCTTGGAAACTCTATGGGGCAGTTCTACTCTGTCCTATAGGGTCACTAGGAGTCGGAATCGACTCGACAGCAACTTGCATCAGGTATACACCTTTGTTAGCTTGCTTAACTTTTTGTAAGCTAAGTACCATGACGATTCCTATTTTAGAGACACAGACTCTAAGGCAGAGAGAGGTATAGTGAGTGACTTTGTTCAGTCACAGAGCTTGTTAAGTGACAGTGTCAGAAGTGAGGTCTGCTCGCTCTCTCCCCCACACCATGCTGTTCTGAGGGATTCCCCTTGGAAAGGAGGAGTGGTAGTGTAGCAAGTAGGTGGGTCCTGTGGGAAATGTCTCCTGACTTTTTCCTAATGTAGGACCATTATCTGTTTTTTCCAAAAGACAGCTCCATCACAATTTTGGATGCCTTAACCAGAAATAAATATATTTTGTATCTTCAGATCATCAGTTAAGCCATATCAACTCAACAGTTATTTATGGAGCAGTTATTATAAACCTGGTCCTGTGTGGGTACAGACGACGACCTATGATGCTGCACAGTAGACCTAAGCACTGCACCCCGCAAGCCTTCACTGCCCCTTGTCAACCTGAGTCATTACAACAGTGGAACACCCTCCAGTTTCAGGCCATTCTCAATTTCCTGACCAACTCTGGACAATCTCCATTTTTCTAAAAAACACTGCATCTTCTTGTAGACTATGTTCTAAGAAACATTAGGGTCCTGGGAGACACTTAAAGGCATTCTGTGCAAAAAAGGTCCACGGTGAAATCAGTACTGGAAATATTTTGTCAATCAGTATTGCTTAGAACTTTTAAAATTCTAACATGCTCTGTGATTCTCCAGGAATGGGAATGGAGTATAGCCTACTCCTGAAACCCTTTTTTCTAGGTGCTCCTGTTAACATCGTGCAGAATGCTAGCATATGATGGAACAGCTAGGGAAATGGTGTTCTACATGTGGCTTGAGATTGGTAATATTCTCATTTTTCAAGACAAGAAAGAGTCAGTCTTGTAACTGCTAGCTTCACAAATTCAATAATCATGTACAACTTGTATTTCCAGTAAACAACAGAACTGTGGGAGAAAAAAAAAACTTCAGTTCTTCTGAAAACATTACAGTAAATTGCATTAGGACATTATTCTTTTTGAACACCCATAACTGATAATGCCTTAAAATGACTATCTTAGAACCCAAAAAGAGCATGGTACTTTTTGTACATAGTAACCCCCTTTTGTAGACAATTGAGAACAGATACCTCACAAAATGAAACAGTCTTAAATTATAAATAGACACAATTAAAAATTATTTGATAACACCAAGAAGGAAAACATTCTGATTTAAAGCATTAAAACCCTGGGGCTGGGTATCAATAATGAAGAGAAAACAACAATAGAGAATATTTATTAAAGACTATTTAGTGCCAAGCACTTTACATACTTCATTTCAATTAATACTCCAATTAATCTCCATTTTGTAGATAAGGAAACTGAGGCTCAGAAGCTTAAGTATCTTGGTCAGGGCACAGAGGTAGCTACTGGGTGGTGGGGTTGAGACCTGGGTCTGTTTTCAGAGGCTTATCCATGCTCTAGCTGCTGCCACACAGGTAAAGGAGCCTTAGGAGAAGCTGACGTCCCTGAGTGAGATCGGCAGCTCTAAGCAAGAGTAAGTTAGGCAACTGAATAGCCTGGTAGCACATGTGGGTCCTGGAGCACTGCTCCTGTGCCTAACTCTCTGCCCGTTACTGGCCTATTTTAGCTCTCTCCATGTATACAAAGACTACTTGGGGGTTAGACTTCAGATCAGAATTTTGTTATATGTGTGTGTATTTAAGTTTATAACTACAAAAAGAACAAGAGTGGTTTGGATGAGTCAGCCTCTTGTCTTCCTCTATACAATGCAAAGGGAGGCATGGTGTAAAGAAAATAACTGCCCAGTCACCCATTTCCACAGCCAAAATGGCTCAAATCTCCCTGCTGAAAAGGTGCATTAAAATGATGCCTTTTGTTGTCAAATTCTGAAACTATACCATTATTTTCTGCTTTTTCTTATTGTTAAGGTGTTACTGCCTATATTAACGCTTGTTTACGTACACAGAGAACAGCAATCTTGTAGCTCTGCAGAAGATCTGGGGAAAGAGGGGGTGTAAATAACTCACGGACGGTTCAAGATCACCATCTTCCCCTAGGAAACTATCAGCACCTTCAGGATAGGGATTATTTCTTTTTTCTCATATGCCCACAGAGCACCAGCAGTGGTAAATTAAATGGGTATTGGAAACCCTTACATAGGAGAAAAATGTGATTTGGCTTCACTGTACAACTAATTTCACAAAAATCATTCCAATGAGAACTGCAAGCACTGACTCTTGCACTGGAACTACAATATATACCTGGAAAATGACAGTGTAAAGTAGATCTCTCTCCAAAGGACGGGACTGAGTTTCTGATCAAAGACTTGGCTTATAATATAGACATGAGCCAGGAAAAGTGACTAGAACATTCAGGTACAATTCTAAGGCACCATGGCAATTAGAGTACAGTTTTGCCCCTTGTCCTACAAAATAGGCACAGAAGTATTTTACACAAACTAGAGGCCCCAGTCTATCATAAAGAATATACATGACACTTGAAATAAGTACAATTCTACTGCAGAATAAATTTTTATTTCTACACTTGGCATACTTATTACACATTATATATCTAACAAATATTTTGCTATCCTTCTTAGAATTTTGTTACAGGCAGGGAAAATTCAATGGTTCAGGCTTCTCTCTTCTCTTGGTAAATTTTCTCAGTGAGCACAGGCATCAAAACTGCTAAAAACTCTGAGCACAGTTCAAAGGTAAGTAATCACTTATTTAAAAAAGCAGCCACAGTGGCACCTAAATAGGTGAAGACAATTTATAGCTGTCAGAGCTTGGAAAAGAATCTGAATATCGAGTTCCTTTTTTCTCCTTTGCTCTTCCTCCCCACTAAACAAGTTCAGCAATGGTCTCTGTAGGGTGCAGGGGGGAGTGGGAGTGAAGAAACAAAAAGACTAAAGAGGTAGATCTGGAAGCCAGGAAGGGCCATCATACTCCTTGGTCCAGAGGGAGAAGAAAAGAGTCCTGGTTGAAATATGAATTGTCTACATTTTTTCTAACAGTAATATGCATTTGTATGAAAAATACTAAATCCATAAAAACACCTTTAAAAATCCAGCCTGAATGGGTTCAAAGCAGCAAGCAAACCACAACACAGACACACAATATATCCTTATCAGTCAAAATCTAAATAAATGAATTCAACTTACCTGGTAGAATTTGATGATATCTTCCTTGGTAAGTGTCTTTAAATATGCAACTTCTATATTATCTGAAAAAGTAATCACACAATGATTTACCAGTATTTCCATTTTAAGTAGCTCAGAACACTACATTAAATGAGAATATACTTCACTCCAAGACTTTTAAGTGTCCATATTTTTAAGTGTCCATCTGCTCCTGCAAGTAGTGAGGGAATAAATTCCAAGTAAAAGTAAGAGGCTGTAGTGTAGTGGGTAAGAGCCCTGGCTCTGGGGCCAGCCAGCCTGGGTTGGGTTCATATCCTGGCTCTCTGCTTATGAGCTGTTGTATCATGGGTTAGTGATTTCACCTTTTCTAAGCCTCACTGTTCTTATCTGGAAGTTGGGGATAACACATATCTAACGGGGCTGTACAGAGAACTAAAGAAAATGACATGTGATAGTAACACGATGCTAGGCACACAACCAATGCTCAATAAATGGGAGGTACTATTATCATTAATAGCAAATCCAATTGCTAGAAAAATTACAGGTGAGGAAACTGAGGCCCAAAAAAGATGACTTGGTCAGGATCTTTAGCTTCTTGGTGTCAGAATGAGAAGACAACCCATAACTTCTAGGGTAGCTCAGTGCACTCCATTGTCAATCTCTGCTCTACAAGAAAGGAGAAAAGAAGCTAAAGCAGGAGACTTCGGGAAACACAGCCCTCCCAAATCTAAAACCCAGTGACAAATCTTTGGAGATCCCTAAGGGCCACTGTTTGAACTCCTGTACCTCCATGGCAGCACTTGCCTCAGGAAGTTCAATCTGCAAATTTTACGATTTTTCAGTGTTACGGAAAATAGGTAACTACATATCTGAGCTTGACTCCTCGGGCACATTGATTAAACGTAAAAAAGTGAAATTAGATTATTAGTACATTATTGTGACATACAGATGGATACAGCTCTAGTTTAGGAGAAGAAAAAAAGATAAAGTTTCTAAAAGGAAATTGTTGTTATGCTAAATACAGGTTCTTAGAAATGCTATCCCATCTTAAACTAGTATTAAAACATCACCAATACCCACAAAATGAATAGCATTTTGTAAAATGGTCTCAATGACCTCAAATGTCACACTTATATACCATAAACGTTGGGGTCCTAATTTTACCTTACCTCTGTCAAAATTGTATTGCTGGGAGATGATTTCTCCCCAATATTTAGCACATTCTGCAGCTAGTTTCTTTGGTTTGTCTAGTCGACGAATTGCTAATGCCTGAATATGTTTTTGGAAGGCCTCTTCCGTCATGTCCTCTATGGACTTTTCCATTGTAACTAAGAAAGCTTCCACTCTGCTTTCTAGGTAGTGAGGTGGCTTTTCTGACTGGATGATAAATCGCAAGCCCTGTATGCCATTGGCTCGACGTGGTCCGCTGAAGACGATATAGCCTGAAACAAACACCAACCAGTCAGTGTCTTGGCATTTGAGACTCACGTCACATTCAATCTTTCAAAAATTATCCTGTCAGAGCAAATAAAATCTACTTTAGGGCTTTATATTATTCACCTCTGAAGAACTATTAGCAATTAATATATTCTCAGTTCCTAAGGACAGAGCAGAAGAACTCTCCGAACAGTAGAAAGTTGGAGATAACTTTCTTCTTAAAAAAAAAAAAAAAATCCCCTTTCTTTATTCAAACTCACATCTCGTAACTCCTCACTCTCTGCTAGTTAGTCCCCTTCAACTTCTGCTAAAGTTATTTCCATCTCTATGAAATGCTGGACCCATTTTCATCCCCTAACCACAGTCCTAGCTCTGTTTCTTTTCTTCTCACATCTTAGTTCCTTATGTGAACTTGGTTCTACTTCCACATTTCTTGTCAGATAATCCATTCCTGGACCAACTCTATTTAGACTACGTCTCTCTCCAGAGATCAGGCTAACCAAAGTCACACTGCCACTGTCATCTTCTGAGCCCATGTACCATGTCCCTTCAGCCCCTTTTCTAACTGAGCTCTTGCCTTGCCTCTTGCAGCTGCTGTTCCCTGAACCACCATCTCTGGCAGCTGTGGTGTCTCTGGGGTCCAATTCTCTTTTCCCTCTACACAAGCACTGTCAGCAGTTCATCTACTCTTACAGATCTACCAATACATGGGAAGATGCCCCAAATCTAGTCTTTAACCATGGACTGGATGAGTCACAATTAAGTGTAACACAGCAAAGATGGAGTTATCTTTCTTTCCAAATTCCTTCTTGCTTATTTCTAAGCCTAACTTCATCTGTGCATGTATCAAAAGATGCCCTAGACAATTGTACCACTTAATCCCAGATTCCTCATCCCCAGCCCTGTCCTCTTCTAATTAAATCACATTAGAGCAGCACTCTGGCCACCAGTAACTGCCCCCCATCAAGTTTATAGAGTTGCTTCTAACACTGATGCCTACATCAGGCCCAGAGACTCCCTGTATGCCTCAGAATACATTACTTTCCTGTTTCTCCCTACTGTTATTCCTTTTGCCTGGAATACATATCCCCACCTTCTTCTGTGGTAATTTCTACTCATCCTTCAAAACTCAGATAGCACCTAAAGCCTTCTCTCACTCTCCAGGCTAAGTAAGTCATTTATCTACGGCATAGCCTTTATACTTTGAGCATTTGGAGTCCCTGAGTGGTGCAAATGGTTAACCGAAATGTTGGAGGTTCGAGTCCACCCAGAAATGCCTGGAGATCTACTTCCGAAAAATCAGCCATGAAAGCCCTGTGGAGTATGGTTCTACATTGACTCAATGGCAAGTGGCATTTGTAGCATTTATCACCAAACCCATTGCCGTTGAGTCGATTCCAACTCATAGTGACCCCACAGGACAAAGTAGAACGGCCCACAGGGTGACCAAGGAGCATCTGGTGGATCTGAACTGCCGACCTTTCACAGTGTACTATAATTATTCCTTTACAGGTCTGCCTTGCTGTAAGCTCCTTGAGGGGAAGGACCATCCATAACTTATCCATTTTCCATGTCCAGCACCTAGTATGGTAGTTATTTAAAAAATGACAGGCACTTGGAGAGATTCAATTGTTTTTCATTGGTTTTTCACAGCCATTACTAGACCTTCAAAATTCTTTCCTCATTAATCAAACCTGCCAGGATCTCCAAGACTTTTAACAGTGTCTAAAACTCTGCCTGAAACATTCCCTCAATAAACACTGGGTACCTTCTATATGGCCCCAGTTTGGGATACAAAGATGAATAAGATAAAATCTGCCCCCAGGAACTAAAAGTTTGGTGTATCTAAGCCTCTCTGGCTGGCTGGCATTTAGTCTGTTTCCCACCTGGCCAGATATAAGTCTGCATCCTCTCCCCTAAACGTCCCCTTTATTGACATGCATGTGATATAAATAGTGCCATCTCATTAAGAATTGTTTGAATGTCCATAAGAAACTGACTGCTTATCTTTTAGAAGTGGGTACCATTAATAAGGTTTTCATAAGTCTCTGAGTAGAGCGTGCCTGAGCACAGTGCTAGGTGATTCAGAAAATGTTTTCTGAGGACAATGGTGTTTATCAGGCTCTATGGTATCCTGCTAGTCCCCGCTTCCCTCTCACCCAGCTGCTCCTTGGTACGCAGGGTGTTGAAGCAAGGCTCAGAGATGATCTGACAGAAGAGCTCCAGAAACATGTTCTCCGAGGTGCTCTGCATGTCTGTTTGGTAGTATATCTCAATGCCACAGTTATTGTGAATTTCATTCCTCTGCTGATAAACAAACCATCCTCCTAGGAAGTTTCAAAAGAAAGCAAAAAGTTAAAAGGAATCCTAATATGGTGATTTGCACTCCGTACAGCAGACCCTCAGTAAACAGCCATGGAATTTCAAGGGGAAAGAACTTTAAAAGATCCATTTTATGACTGAGCATTAATGCTAAATGTGATCCACAGTTAATAAAATGTACAATTCAGTATATGTACTAGATTAGAACTGGCTAATACATATAAGAACTTCAACAGAAATACCACCTGTGTTTTATTAACTACACACACAGGCAAATTTACCAGTTGTGCCTTTTAGCATTCTGTTTTCAATATCATTTATCCACACCCACATTAAAAGTCATTTCACGAATAGAGCAATATGTGTAAAATGCTTACTTAACTCAGCCAAACATCTTGTTTAAAGATGAGGAAACCGAGATCCTGAGAAGTGGGGATGACCTGGCCAAGGACACAAGTCGGACAGTGGAGAGCTAAGACTAAAACTCAGATCTGTTGATCAAATATTTTATCAAAGTTATGAATAGATGATCATATTTTATGAGTTGATATCTTTATTTCACGAGCAATAAATGTGGCTAGACAAATATATACAGCTTAGGATTTATTTAGTATATAATAAGTCTCACACAATTTCTCTGACATATTAGTAATGATATGTTCACTCAGTCTTATAGATAGTAATTTAGACATCAACAATAAAGGAAGGCAGAGAAGCCTAGAGTTGGATTTCACCTATTTCACTTTTCTGACCAAGTCTAAGCTTGACCAACAGTCAACTTCTGATTGTACACTGGCGGCCCTAAGAAGAAGGAGGCGAACACGGGCTCTAAGTCCCTCCCCATCCAACTTCCAGCCTTTTCATTCATACCCCAAAATGTGTTCTCCCTCACAGTGCCTGAAATTTTTTCCTTTTAAACTGTAAATGTTGTCCCACAGACAGCTAAGTTAAGGTCTGTTTAAGACATTCACAACTGATCAGTTGGCTAAATCAGAAAGATGGAGATGTACTTCAATCTCAAAAGAGCAGAACTGCTAAGTAGTTTAAACAGGCGGAGTGTTACGGATTGACTTGTGTCCCCCAAAAATATGTATTTTAAATCCTAACCTCTATGCCTGTGGTTATAATCTCATTTAGGAATGGGTTATCTTTGTTATGTTAATGAGATAGGATTAGTGTAGGGTGTGTTTTGAGTCAATCTCTTACAAAAATAAAAGGTGCAGATTTGAAAGCAGAGATGGGGAAGATAGATGCCAAGCCATGCAGAGATCTCCAAGGAACCAGGAAACAGAAACTGAAGAGACAAGGACCTTCCCCCGGACGTGATAGAGAGAGGAAACCTTCCCCTAGAGCAAGCGCCCTGAATACGGACTTCCAGCCTCCCAAATTGTGAGAAAATAAATTTGTTTGTTAAAGCCATCTACTTGTGGTATTTCTGTTATAGTAGCACTAGATAAGACAGAGAGGTTCAGAGAAACTGTGTTAGAAGTTTAGAAGAGGGATCAATTACTTCTAGTGGGGAGTTTTAGAGAAAGTTCAGGGAGTAGGTGGCTTATAAGATGGGGCTGGAAAGATAAGTAGGGTGTAGACATAGGTCCATGGGGAAGAAGGGGAAAGAGGAACACTATTTGAGGAGGATGAAATAGCTGGGGGAAAAAAAAAAACCCAGATGAGGCATGCATGGGGAATACCTAACAAGTGAGTTTGGCTAATAAAACTAATGCCTCTGATTCCCAGTCAAATAGACTCCCACCATACAGTTTTGAACAATACGGAAAATATTACTTAATAAGTTTTTATATCAAAAGAAACCATTGTTAATGTAAAAGTAACCCAACATTGCAAATCTCAATATATTAATTATCAATTCTTTATGTTAACTCTTTATAAAAATATACATGTAATGAATGCATATTGTGATCTGTACCTGTGGCTTTCCTAAAACTATTTCTGCCCAAGACTCCTATGGACTTACAATTAAATATTATGATTCCGGTTTCCAATTTTTATGAATAAATTTTATTTCATGCTTGCAGCCAATATTTCTTTAGATTTGTGTATTATTACTTCCTCACTCCCCTATAGTCAAGTGCCAGTCAATTTCAGTTATCATTCTCTTCTAAATGATTGCCTACCTCGAATTTCACCTTTCTGACTCTCCCACCAGAGGATTTTCTGGCAGAATCATCTCTAACTATATACTAACTATACTCTATATAGCAGTCAAGAAATCGAACAACGCATTGCACTGCGTAAATCTACTGCAAAAGATCTCTTTAAAGTGTTAAAAAGCAAAGATGTCACCTTGAAGACTAAGGTGTCTGACCCAAGCCATGGTGTTTTCAATCGCCTCATATGCATATGAAAGCTGGACAATGAATAAAGACAACGGAAGAATTGAAGCCTTTGAATTATGGTGTTGACAAAGAATACTGAATATACCATGGACTGCCAGAAGAACATACAAATCTGTCTGGGAAGAATACAGCCAGAATGCTCCTTAGAAGCAAGGATGGCGAAATTTCATCTTATATACTTCGGACACATTATCAGGAGAGATCAGTCCCTCAAGAAGGATGTCATGCTTGTAGAGGGTCAGCAAAAAAGAGGAAGACCCTCAATGAGATGGACTGACATAGTGGCTGCAACAATGGGCTCAAGCATAACAATGACTGTGAGGACGGTGCAGGACCGAACAGTGTTTTGTTGTGTGATACACAGTCGTTATGAGTTGGAAGCGACTCGACGACACCTAACAACAACAACTATACTTCTATACACATAGTAGAGGTTCCCCACGGATCTCTGACATCCAAATTCAACCCACCTGTAGTCACCCACAATATTATGTCAAAGTAGTCCATTCCCAAAGTTACAGCATTTCAACTTACTGTCAGGGAGTTGAACTTCTCTATACCGAACCAGCTGACTTGGAAGAAGAGGTTTGGTATGAGCATGTTCAATAAGAGTGTCTTCAACCATCTGCATAATTCCTAACGCAGCCTGGGGAGAAACATATGTCATAGCACATTACAAAAACACAAACATATCTTTTTGTGTGTGTGTTTGTGTGTGTGTTTATTGTTGTAGTTTAAGTGAAAGATTACATTTCAAGTTAGTCTCGTATACAAAAATTTATACCTACATTGTTATGTGACCCTGATTGCTCTCCCTATACTGTGACAGCACACTCCTCCTTTCCACCCGATTTCCCATGTCCATTCAACCAGCTCCTAACCCTCTCTTTCTCATCTCACCTCCAGACAGAAGCTGCCCATTTAGTCTCATGTATCTACTTGAGCTAAGAAGCACACTCTTCACGAGTATGATTTTATGTCCCACAGTCCAGTCCCATCTTTGTTTGAAGAGTTGGCCTCGGAAACTGTTTTAGTTCTGAGCTGACAGAGAGGCCAGGGGCCACGCTTTCCGGGGTTCCTCCAGTCTCAGACCGTGAAGTCTGGTTTTCTTACTAGAATTTGAGTTCTGTACCCCACCTTTCTCCTGCTCCATCAGGGAGTCTCTGTTGTGTTCCCTGTCAGTGCGGTCATTAGTGGTAGCTGGGCACCATCTAGTTCTTCTGGTCTCAGGTTGATGAAGTCTCTGGTTTATATGGCCCTTTCTGTCTCTTGGGCTAATATATTCCTTGTGTCTTTGGAGTTCTTCATTCTCCTTTACTCCAGGTGGTTGGGACCAATTGATACATCTTAGACGGCCGCTTGCAAGCTTTTAAGACCCTAGATGCCACTCACCAAAGTAGGATGCAGAATATTTTCTTAATAAGCTTTGTTATGCCAATTGACCTAGATGTCCCCTGAAAGCACAGTTCCCAGACCCTCACCCCTGCTACTCTGTCCCTCAAAGTGTTTCACTGTATTCAGGAAACTTCTTAGCTTTGGTTTAGTCCAGTTGTGCTGACTTCCCCTGTAATGTGTGCTGTCCTTCCCTTCACCTAAGATAATTCTTGTCTACTATCTAGTTAGTGAATAACCCTCACCCTCCCTCCTCACCCTCGTAACCATCAAAGAATGTTTTCTTCTGTGTTTAAACCCTTTCTTGTGTTCTTATAATAATGGCCTTATACAATATTTTTCCTTCTGTGACTGACTAAATTCACTCAGCATAATGACCTCCAGCTTCCTCCACGTTATGTTTCATGGCTTCATCGTTGTTCTTTATCGTTGCATAACAAACCTATCTTTTTGTATTTTTTGTACTTTAGATGAAGGTTTACAGAAAAAAGTAGTTTCTCATTAAACAATTAGTACACATACTGTTTTATGACATTGGTTAACCACCCCATGACATGTCAACACTCTCCCTTCTCAACCTTGAGTTCCCTATTACCAGCTTGCCTGTCCCCTCCTGCCTTCTAGTCCTTGTCCCTGGGCTGTTATGCCCCTTTAGTCTCATTTTGTTTAATGGGCCTGTCTAATCTTTGGCTGAAAGGTGAACCATGGGAGTGACTTCATTACTGAGCTAAAAGGGTGTCCGGGGGAATACAAACATATCTTTTATGCGAAAATAAAAAGTTTATTGGATGACAGTCTATGCAATATGAAAACAACATGCCTGTGAAATAAACTAGTCTAGCTGATCATAAAAATGGGTTTTCAAATCCTAGTTTAATACATTTGTTCCCATTCAAATGGGTAAAAATTGAATTTGTTAATACAGTCAATTTGCAATATAGTCAATATGGTGGTAGCAAAGAGAAGCAGGGATGCAGACAATCATCAGCACTGATCTCAATGCTGAGAAAAAGGCATTGCAAAGCTGGAGAGGTACTGGTGATGGAAAGTTGGTCCTCAATGAATGACCCCGATGGCAAACACTTGGGGTCATACCAAGTATTACATAACGAAGGAGATGAGCTTTATTTTGAGTAAAACTGATGTTGGTAAGAATCCTGTCTTCTGTCAGTTAACAGCAACTGACCTTGGGCATACTGTTTTGAAGGCAGTATAGCAGAGTGGTGGAGAGTATGGGTTCTTGAAGCAGACTGCCATGAGAACTCCAGAGTGCTTTTCATGTGCCAAGCACTTTGTATGTACTATTTAATTTAATCTTTATAATCCATGATGTAGGTGCTACTATAACTCTAACTTTATAGTTAAGGAAATTGAGCATAGACAGATTAAGACATTTTCAGATTACATTTCAAGGATGTAGCAGAGACAGAATTTGAATCCAGACTGTTTGATTCCACAGTATGCACTCTTCTATCTGCTACCCAGTCCTGCAACCTACACACAGCAGAGATCATTATTCCCATTTTCTCCTATGATTGTACAGGGCAGGCAACAGCAGAGGAGGCAGCCATGAAAATAGGTCCACAGTCAACCACCATCATTCTACTCCCCCTGAGCCCTCTCCTACCTTCCTCCATAGAACACAGAAGCCTGGTGAACTCTAATGTGCTCACGGTCTTAAGACAAACCAGGGAGAAAGCTTCTTGCATTGATCCATAAAAAAGTACTAAAACCAAACATAAAATAAGCATAACACCCACCTGCTTTGCTATGTTTCCATGAAGAAGGGCTTCAATGTGCAACCTGGACAGAAGCTGAGGTATGAAGGCCTTAAGGCGAGGGAGGGTGACATCTGTAAAGGTGTAAAAAATAGTAAGCTCTAGCTACAAGGTTGTTTTTTCCCCTTTTTATTTGAGATAATTTCAGGCTGACACTTTAGTCTCTTCCAATCCGTGACAGTTCCCTGGTCTTTCCTTGTCTTTCATGACCTTATGACTTTTGAAGAGTACTGTGCAGTTATTTTATAGAATGTCCCTAATTTGGGCCTGTCTAGCATTTTCTCATGATTAAATAGAGCTTATATATTACTAGACAGAATACCACAGAGGTGAGGTGCTTTTCTTAGTGCATCGTATCAGGGGACACATGATGTTGATGTGTTGTAGTAGTAGTACTGGTGATCTTAACATTGATCACTTGGTTAAGGTGGTATGTGCCAGATTTTGTCACTGAAAATTTACTATTTTGGTTATAACTGATTAATTCAAAATAATGTTTCATCTGTAAGAAATTCTGAAAAGCCCACCTGCCCATCGATGCCTATTTTTCCCACACTAATTAATACATACTTGTTTTAGGGGAAATAATTTGAGACTATGCAAATATCCTGCCTATCAAATTTTATCTGCTAATTTTAGCTTCCATTGGTGGATACTGCCTGTAGCAATTATTACTATGGTGCTCTAAGGTGACTTTTCTATTTTGACTTTTCTATTTCCCTCAATCCTTTTACATTTACTAATTTAATTCTTCTATAAGGAAGAGTTGCCCCTTCTCTATTAAGGCACCAGAGTAATAATTGCTACAGGCACGTTCCATCAATGGATGCTAAAATTAGTGGGTGAAATCTAAGGAGAGAAGGGGGAAGGGAATTAACTTTTTTTTTTTTTGTGGTAAAAATACATATGGTATTTGCCATTTCAACATTTCTTACATGCATAATTCAGTGACATCAATTATATTCATTATGTTGTGTAACCATCACCACTGTTTCCAAATTTTTCCATCACCTTTAACAAACTCAATGCCCTTTAAGCAATAATTCACCCCTTCCCTCGGGAATCAATCCGTAATGAGTGTTTATTATGGGTTAGGCATTTTATAGACATTATCTTATATTCTATAAAGTATGTACTATCATATCTATTTTAAAGGTGAGAAAAACTGACATCAATAAAATTTAAGTTTCTTGTCCAAAGTCATCAAGCTTTAAGTTGCAGAGCTAGGACTTGATCCTTGGTCTAATTCCAAAGAGCATACTCTTTATACTCCACCAGAGCCTTAGGGCTCCTTAGGAGCCCTCTCCACTAGGTGCCCTCAATGTTCTCGGCAGACTTCTATCACAACACTTACCCCTCTTGCTTCTATTGAGAAGATCTGTATACATTTATGCTTCCCCACTAGACTAGAGGTCCCTGACCCAAGAAACCCCAACTAATTGTTTCGTATCGTAAGCACCTGGATTCCAGTGCCTGTTCCAGAGCAACGGTCAGTAAATGCTATTGGACCACTCTGAACTCTGAGGCTCTTGCCACCTGGGCACCTGGATAGCTGATTGACTTAGAGGGTCATACAGTAGCCAGCCTGTCACACTGAGCTGTCTACAAATTAAGCTACCTTCGCATTACTGGTTTATAGTATGAGGGTATATATCAAAACAGAATGGTTATTTATTAGAGCGGTGAATTTCAACCATTAAAGTGCTGACTTTCTTTTTATTAAGCACATTTTAGGAAGGCTTCGCATGACTGTGAGATAGTATTCATTTTAGAGCTTACTCTGCTTAAAATTCACATGCCATCTGACCGAGATTCTAACAAAGGGGAAAAAACCAGATACCTCTGCTTTTTGATCAAGCTGAAAGCAGGTTCAGTTCCTTGACAACGTATTTAAAATCAATTATTTAGTATTTTTTAAAAGGGTAAAATTCTTTTAACTGTATAAAATTCTTTTTGCAAAGAAAAGTATATTAGCTATCCAGATAAAAATGCATCTGTTTGAAATATCTAGAATAGGTAAATGCACAGAGACAAAAGTTTATTAGTGGTTACAGGGGCTGGGGTGGAGGGAATGAAGAGTTATTGCTTAAGGGGTACCGAGTTTCTGTTTAGGGTGATGAAAAACTTTTGGAAATAGTAGTGTTGGTTACACAACATGACGAATGTAATTAATGTCACTGAACTGTATTATAAATGGCTAAAATGGCAATTTTTTTTACTACATTTGTTTGACAATATTTTAAAAAGAGCATTTGTTCTAGTTAATGAATTCTGTAATCTATACTCCTACCCAATGCCTGAGGTCACCAATTAAACAAGGATTTTTAATACTTTGCTCTTGATTTGTCACTGAAGACATCAAAAGTATAGTATTACATAATAAGGACAAGTAGGGACTTGTCATAAAAGATCATTAAAAACCCAACAGTATTCTTTTTTTAAATTGCACTTTAATTCTTATTGCTAGGCATGTAGGAAGAAAGATCCATAGGTGAAGTAATGCTGGGAAGTGAAAATGATAAAACAGTAATAAAGGGTGAAGTCAGTCTACATTCTTCCGAATAAAGTAACCCTGAAAGTTATCTCATTTCATTCCATAGATATTCATCAGATACACACTGGGGCATAATATTACACTAGGTACTAAATGAAGAAGACATAATCACTACCCTCAAGGAGTTTAGGACTTCCAGTCAAAACTCCTAAAAACTAGATTTAAGGAAATAGGAAAAAAAAGCAAGAAAAGACCATTCCTTAGGCTTTACACATTTTCCAGTTTTTTATTTTTTCCCATACAAAAATTTATACATACATCGTTATGTGACCCTAATTGCTCTCCCATACTGTGACAGCACACTCCTCCTTTCCACCTCTGATTCCCCATGTCCATTCAACCAGCTCTTAATCCTCTCTGCCTTCCCATCTCACCTCCGGACAGAAGCTGCCCATTTAGTCTCTTGTATCTACTTGAGCTAAGAGGCACACTCCTCACGAGTATCACTTAATGTCCCATAGTCCGGTTCAATCCCTGTCTGAAGAGTTGGCCTTGGAAACTGTTTTAGTTCTGGGCTGATAGACCATCTGGGGGCCATGCTTTCTGGGGTTCCTCCAGTCTCAGTCAGACCATTAAGTCTGGTCTTCTTACTAGAATTCGAGTTCTGCATCCCACCTTTCTCCTGCTCCATCCGGGACTCTCAGTTGTGTTCCCAGTCAGGGCAATCATTGGTGGTAGCTGGCCACCATCTAGTTCTTCTGGTCTCAGGCTGATGAAGTCTCTGGTTTATGTGGCCCTTTCTGTCCCTTGGGCTACTACTTTCCTTGTGTCTTTGGTGTTCTTCATTCTCCTTTACTCCAGGTGGTTGGGACCAAGTGATGCATCTTAGATGGCCGCTTGCAAGCTTTTAAGACCCCTGACGGCACTCACTGAAGTAGGATGCAGAACATTTTCTTAATAAGCTTTGTTATGCCAGTTGACCTAGATGTCCCCTGAAAGCACAGTCCCCAGGCCCCTACCCCTGCTACTCTGTCCCTCAAAGTGTTTCACTGTATTCAGGAAACTTCTTAGCTTTGGTTTAGTCCAGTTGTGCTGACTTCCCCTGTAGTGAATGCTGTCCTTCCCTTCACCTAAGATAATTCTTACCTACTGTCTAGTTAGTAAATAACCCTCAACCTGCCTCCCCACCCTTGTAACCATTAAAGAATGTTTTCTTCTATGTTTAAACCTTTTCTTGAGTTCTTATAATAGCAGTCTTATACAATATTTGTCCTTCTGTGACTGACTAAATTCACTCAGCATAATGACCCCCAGCTTCCTCCATGTTATAAGGTGTTTCACGGTTTCATCATTGTTCTTTATCGTTGCATAGTATTCCATTGTGTGGATATACCATAATTTGTTTATCCATTCGTCCATTGACGGACACCTAGGTTGCTTCCATCTTTTTGCTATTGTGAACAGTGCTGCAATGAACGTGGGTGTACATATATCTATTCGTGTGATGGCTCTTATTTCTCTAGGATATATTCCAAGGAGAGGATAGCTGGATCGTATGGTACTTCTATTTCTAGCTTTTTAATGAAGCACCAAATCGATCTCCAAAGTGGTTGAACCATTTTACATTCCCACCAACAGTGTATAAGTCTCTCCACAACCTCTCCAGCATTTATTATTTTGTGTTTTTTGGATTAATGCTAGCCTTGTTGGAGTGAGATGATATCTCATTGTCGTTTTGATCCGCATTTCTCTAATGGCTAATTGAGCGTTTCTTCATGTGTCTGTTAGCCGCCTGAATATCTTCTTTGGCGAAGTGCCTGTTCATATCCTTTGCTCATTTTTTTAATGGGGCTATCTGTCTTTTTGTTGTTGAGGTTTTGAGGTATCGTAGATTTCAGGGATTAGACGCTGACTGGATTTGTCGTAGCTAAATTTTTTTCCCAGTCTGTGGTTTTCTTTTGACTCTTTTAGTGAAGTCTTTTGATGACCATAAGTGTTTGATTTTTAGGAGCTCCTAGTTATCTAGTCTCTCTCTTGGTGCTTGTGCATTGTTACTTATGGTTCGTATTGTGTTTATACCATGTATTAGGGCTCCTAGCATTGTCCCTATTTTTTCTTCCACGATGTTTATCATTTTCGATTTTATATTTACGTCTTTGATCCATTTTGAGTTAGTTTTTGTGTATGGTGTGAGGTATGGGTCTTGTTTCAGTTTTTTGCAGATGGATATCCAGTTATGCCAGCACCATTTGTTAAAGAGACTGTGTTTTCCCCAGTTAACGGACTTTGGGCCTTTGTCAAATATCAGCTGCTCATAGTTGAATGAATTTATGTCTGGATTCTCAATTCTGTTCCATTGGTCTATGTATCTGTTGTTTTATCAGTACCAGGCTGTTTTGACTACCGTGGTCGTATAATAGGTTCTAAAATCGGGTAGTGTGAGGCCTCCCACTTTGTTGTTCTTCTTGAGTAATGCTTTACTTATCCGGGGCCTCTTCCCTTTCCATATGAAGTTGGTGATTTTTTTCTCCATCTCATTGAAAAATGCTGTTGGAATTTGGATTGGGATTGCATTGTATCTGTAGATCATTTTGGGTAGAACTGACATTTTCACAGTGTTGCGTCTACCTATCCATGAGCAAGGTTTGTTTTTCCACTTATGCAGGTCTCTTTTGGTTTCCTGCAGTAGTGTCTTGTACTTTTCATTGTATAGGTCTTTTACGTCTCTGGTTAGATTTATTCCTAAGTATTTTATCTTCTTGGGGGCTATTGTAAATGGTATAGATTTGGTGATTTCCTCTTCAAGGTTCACTTTGTTGGTGTAAAGGAAACCAACTGATTTTCGTATGTTTATCTTGTATACTGAAACTTTGCTGAAATCTTCTATTAGTTCCAGTAGTTTTCTTCTGGATTCTTTGGGGTTTTCTGTACATAAGATCATATCATCTGCAAACAGAGATACTTTGACTTCTTCCCTACCAATCAGGATGCCCTTTATTTCTTTTTCTAGCCTAACTGCTCTGGCTAGGACCCATTTTCCGGTTTTTAACTGAACCAGACAGACCTAAAGATGCCAAAGCAGGAAAAATGCCTAAGCAGTCTTTCTGTGTGATGAAAGTTCAAACTCAGCCCATTTTTCATTTTCTGAAAACTTCAATATTAACGAGGTCGGTGCGTGGGTGAGAACACTTAGTCATCTGTAGGAATCTATGAACAATAATAAGTAAGTGTTGGGTCCACGTTGAAAATAGCAAGTGTGACTAAATTGCCTGAATGCAGAAGCCACTTCAAAGGCTACCATTGTTTTTATAAAATATATGCATACCTGGCTTCAATAGAACTATGTCATTATAAAATATTATATAAACATTATTTAAACATCTGATATTCACAAAAACTAAAGTGATTCTAGAAAAAAATGAAGACAACATTAGGCTTTTCAGTAGAAAAAGTCTCACCATCCAGGGCTTCTTTTAACTCTTCTTTAGTCCAGGCTACTTCAGTCATCAGCAAGCGGAGGTAGTACATGGCATGCTGGTGAGGCTGTTCAGCCCGAAAATTGTTAAGAGATCGCATATACTAGTGAAGAGAGACATGAGTTCATTCATTTTGTAAATTTTTTAAAATCACTTCCAAAGACCAGCTATAATCAAACTTAACATTGTATAAATTATGTGTTACTGGGATGTGGGAATATTTACTTCTTTCTGAAGAATATAACTAAGAATGAAACCTTACCCCCTCTGATACTTAAACTAAAGGGATACTTCTTCTTTATCCAACCTGCTGCTTTACCCCTAGCATCTGACATATACTTTAAGTGCTTTCACTATAGGACATCCTTCATCTCTCAGAAAGTTATCCCCAGCTCTGCAGGGTCTCCATCTTTTGTCATCCTTGGATTCTACACTATAAAGAAATTCTGAAAGTTTCTGTAGTGTTTCTAAGCAAACAGTATGGATGTGTGAGTGTGTGTGTGTGTGTGTAAAAAGACTGGACCTTCATTTCAAAACTGATGCTAATTTCTTATGGTGCACAATGAAGATCATATGTTGGTTTTAAGAGCAGCTCTCCATTGCATACTTCCATTACTGGGCCAAATGTGGGTTAAATTTAAGTGGAAGATACATCCAGCCTAAATAGTCTGCCCTAATATGACAAGGTTGTTTCATGGTAGGGCAGAACTCATTCTGCTGAATCAAATGTTCTTATGAAATGGAGGTTGGATGAAACCTTCAAGGAGTCTCTGACAGCCACTAGGTCTACCTCAAGATTCTCTCTAAAAGTCAGTTTTGCAACTGCCCTAGCTCTTGGGGCCTACAGAGAAGGGGGCCAGGTGTCTACCAGAGCCTTCTAGCTTTCTTTCTGGGTAGAATACAGGATTTTACAAAGACAGGGTAAGATGAATGCAACAGGATTATAAATGTTTCTTTTCTTGTTCTTTTTCAAAAAAATTTCATAATATGATATTACTTTGTGAATAAAAAATTATAAATTACAAAAATTAGTCCAGAAAACTTACTGCCTCTTTGATAATTTCAAATCTTTTTTCATCAATCTCAAAGGTAGCCATTTTCTCAATTATCTTCTTTAGCAAAATTGGTTGTTTGTCATTGTAACCTTTCACTGAGAGCTATAAAAAGAGATCAGGGTATTAAAGGTCTAGAAATATCATGAAACAACTTCCAGATAAACATACTAAGCTTGATTTTTAAACATCTAGAAAATCCCAAAGCCAGGTGTATTAAAATAAAAATGAAACAAATTCAATTAATTTAACTTCTCACAAATACAGTTTAACACTTAGAAAGATAACATTAACCATCTTTATTAGGTAATACCCAAAAGCATAATTTCACTTTTCCTAAACAAAATCAACAGTACGTAAACTTACCTGACACCAAACTATGGCTGCACACACATCATCATAACTGAAGTTCTTATTAAATCAAAATTACGGAATGTGTTTTATCTTCAGAAAGAACTTCCAATGAGTGGCAGACTTAAGGTTTTTATAGGTGTGGTAAAAAAAGGGGAGTGTTACCTAGCAACTACTGGATACATCCAAAATTATTTATGCTTACATATTTTAAAAATCACCCTTGGAGAAATCAGGCAGCTTCAAATGTGCATTATATGGCATTTTGACACTTTTTTCATTCAATGTTGCCCAGTAAGGATCCATACTTCTTAGCTCTGTTGATATCCCAAAAGCAAATAGCAAAAGCAGATGTACAGCAAGGATACACTGCACGCACCATCAGGATTCTGCCTTACAACAATACAGTAAGTCCCCGGGTTAAGAACGTTTGACTTACAGGCAAGTCTTACTTAAGAATGGACTGCCATAAAGCCTAAAAATTTGAGTTTACTACAATGGTTTCTAATAATAAATGTATGCGCTACTTTGTGACTCTCACGAAAACACCGCTTAGTTTGGGAGTCTTTTGGTTAGCAGCGAGTCCTTTACCACTGCGCCACCAGGGCTCCTCTATATGTATAGAAAGGTAAAATATATACTGTATACTAAGACAAACATTTGACTAACTGATGTTAAATTAGAACTGTATGTACTTGTTCTGATTTACCTACAAATTCAACCTAAAGAAAGCTTGTTCATAACCCGGGGACTCGCCCTCCTAATAGTGGATTATTAGTGCATAGAAGTTTCTGAAAGAGTAATGCTTTGAAAAGCGGGGAATGCCTGTTATTATATTTCCACACGGTGGTAGCCACAACAGTAGAGGGTATACTGTGACTAGAACACTGTGAAAGCCCCTAACCTATGAAGAATGACATACATAAACCTCAGCAGGAAGGAAGGTCACCGGCTGAGGAAAGCACAAGTACTGCAGGGATTAGACTAATAATGGAAAGCCCGTTTCATCACAAATAAAAACTCATTTATGTTAATGATCATTTGCTACTAAAAGTCAAAGGCAAAATACAGAAAATAAATTATTACTTTTTTATTTAGAGTTCATTTTGACTCTGGGCTTCAAATTTCCCAGACTCTGAGAATGGTGAGATTTATATACATTCTTATACATTAAACAAAAGCTACCAGAGGACTTATTTATGTGAAGAAAAAAAAAGTCACTGCAAAACAAAACAAAATTTAAGGCCTTTTGGATAAGAATTTTAAAAGGAGTACACAGCACATGCTCTCATTTTGATTTTTACTAAAACATACAAAATATCTTTAAGAAAAGTGAAGATGAATGTGTGCCATCAAAGCGATGTTAATTTGGAACTGAAATAATAAGCAAGCTTGGAAACATATCACAAACAGTTCGGGAGAAAAATCTAGTTATTGCTTGGGATACATTAATAATGCTTATTTTAAAACACACTTAAAAATAGTTAATGATGCATGCTACAAAATAAATAAAATGAAAACGTCAAGGGTATTCAAACACAAGAACTTCACACCACTGTCAGCAGAAATAAAGGAAGCTTATATACAAGCAAAATTCAAGCACCACAACAATAATTACGTATATCTTTCACTTACAGATGTATATTCAAATGCATGGAAAGAACAGCATGCTTTCATGATTAATATATTAAACATCTCAAGCTGAGGAACATGCAAATAAATGTAGCACACATACATGTTCACAAGGTACACTAAACTTTACTGAATCATTCATTAGTGGAACTAATACTAGTTTGAGGTCTTCAATCATTAAAAAGATTCAAGGAAAAAAACCATCAACCTTCTTGTTTAAAAATGCAGAAGTTAATAGTTTTCCCAAGCTCAACATAATGCTTAAAAGGTGTGGTGCCTTTTCTTTGTTTTTCATTTTACTTACAAGTATTGCATTCATTCCTGATGCAATGCCATAGCTCAAACCTGAGAGGCGTGCTGCATATGTATACTCTTTTAAATCATCCTTCAGTAACCTGATAAACAGGTATGTCATGTTGCAATGGAGAGGGTCAGCATAAATGTAGCGACTAACAAAAAGAAAAACAAAAGAAATGCTTTGATACCTCAAGCAGTGGCATGGTAATGAAGAAACATGACATGACTGAAGAGTATGGATATGCAGCCTCATGATCTGAACTGAATAGTACAGGCCAACCTTCCGTTTTACAAAGGTTGGAAAACTCCATTCCCTTTTGCCAGAGAGCAAGACTTCAGATATACAATGTGTGAGATCTAAACCTAAATCAGGGTCCAATTTTGTTTGGGGAGAAAAAGATGACAATCTGATGAAAGATGTTCCAAAAAAAAAGAGAGAAAGAAATCAAGGAAAATTTGAACATGAATGGTATATTGCTGAATACTTAGAATAAGGCCTAACTTAAAAATTAAATGAGAAAATATGATTAGCCATAAAGGTTAAGAAAATAAATTAAACTCATACCCTTAATCAAAAATGCTTCCATCAAATCAATATAAAAAATGTTGATGAGTGGAAGGCTCTAAGATGTGGGTACTTACATACATCCCATAGATGGTATTTTGGAGGTCATAGCTCAAGCCTGCTAGCTCTGCTGCATATGCATACTCGTTGAGTGAGTCTTTGAGGAGTTCAAGGTACAAATAGGCCATGTTACAGTGCAAGGGGTCCACATAAGCAAATGGGCTGGAAGAAAATGTTGACAGTAAAATAGCTGGTTTATAACTTCTCAATGTAATGTGGCCTTTTCAGATGGATCAAGAAGCAGAACACGGGTTAATATAATTTCCTGAGGAAACCGTTAAATTCTTAAGTCTGTTTCTTCTTCTTAGGAGGAAAAAAACAAGATGTCAGAAAAAGAAGCCTGAAACGCGCCATGTGTGCTGGCGGTAGTGAAGAGGGAGAAGGAAGTGCTTACCATAGATGGCGTGGCAGAACTAGGAAGTTAGAAATGCAGAGCAGGTCAGGAGTGGGAACAGGCCAAAATGCATGTCTAGGTTTAGGCTAATAGGAGGAGGCATGGCTGATAGAGCTGATACAGCATTTGCATGTCCTCTTTCTCCTCCAGGTAAGTCATACCCTTGGTGGACAGAAGTGTGAACTTAAAATGTTCATGTGCTGTGATTATATGGACTTGGAAGAGACCTGTAAAAATGTTAGCTTATCCTTGAGTTTACCCCCAAGCCAACAAAGCTAGAGCACTGTCAGTAAAATAACGGATAATTCCTACCATAAAACTGCAGTCAGAACTAGGAAAAAATACTAAAATACAGAAATATCTAACTGGGAAAGAGTAACAATAGAGAGGAAATAAATACAGAGTGCTAAGGCTAAATCAAGGAGCCTTGGTGGTGCAGTGGTTAAGCACTTGGCTGCTAACTAAAAGGTAGGCAGTTCTATCCCACCAGCCACTCCATGGCAGAAAGATGTGGCAGTCGGCTTCCATAAAGATTACAGTCTTAGAAGCCCTATGGGGCAATTCTACTCTGTCCTGTAGGGTCGCTATAAGTTGGAATTGACTTGACGGCAACGGGTTTGGTTTTTTTTTGGTTTAAGGCTAAATAGGACCAAAGAGATCATTTAATTTAAAATCTTCAATCCTAGATAAGAAATAATTTTCCCCATGTCACCTGGCCTGGCAGCAACCGAGTTGGGACTCAAATGCAAGTCAAACAACATACTCATCTGACTGTACGAGGCTGCTTATCTTTATCAGAATCTAGTAAGGGAGACATTTATTCATTCAACACAAATTACATGCTTACAATGCCAGGCTCTTCTCTAGGCACTGGTACTAAAGAGGGAACAAAACTGGCAAAGTCCCTGACCTCACAGAGCTTACAGTCTTTTTGGAAGACACAGATAATATAAACAAACAAATAAATTTAAATATGCTATATCAGGTAGTGATAGCGCTATGGAGAAGAAATAAGCAGGGTAGGGGAACAAGGAGTGAAGGTGTGTTGATGATGGGGAAGAAAGATTGCTAGTCTACTTAACATGGTCAATCAAAGCCTCTCTGAGAAGCTGACATTGGTTCCAGGCCTGAAGGGAGTGAGCCCTGGGGATGTCTGGAGGAAGAACTTTCCAGGCTGAGGAAACAGCTAGTGCAAAGGGCCTGAAGCAGGTACCTGCTTGTTTGGCAGCAAATTAAAAGTTTCACTCTCTCTGTAACACAGTAAATATAACTTAACGTACTGAGATCAAAGCCAACAATTGTTATCAAAGTTGATAATAAAGCAAAAATGGGGATAAAATGCTTAGCCATTTAAAAAACTAACATCAAAGAGAAAATTCTATAGCTATACAAACATTTCCACCTTGGAAATCTAAATGAATGCTCTGCCAATTAATTTTTTTAAGTATGTCATTTAATTTTTTAAACATGATCACTGGTTTCCTTCTTTAGGCAAGCAACACCTCAGAAACTTAAGGCACACCTCACAAAAGCAAAATCATCAAATTGAGAGAGCCACAACAGCCCCATGGACATCTGTGTATCTCTCCTAGGTGGAAGTGAAATGTCAGAAAAGCCAAGTCTGGGAGCTCAAAGCCATGTCGCTCAGGCGTAAAACTCTAAGAGGTGTCCTAAAATGCTACATCCAAAAAAAAAAAAAAAAAAAGAAAAGAAATGCTACATCCATGGCTCCTAGACTGGTATAACTGGAGAGGCTCCTAAGCTAACTTTTAAAAGAGAACTGGAATGCCTAAATTCTGGCTCATTTGTTAATTTTTTAAAAATCGTATTATTTTGTATAATATATACTTAAATATATAAGGTTTTAAAAACTGTAACAAAGTATACATAATATACTCCCATTGCTGAAAAATTAAAAAGGATACAGAAAGAGAGAATTTCTGTTAAGAATGTACAAGAAACCCAACAGTGGTTACCTCTAGGAAGACCAGACTACAGAGAAGGAGATTGGTGGAAGGCAGACATTTTAAACTACGTTTGGGCAGCTTAAAGAACAAAAAATTGTCAAATGATCTCTCAAAAGGTATTCTGAAGAAATTCATAACCATAAAGGCCAAACAGGAAAGTAGTGACAAGCTGTTTAGGGTGTCAAAAATACCACTCTACTGAACAGCTTTTGCCATAACCTGACAACTCATGTCTAGTGTAAAAAATTAACAACCTCAATGCAGCCCTAGATAATCCACGGATCTCAGCTATAAAACACAATGCTTACATCCCTACAATTTCAACACACTTGCTGGTGAAATACTAACTTTCCATTTAGAGATTCTTTTTTCCTTTTCCAAAATAGTTAAAACATAAAAAATAAAGCTTTAATTTCATGTCACTCCAATCTAATAAAATTCTCAATGAAAAAGTTGATAATCAGATTGAATATTATTATATCATAATGGATTTATTTCACATAAAACCACCGAATTTTAGAAATATAAAATTATAAGGTGTAAACTCAAAAGAGTAAAATTAAACTGTGTGATACACTTTTATCGCTAACATAAGCAAAAGGAGAAAGAGATGATCTGGAGATTTGCATTGAGAAATCATTGCAATGGAAGCTTTAGTCGTAAATTTTACTGAGCATCTTTTTTACTAAATCATTTTTAAGTAACCAAGCCAGGAATAGAGAAAGCAACGGTTAAGGGTTCCAGTCAATTAGAGGGCTGGAAGAGACTCAAGGTCATTTAGTAACTACTACTACCTCTTCTTCTGGGAAAGGTCCAGGAATACAAAACCAAAACAAAAAGCACCCCATATTGTTTAATCTTTCCTCAGTAAGCCTTCTAGGTGACTCTATAACCTCCTCATGTTCCAAAATCTTGAATATTTTATTCAAGATTTAGCTTTAGGAAGGTCTTCCTAATAGCTAATATAAATCATTTCAGCTGCAGAGTATACCCATCAACGGAAAGGAAGAGGAATTAAAACCTTGGCTTTTACAATATCCCTTAAGAGCAGCAGCCTTCCTCTGTCTAGGCTAAATAATTTTAATTCCATTTATTTCTAGACATGGATCCTCAAGGAAGCACAGAAACTTTTAGAATCGCTGACTTTTATAAGAAGCTTTGTAAGCTACATTCATTTTACATACCTGAAAAATTCAAAGTTGAGACAAGCCTTTGGCAAGAAAAACTTGTCATCTTGTTTGAACCAGAGTTTGCTCATAGCTGTGTCCTGTGATGGATAAATAATTTGGTTAGGAAAATATGGGCATATTCAGCAAAAATGTTCAATCAAATCACTTTTCATGAGGAGAAGGACAGAGGCAATGGTTGAGAGTTTTGTTCTGGAGAGGCTGCCATCTTATGGCATTGAAGCATACTCAGAAGGTCGCCAGGTGGAAAGATAAAGAGAAAACAGCTGATCCCAGTAGCTGAGAAAAATCATGTTTCTGTCTCCCCTGGGGAAGGGAGATGTGGGAACAGCGGGGGAAGAGACAGATCGAAGAAGCCAATACCAACTCTCCTGTCTGCCATCTTTCTGGGCACTGGAAGACGGAGGCAGAACTTAAGGTGATGTGGTAATCAGTCTCCAAGATGGCCCCCTATAATCCATGCCTCTTAAGATTCACACCCACACTGGACCAGGGTTGGTCTGTCTGACCAACAGAATATGACAGAAGTGATGGTATGAAACTTCCAAGATTAGATTATAAACAGACACTGTGGTGTCTACCTTGGTCACTCATCTTCTCTCTTGGAACACTTGTTTCATGGGAAGCCAGCTGCCATGTCAAGCAACCCTACGGAGAGGACTACATGGTGAAGAACTGACGCCTGCCAACAACCATGCAACTGAACTTGGAAGAGAATCCTCCAGTCCTGGTTGAGACTTCAGATGACTAAGGCCACAGCAGACGGCTTGACTATAACCTCATGAGACCCTGAGCCAGAACTATCCAATTATGCCACACCTGGATTCCTGACTCTCAGAAACAGTGTGAAATAATAAATGGTTGTGGTTTTAAGGAGCTAAATTTTGGTATAATTTGTTATGCAGCCATGAATAACATAAGCAAGGATGAATGAATAAGCCACTACCTTGACTATCCACTCCAGTCATACTATAATAAAAATGGACTTACATGCTCGTTTGAATCTATACTGAAACTGACAAAAGATATACAACTTGTTTAATTTTTTCCTTAGTTTATTCTGAAAGGTCTTCTTTTTAAAACTAACAATAACAACAACAAAAAAACAAAAACAGAAGTGAGCAACTTTTCTCTTTGTATAACTTTATAACTCATTAAAATGTCATTTTTAAAGACAAATGGTTGTTTCCTTAATAATCTAGCTGCCTGAGATAAATTAAATTTGATGTTCCTAAACACTGGTTTTTGTCTCACTGCATTAATCTGAATGTTAGGTCATCTGAAGAAAAGAAAAAGCAAGAAAGATGTGTCTATCTATGGTGGTGAGGGAGAACTTGCAAGAGTTTAGAAGGATATGCCACAATAATCTGATCCATTTTTCTCCACAATTAACAAAGTTGTGAAATAATAGCATGAAAAGAACATTCTGAAAAAGAAAAAGACAAAAAACTTCTCTATCATCCTTCCCACTTGCTTATAACTCCATTAATTCCATATGCCACTCTGTCATAATAAGAACTGTTTTTAAGGGCAGGAAATCGACAAGCTTCCCTTGGACATGTACTCTTCCAGGCTTTAGAGATTCTTTCTTAACTCTAATTTAAATGGTACAGCATAAATCTACTTCCTTACTGGGTCTTCAGTGGCTATGGAAAAGAGACCGCTATCTTTGAACAGACTTGTGGTTATAGCCCAGGTTTACTTTTTCTCCTGCAAAGAAAACTATCCTCTAGATTCTATGTAGGTTAATAGTTTTATTTGTTTGCTTGTTTTAACATTTTGAGCCTTCTAATATTCTTTGTGGTTATTCTTTCTGTAATTTTTCTGTTACCTCTCAGGATATGAGCCTCTAAAACCAACAAAGTACCAAATGTAAGAAACCATCTCCCTAGTCCCTTCCATGTACTAGGTCTGTACGCCCAAATTTAAAATCAATGATTCAAATATGTTACCTTAATAAGAGCAGGGTATGGTGTTGCTTCTTTTTCTAATGATAAAATCTCAAAATTTGTAGGAATAAATTCATTCTTTGTTGGAAGTTTAAATTTCCCATTCAGGTCAGCATTTTGCCATTTCTGGATAAATAATGAAAAACACACAAACACAAGCAATTAGAGTCTGATTCAAGGGTTTAGAACAGTCAATTTGCTCAATTTCAATGCAAAAATTAAGGGGATAAATGTCAGACAGCATTCTTTTCCTTTATCTATAATGAGGTCATTACCAAGATCTATTGATGGGTTTTCATGAAACTTGAGTTGGTCTTTTTGGTATAATAAAGGTTTTGCACTAACTTATCTTTCTTCTGTACACACCTCTAAAATGACCATCTAAGGTTAAGGAACAATTTTAGATTGTGGAGCACAGAGAAGCTGAAGTCGACATGAAGATCATGTTTGTTTTAGCTCTTTGAAGAACGGAAAACAATATGTACAGGAATATGTTCTTACAGCTGCTCAAAAATAGGTCATTTATATAAGAGTTAAACTATCAGCTACACTAAGTTACTCTGAAGTACGGCCTGAAAGCCAGGCTAAAGGCTTCGTTCATTTCAGTGCTGCTTCTTAAGGCCTGGTCCACACCTCTCCCAGATGACCACGTCAAAACTTTCAAGTGAACCAGTAATTCAACCACAAGGCTAAGGACAAAGTTGACACTTAAGTCTGGATTGTGGGACAGGGATGACACAACCTGCAGGTTGGATCTCTTCTATGGGCTATTTCCAAAAGCTAAGTGGGACGGACCACAGGTCACTGATAGCTGAATCCTAATTTACAAGACTTTTCATTATTTAAAGAAAAAAATACAGTCAACTGCCAATAATTCTGAGTTCAGTAATCGGGTCTCTAGCTGATGTGGCACAGTCTTGCAGATTGCAGTTCTATTTTTGTCCCTTTGTGTCTTTTGGCACTGGGATGGAGGGGATGTTGGCCATATTACAAGTAGCAGCTTAAGTCTCCAGAATGGCTAAATAGTATGAAATAGAAAACTCACTGCAAGAAATTTCACGGATGAACTCCCAAATAAATTTGTTTTTGAAAATTTCCATTCAGGGCAGGTTTGCCATGATAAGAGTTTGGTGAATGGAGGTTCTCTCTTGTTTTAGGAGTACTTCATACCCAGCACTAATTCATAGGAGATCAGCTTTCCTCACAGTTTAGAAAGATGGATATTCTCACACACTATGTAAGAGATCCCTGAAGTACCAGTGATGATCTTCTCTCTTATACTATTTCTTTTTTTCTGTATTGTCATTACGCAGGCACATTTAAGGAATGTCCATTACCGGAGTTTAACTAGTCTAGACAGAGCAAGGCTTTCTGGTCTATTCCCATGAGTAAAGGACTCAATCTTTTTTTTTTATTATTGTACTTTAGATAAAGGTTTACAGAACAGTTTCTCATTAAACAGTTAGTACACATATTGTTTTATGACAATGGTTAACAACCCCACAACATGTCAACACTGTCCCTTCTCAACCTTGGCTTCCCTATTACCAGCTTTCTTGTCCTCTCCTGCCTTCTAGTCCTTGTCCCTGGACTGTTGTGCCCCATTAGTCTCATTTTGTTTTATGGGCCTGTCTAATCTTTGGCTGAACGGGAACCTCGGGAGTGACTTCATTACTGAGCTAAAAGGGTGTCTGGGGGGGCTATACTCTTGGGGTTTCTCCAGTCTCTGTCAGGCCAGTAAGTCTGGTCTTTTTTTGTGAGTTAGAATTTTGTTCTACATTTTTCTCCAGCTCTGTCCGAGACTCTCTGTTGTGATCCCGGTCACAGCAGTCAGTGATGGTAGCTGGGCACCATCTAGTTGTACTGGACTCAGTCTGGTGGAGGCCATGGTAGTTGTGGTCTATTAGTCCTCTGGACTCATCTTTTCCTTGTATCTTGTTTTCTTCATTCTCTCTTGCTCCCGAAGGGGTGAGACCAGTGGAGTATCTTAGATGGCTGCTTACAGGCTTTTAAGACCCCAGATGCTACACACCAAGGTAGATTATAGAATATTTTCTTTATGAACTGTGTTATGCCAGTTGAGCTAGATGTTCCCTGAGACCATGGTGTCCCCACAGCCCTCTGCCCAGCAATTCAGCCCCTCAGGGAGTTTGGATATGTCTATGGAGCTTCCATGACTTTTCCTTGTACAAGTTGTGCTGGCTTCCCCAGTACTGTGTACTGTCTTACCCTTCACCAAAGTTACCACTTATTTGTCTGTTTAGTATTCCCTCCCCCCACCCCTCCCATCCCTTGTAACCAACAAAGATTGTTTCTTTTTGTGTGTAAACTTTTTCATGAGTTTTTACAGTAGAGGTCTCATACAATATTTGTCCTTTTGAGATTGACTTATTTCACTCAGCATAATGTCCTCCAGTTTCATCCATGTTATAAGATGCTTCACAGATTCATCACTGTTCTTTATTGCATAATACTCCATTGTGTGTATGTACCATAGTTTGTTTATCCATTCATCTGTTGATGGACATCTAGGTTGTTTTCATCTTTTTGCTACTGTGAACAATGCTGCAATAAACGTGGGTGTGCATATGTCTATTCATGTGACGGTTCTTACTTCTCTAGGATATATTAGGATATATTCCTAAGAGTGGGATTGCTGGATCGTATGGTATTTCTATTTCTAGCTTTCTAAGGAAGCACCATAGCATTTTCCAAAATGGTTATATCATGCTGCATTCCCATCAGCAATGCATTTCCCCGCAGCCTCTCCAACGTTTGTTATTTCCAGTTTTTTTGATTCATGCCAGTAATGCAAGGGTGAGATGGTATCTCATTGTGGTTTTAATTTGCATTTCTCGAATGGTTAGTGATCTCAAGCATTTCCTCACGTGTCTGTTGGCCACTTGAATGTCTTCTTTGGTGAAGTGTCTGTTCATTTCCTTTGCCCATTTTTTAATTGGATTGTCTTTTTGTTGTAGACGTGTTGGATTTCCTTGTAGATTTTAGAGATTAGACCTTTGTCTGATTTGTAATGTCCAAAAATTTCTTCCCAGTCTGTAGGTTCTCTTTTTACTCTTTTGGTGAAGTCTTTTGATGAGCATAAAGGACTCAATCTTAAAGCTACACAGCCAATGAGAACAACAACAACAAAAAAGACACACTCACACCCACCCACAAGAAGATGGCCAGAGTGACATTTCTTCATGCAAAAACGTAAGCTCCAGCTTTCCATCTCTTGCTCACTCCTCTCAGGATGGTACAGACATCCTAAGCCATCACTGTCCAGACTCTGGGCCTTCAGATGGTGGATCTAGGAGGTCATGTCTTTCTGCATCCCTCACACCTCAGGTTTATTCACCGATGGGTTAGTCCTACCTCAATGACTTCGTCTGGTATGGCTTCTTGTTTGTACTGGGTTCCATACCACTCTTCTGTGCGATCAGTTTTTCCTTCAAAAGATTTGGAAACTACTGCAACCCTAGAGACAGACGAAAAAACAAACAAAACAGAAAAAAACGGTAAACCCATGCTGTACATATAAATTTATAGCATCTGACTCACAGAAATGTAAATAATATCCAATAATGTGTTGGGTCTCTAAGACCTAGCAAATCCTCTAACGCTTAGCCAAACAATGTATGTATAGACAGGCAATGTATGCACAGAAGTTTCTGACTGTAGTACCTGCTATTCATTTGTTATAGCCTATCATTTTCAGTGTGAAAAAGTGCTTGCAGGAGAAATTCTTGTAGGTATGCTATTGACTAAAATGAAAAAGAAGAGTTAGGGAAAAAAATGGAGCAAGGTCAATTGAAAAACAATCCTTCAAAAAGCAAAACAAAGCACTTCTTCCTGGGAACAGCTAAGGCCCAGAGTTAACAGGAATGGCTATGAAAACCCATTGGCTTAGCCAGAGATCAAAAAAACCACAAACACCCCAAAGGAACATTTATTATTACTTGCTAAGTTTGTGCTATATAGTTTTTTCCTGCTAGAAACTAGCATTTAAATGTATGTACTATATATACATTGTTGTCCCTGCTGCTAAAGAAGGGGATAATACCAAGAAATCCCTCTCTGTCTTCCGGTTTATGAAAAGCTTTCTTTGATGGGATAAAAGAAAAGTCAGATGGAAAAAAAAAAAAGTTCAGGAAGGGAAGGTATAGGGAAAACGATGTCAAAAGGTAAATGAACAAAAGATTACAGGAGCAGAGAAGCAAAATAAGCTCTGTACCAGAGGAACTCTATAAACTGTCCCTGTGAAGGATTGTCAGGGACATCTCTGCCCCTGCTGCCTTTTAACTATCAAAGTTGGAATCATTACACACCCACCACAGACTCAACCCTAGGCTGGGACCAACCCTATTTTGAATCTTGTGGATTGAGCAGTTCTAGGCCAACAGGTTAGATGGCTTTGCATAAAGTCAGTTCTGTTACTAGTTCCACTTCTCCCTTATGTCCTAATTCAGATAACTAGGTCTATGTCTGTTCCTGCTTTTTCTCACTTGCCCTCCCTGAAGTTTGGTTCTAGCCTCTGAATGTCAGCCTCACAGCTCTAAGCCCAGTACTTGCAATCAAAACTCCCCTGCTGTTGAATACTTGTCCATTTCCAGAATCACAATCTCTATGTTCCAAATGTCTGCCCCTTGTTGGATCTCCACAACTTCACTGCCTGGTTGTCTGAATTATTACCATTCATTCTACAGAAAATACTTGAGCTGGGTGACTGGACTTGCTCTTATCATCTGCTTTTGGGTAGATATGCTAAGCAATCTGACTCACCTATCTCTCGGTATAACTGACTAATCTCCCAACTCCAGGTGTTCCTGATCTGGCCTACCTGCCACTGACCAATACCAGTTCTAGAAAACATGCTAAGTAAGAAGAAATATAGAAAGAAACATAGAGAGAAATCACACAGTTTAGCAGATGAAAGATTTTCGTTATTGCATCCAAAAGGAATACACGTTGGTAGTCTGAGAATTTCTTTTGAGGGGTATGTGTAGAGAGTGTATAAAATGGCCACATGGTGTTTCTTTCTTTCTTTTTTTTTTTAAAGAATTGAAATTTATATTCATTACATCTCTAGAAGAAAGAAGTCTCCATGAAGGGCATTATAAAGGAAAATATTGGTAAATCTGTATTAAAATGGAGAAATTAAGACTAAGCAAAATGAAAAAGTTTGGCAAAAAATTTGCTATGAAAATAATCAAAAAAGAGATACTTTATGAACTTATTTTAAAGGAATGAACTTAGACTCCTACATATAAATAGGCAAAGGACATAGGCAATCCACTAGAAAAGAAATGCAACTAGTATATAAGCATGGAAAAAGTTTTCAATATCCATTATCAAATATCAAAATGGAAATGCAATTGTTGATTTCTGTATTATCCACAAGTCGATTTCTTCCTCCTACTTAGTATATATATTCTACATATGTTCTTTTTTTAAAAAAATAATTTATTTTATCACATAGTATTTCTTAAGAACATTCTAGACATGACAGAGCCTACTAATATTCAGACCTAGGAACTGATTCCACTCTTGCTGATTTTTCAGAGAACGAATGAAGGTCAGGGAGACCTCTGAAAAATGCATCAGAAATGGAAGAACCTGGAAGAGAGATGGTATTTTCATCTTCCATGAGATGCTTGATTTTGGAGGAGTTCATTACATAGATGGTTTTTGTTGCCCTAAATGATAGCCCAGGCATCAGAATAATGGATGAGGGACTGAATACAATTTGTGAAGACTGAAGAATTCACTTGGAGTGGACCTGCCCTCTGAAACAAGGAAATTTTACACTCAGTTCTGAGAGAGAAAGTGAAAAAGCTCAGGGAAAGCTGCCAAGCCAAATGCTCTGGAGGACAACTGTATGACACAGAAAGCAGCACGCTGGAGGCTGTCCAGTGATGCTCAGGTTCAAAAGGGGGAGGAAATAGGGCTTGTCAGGTATAATCATCAGGGATTTAGATAGTTATCTACCAAAGTAAGGAGCCCTGGTGGTGCAGTAGTTAAGAGCTTGGATGCTAACCAAAAGGTCGGTGGTTCAAATCTACCAGCCACTCCTTGCAAACCCTATCGGGCAGTTCTACTCTGTCCTTTAGGGTCGTTATGAGCTGGAATCGACTCGACAGCAACAGGTTTGGTTTGGTTTTGGTATACCAAAGTAAAGTGTATAGGCAACATTTGAAATGTTACCATAACGAAGAAAATATGAAGTAGATGAAGATAATTCATCAAACTAGGCACATATCAAATATTACACTAACAAAAAGATATCTTTGCAGATGAAGAGTTAGTGTATCATTAAGGAATTCAAAGCTGAAATATACAACAAAAAAATATGTATTTAAAAAAATAAATAAATAAAGGTAGGGAAGGGGAATTAACAGTACAGAGGATACATGTGTCAAACCTATACAGGAATCAATGAACCAGAGCATATACATATAAGCACAGGGAAGAGAGCTTGAATTAGGAGAAAAGGAGAAAAAGACAAGTCACGACAATCAAAGTAAACTGTAGACAGCTTCAGTGCACTTAGCTGCAGTTAAGAAAAATGGGCACAGACAGCAGCATTTTAGACTACCTGACGGCAATCTAATTATGCAAAAAAATCATTCTGATGACAGTTTTCTCTTAAACACAGGGAGGCAACATTATTCTATATTTAATTCTGCCCACAACAAGCTGGCTTCTGATACGGTTCTAACATGATCCTCAGGAACATGAGAGAAAACAACCTTTTCTTTTCATAGTGAAACTGACAACAGTGAATAAAGGAAAACAGTGGGCTAGAATGCAGGCTGACTGCCGACGTCAAGTCAGCACATTTAGAAATGCTCAGAGGAAACTGACAGCTGTTAGATCTGGATGGGACCTGTTTAGAAATAATAGGTCTCCTGACTACAGATATTAAAAGGCAATATGGTTCCCAAAGAATGAAATCTTATGAGATTTTTACAAATGATCCCTTAGAAAAAGGGAGAAGACATCCAAAGAATGAGAAGCTTCACAGGTAAATGGTAATGAATTCAAGGGAACCAGTGGCAAGGGCATGGATCAGGCAATCAGGAACTTGAATTCTGGTCAAGACTCTGACTCACTTTCTTTGGGATCTGGCCAAAATCACAGTCAAGATCCTCTCTGGGCTTCAGTTTGATTACTTTTTAAATGGGGGTTCAAACTAGATGAACTCGTTCCTTCCATTAGCAGAATTCTACAATATCATATCAAATTAGATTTTTAGAAGATACATGCAGAAGAAGTAAGAAGGTGCAAAAAAAAAAAAAAAAATCTATTGATGAGACTCAAACATCAAACTTAAAGAATAGTGACAGGAAGGCTAAAGTGCTGAAGAAATTGAGGCTCATGAAAAATGCTAAAAACTATTTTTTAAAAGGGTTTCTTAAAGTGAAAAGGAAGCAAGAAAGGTTAAGCCAAAAACTTGGAGAATTCAGGGACTCCAGACTTCCAAAGCCTTGGAGGCTAGATGAACCCCTGAAACTACTGCCCTGAGATAATCTTTAAACCTTAAACCAAAAATATCCCCTGAAGTCTTCTTAAAACCGAACAATAAGACACATTCAAACACCCTGAAGGACTGAATAAGCAGGGCTGAAGGCTGGGGACCATGGCTGAGGGGGTCATCTGGGACAACTGGCATAACAAAGTTCATGAAGAAAATGTTCTACATCCAACTTAGGTGAGTAGCATCTGTGGCCTTAAAAGCTTGCAAGCAGTCATCTAAGATACATCTACTGGTCCCACCCCATCCAAAGCAAAGGAGAATGAAGAAAACCAAAGATACAAGGGGAAATATTAGTCCAAAGGACTAATAGGCCACAACTACCACAGCTTCCACCAGCCTGAGCCCAGAACAACTAGATGGTGCCCTGCTACTACCACCACCTCCTCTGACAGGGATCACAACAAGGTCCCACACAGAGCAGGAGAAAAATACAGAACAATATTGAAATCCCACCCCCTAAAAAAAAGACCAGACTTACTAGTCTGACAGAGACTGGAAGAACCCCTAAGACCACAGGTCCTGGACACCCTTTTCACTAAGAACTGAAGTCACTCTCGAAGTCCACCCTTCAGCCAAAAATTAGACAGGTCTATAAAACAAACAATAACACACATGAGGAACCTGTTTCTTATTCAGTCATATATATGAGTCCAAAACGGCAACATCTGCCCAAAAGCAATGACGAGAAGGCAGGAAGCGACAGGAAAAATGGATGGATGGAAACAGGGAATTGGGGTATGGAAGGAGAGTGTTGATACATTGCGGGGACCGGAACTAATGTCATAGAACAATTTGCATATAATTTTGTTGACTGAGAAACTAATTTGCCCTATAAAGTTTCACCTAAAGCACAAACAAAAAAACCCAAATAATAGTTTAGCTTAACTAGTAAAAAATGTCTGCCTTTAAGCATTGTACTCTTTCAAGATCTGTCTATATGGGATCTAACCGACAACAGCAACTCGAAAGATTAGACAGGAAACTCAGGGGGCAGTAAGCTTATTTTAATGGAGAAGGAACAACTCAAAAAAGGAGGGTGAGAACAGGTGCACAACTTGAAAAATGTAATCAATGTTACTGAATTGCACATGTAGAAACTGCTGATTTGGTGTTATGTTTTGCTGTGTATACTTTCAACATCAACAACAAAATTTAAAAAAATAATTCAAACAGTAAAAAAAAAACTTGGAGAATTCAGTCAACTTTTACTAAACCCTTACTAGCTTGAATTCTGGGAAAGACAAGTAAAACACAGTTCCAACCTGGATGGAACTCCTAAACCAATAAGACACATGACCCAAAGCAAAATGTGATAAATTTATGTTAATAGATGACAGGACTACTACTCTCTTATTTACATGGTCTCTACAAGAAACATGGGACTTTAAACTGTAAAAGTGGACCAAACAACAGAAAAAAGGAGTTGAAGCCCAAGACAAGTGGGTGAGTGAGCAACCAACTGATTCAAGTGAGCTCACATCTCTAAGCACAGATGAGTCACATTCTCTGATGCTTGGGCAACTAACCAATCACAACGAGATCACTGTCTATAACCTTCAAGAAATGATGGAGGACAGGAGAGGAGACAGAAGGTGGGAGATGGGCAAATTGCTCTGATTTTCAAAAAGGAAAAGGAGTGGAGCCTAAAAACCATAAACCAGTGGATTAGGTACTGACCCCTGACAAAATTCTACATCACCTGTCAGACTCTCAAACATTTAGACAAGAAGACAGTTATCACTAGGATCTGCATAGACTCACCAAGAACAACTCCCAAATGAACTGCTTTATGTATGACTTAAGGCATGTGGCAAAGACTCGATAGCTATATTTGTAGGTTAAGTATGGTAAAATAAGCACCAAGTGATATGGTCAAGGGAGAGAGGCAGTGATGATGATGGAGTCGTAACAGATAAACACCTTTAAACCTGTAAGTCAAATCTCAATATTCAAAAGAACTTTCTAGCAACTAGAACTGGCTATCTTGATACTTAATGAGTTCCCCATCCTTGGAGGAACTTAAGCTGAGGCAGGTAAACTACTTGTTGGGGATAGTACAAAAAAGATATATACCTGAGAGAGGTTAGACTAAATGACCTCTAAGATTCCTTTCATTCATTCTGAAGGATTTTCCTGTTTATGTCCCTACCTGGTCGCTATGTTAAACTTGTCTTAGCAGGTATCAAAGAAAGTAATCTTATCCCCAAGCAATCCCAGTCTGGCCTAACAGCTGGCACTATTATCCCAGGCTGCTCTGCACTATATCACTGATCTGCTGCTGCAGTTAACAATTATAACAGCCACAGAGACCAATCTTGTAGAGAAAAAATGGTTTTTCTTTAAAGGTGAAAGTAGAGAGAAGAAGAGGTACTTAACTATAATCGTAAAAGGTATTAAATTTAGAAACATACAATTTAAACAAAAGTGAAATGTATGTTCCTGCAAATTCACTCTTACAAAGTATTGCCTGGGTCAAATTACTGGCTCTAAGGCAGCAAGAACTATGTGAACATAATTTAAATCGTGATTTTTCTTGCAAAAAAAAAAAGCACATGCTTATTGTATGATATAATCTTAACAGCATTACCTTGTATTTGTACAGCACTTTTCAACTTTGCTAAATCATTCTGCATCAGATAGAAAGATAAATTACTACTATTTTTTTACAGATGGGCAAGATCCAAGGAATTAAATGACAGCCAGTGTTCATACATTATGTAAAGTTAACTGTACACATATCCCTTTGCAGGACTGTGAACATGGTTTACAATAATTATTCAATAAATACTGGTTGAAGAAATACAGTAAACTATCCAAGATCTCATGAACAGTAGGTGACAAAACCACACATAACTAGTCACTTGAAGGAAACTTAAAGACTGTCTACTGCGTTCTATTACTAAGTTTAAAACTCTTTATCCTCATGATGATAGGTTTTGTTTTCTAAAAGGTATATAATAAAAGTCAAGAGGAATTAAGCTATTTTTCAGACTATCTAGCTACAGTGAAGAAAATATAAATATTTAGACTGTCATACTGGTCCAAAATGAGTTAATGTGTATTGTGGGTATTTTTATACCATGTATTTTAATCATTGAAATAAATGCATATATAAAGTTTTTAATCTTGATGAAGTCCAATTTATCAATGTTTTTTATTTAAGGGTAACTGCTTTTTGTGTTCTTTCTAAGAAATCTTTGCTGTCTCAAGGGTTTGAAGATATTTTCCTATATTTTCTTCTAGAAGCTTTATAGTTTTGGCTTTTGATCTCTCTTAAATTGATTTTTTGTGTGTTGTGTGAAGCAAAGGTCAAGTTTCCTCTTTTACATATGGATAATGCAGCTGCTGGAACAGTACCACTTGTTGAGAAGACTTTCCTTTCTCCATTTAATTATGTTGGCACCTTTGTCAAAAAAAAAATCAATTGGCCATTTATGTGTGGGCCTATTTATGTACTCTTGTTCTGTTTCATTAATTTCTTTGTTCTGTTCCATTAATTTCTTTGTCTATCCTTATGCCAATACCACAGTGTCTTAATTACTGTAGTTTTATAGTACATCCTAAAATCTGGTAGCATAAATCCTCCAAGTTTTGTCTTTTTTCCAAGAGTGTTCTGGCTGATCTCTGCATATTTGTATAAATTTTGGAATCAGTCTACAATTTCTAGGAAAGAAGGAAGGCAGGGAGGGAGGAAGGAAAGGAGGGGAAAACAGAGGAAGGGATTTGGACCGTGATTGCACTAAGTCTGCGAATCAGATTAGAGAGAAGTGATATCTTAACAGTATTGAATCTTACAATATCTATGAACATAGTATATCTCTCCATTTATTTAGATCTTCTTGAATTTCCCTTGGCAGCGTTATGTGGTTTTCTGTGTGGAGGTCTTGCTTATCTTTTGTTAAATTCATTCTGTTTTTTATTGTGATTATAAATATTTCTTTTCACTGACTTTTCCCATTGTTCATTGTTAGTATATATGAATGCAATTGATTTTTTTATACTCACCTCATAACCTATGACTGTGATGAATTCACTTATTAGCAGTACTAGAACTTTTGGGGGTGGTAGGTTCCTTAGGATTTTCCATATATACAATTATGTCATCTATGCATCTATCACTTTAAACTATTTATACTATGTAAACTATATCTCAAGCCTCAGCTAGACTACTTCAGGCATGAACAATTTAAAATATTAGGTTACATAACTATTTAATCTTCAACTTTCTCTGTTGTTAGTTTACAGACTAGAAAAAGAAAGATTTCCTGGTTTTTCAATTCCTGAGTACTTAAATAAGTTATCTAGAGCTGAAAAGGGCTTTTGTTGTTAAAAGAAGAGTGATCAGCTCATCAATCGCTAATGAATTCACAGCTTTGAATAACTTCCTCTAGGCAATAAATATGGACTTAAAATACTGGCAAGAAACAGAGTGGAAGACATACTGAAACCTATTGTGACTGTTTTATCTATCAAACGGGTACATGAAATCAGAGATTTAATTTCTATATAATTTCAGCAAGTTATCATGTTGGAAACATGTAAATTTTGACCTTTAATGTATTTTTTTAAACTAGCTTTAGATGTCTGCATGTAAAAGATTTTTAACTAAATACTGAAGTATCTTATCACAATTTAACAATTCTAAAAGTTTGATATTTATTTGTATTTATCTAAAAACTTCATCATTAAATATTTAACTTAACCCTAGCATGTGGTCAGGTAAAATCTAGTGGCTAGTGGGCTCTGCTAAAAGAAATGCGGTCACTAGAGTCCACTAGCCACCTAAGAGTGACAATAGGTAGGCCAAGCCAACCTGAACATGAGAATACATTATTGTTCTCAACATAAACTGCATAAGACAAGTCATATATGGAATTATAGCCAATGAACTTTTATATGTCTGGGAAAAGTACAAACAACTGTAACTAAAAGACTGACAAAAAATGTTTTTTCTTCAAAAAGTTCTGCTAGACAGTTGATTTTATTTATGAAATGACTGCTCCATAAAACACATTTATTCAATTGCAAAGTTCCCGGTAGGATTTTGGAAATACATGCCTGACAGAAGTAAAAATTAAAAAAAAAAAAAAAAGCCATTCAAGTATATTCCTTCTAGCATTAACTTTAGAGGATATAGATGAAATTCAGTTTTAAGGGAGAAATAGCACAAGCTCCTTAAGGCTGTCCTTCCTCTAGCAAGAATACCTCTGTTACTGCACTAAGAGGTTCAGCTTTTGGTCTCCTGTTAACCACTAGTCAGTCAGAAGGATTCTTGGATTGTAGTCTTTAATCTCACTTAACGAAAAAAAAGGGTGCCTTCACTTGCTTAGAAGAGTGAGATAGGTGAGTTGATACTCTGGCCATTTAGGTTTAGATGAAGCCAGGATAAGATAATTTATTATTACATTTTATTCATGATAATGAAATTATTATTATTTTTTTAAGAGTCTTTATCTTTTAGAGATACTGCTTCAGGGTAATCTAGGGTGGGGAGGATGGGTATAGATGAAAAAAGACTGGTCATGTATTGATAATTGTTGAAGTTGGGTGCTGATTCATTAAACTCTCTACTTTTGGATCATGCTTGAGAGAGAGTTTAAAAACATTTTACTCACAATTACAAATTTTCATATTCTAATCATTAGTGAAAATTGAGTATGTAACAATAAAATCTGTAGGGTAACTCACCGAACATTTTCTGGTCTGAGCTTATCGAGAACCATCTCTATTAAATCAGGTCTAAATTCTTCCAGCAAATATTCAGCTGTGAGCACTTCTTCTAGGGGATAATACTTTTTAAAAGGAAAAAAAATAAATAAATTTTGCAAGACTACTAGAGAGTTTAATAATCTATTAAAGCAAACAGATCTTTTAACACATTAAATCCATTGTTTTCTTTCCCCATCTTCCTTTCAATGAAATTCTACCCCAATGGAAAAATGTCTATAGTCCTGAATCTTTTCTCTTTCCTACCCACAACTTTAAGCAGTTTCATATTGTAGAATGATTTTGGAGTTAATCTCCAAATACATCTACATTATAAAGAGAAAAATCACATTTCCTTCAGGAAAAAATATGAGTAATATTTCTGGCTAAAAACTGAGTACTTCTTAATGAAGAAAATTTGATGGTGGAATGCTGACATCTATAGGATTTTTAATATAAAGAATGTACATTTTTATGAACAGAATTTCCTCTACAATTTCTACAAAGGAAATCAGACAAGCATTTAGAAAACCGTTGTGGAGAAAAAGAGTTTATATTTTCAGCTAGAATGGAAAAATAACGTAGAAAATGGTTTTTAGTAAGAGCAACTGCCAATATACAGGAACAGACTGACCGATTCATTCATTCAATAAATATTTAATGAATATCCACTCTGTGCAAAGCACTGTCCTAGGTACCGTGACGACAACAGTAGATAAGACAGATGAAGTCCCCGTTCTCCAAGGGGTTTACATTCTAATTGGGAGGGAAGCAGACAATAAACAACAAATACTGCAATTTTAGTTAGTGATAGGCACTATAAACAAAGTGAAAAAGAAGCATGGGATTATTTTAGATAGGGAGGTTAGGGAAGGCCTCTCTGAGAACGAGACATCTGAGCGGAAACCCAAACGATAAGAAAAACCTGGCCATGCAAAGATCAGGGGGAAGGGTGCTCCAGATAGAGAACACTGCAAATGTAAAGGCCCTAACAGGGAGGAATAAACTCAAAGCTGGAAGATTAGACAAAGAGCAGTACAGCTGGAGTGGAATAGGAGAGGGAAAGGTGGCCTGGGGAGTAGTATGAAATGCAGTTAAAGAGATAAGCTGGAGCCAGATCACCCTGTAGGCAATAAAATTTTGGATTTTATTTCAACTCTGATGGAAAAGCATTGGAGGATTTTAAGAAGAGGAATGAAACAATCTGATTTTGGTTCTCAAAAGATCACTGAAGCTGAAAAAAATAAACTGTAGTGGCAGACAAGCAGGAAAACAGGCAGACAAGCAGGAAAACAGGGGTCTCAGTAAGAGGCTATTATGGCAGTCCATGCAAAAAGCAGTGGTAGCTTGGACTAGGGTAGTAGCAATGGAGATGGAGACAAGTAGATGATCTATAGCTTTCACACAGGTAGCACCTGATATCATTGTAGAATTGAAAGATATTAAAAGTCAATAAGCAAAATGCCTATTTAACAAAAAAACTTACAGATGATCATTTTTAGGATGATGAAAATTAAGATTTTAAACATGTCTTGACATCAAAGTTTGCCCAGTTGCTACAGAGTCTAAGGTTTTATGCTGCAGCTTCAATTTTTATCATTTATGTGGTACTGAAAGGAATACACGCAGGACAACTGAAATACTCTACACACCAGTGTACACAGTAAAATAACAACAAACTTACATGCAATATTCCTGCAATCTTAGATGTATAGCCCCGTGGTCTTTCTTTATCTTTAAATCTAAAACCAACAGCATTCAAGTCCTAAAATATAAAGTCAATCCAATTAGACATAAATCCAATATTCAGAAATACTTCTTTTAGTATTTGATTCGCACTATGGACTTTCTACTCCATATTTAACTTATCACATGTTCTGAAAAAAATGTCTAAGCTTGATTTAGAAATGTATAGAACACAGAATGAAAATTTCTTAGTGTATAAACCTCAACCCACCAACCTAGGCTTAAAATCAAAAGCAAAGTAGGTATAATTTTGATTAAAAATAACAAATAAGGAATTATGATTCTATACCCTAACTTGGTGAAACTGTTAGTCAAAAAATTAGGGAAACTGTGGAAGAATCTTGTGAGATCCAACAGTTTCACAGATAATTTTGGTGACCCATTCAGGGAACTGCACCCAGATCAGAAGTTACTGTCATAGTTTTCACAAGCAGAGCTTATACCTTTAAACATTTACCTAGGTAAAGAGAATGTCTCTCATACTAAAACATACTTCAGAATCCTGATAGGCCTTAAATACAAGCTACATATCTTGAAAACCCTTTTAAAAGAAGCCCTCAAAACTTTGGAAGAAGAACACCTTCTGTTTTATGCAAAAGAAAAAAAAAAGACAGTTAGGTTTTTCCATATATGCCATAAGAAAGTCACTTTTAAGAACGTAATCATATATAAAACAATTCACTATTCCTCTAAGAGGTTGCTATGAGTTTTCATCACCAGATCTGAAAATGACAGAGCCTATGCAGCTTTCAGGCAGGAAGTAACATAAGCCCTGATATATACTAGCTCAAGAAATTGCTGGGTTTCTTCTGGGGATGGAAAGGTAATCCAACTTCTTCCTTTTTCTGTTCTAAAAAAGGCTACAGGATGCCTTAAGCCTTAATTATGCCCCAGGTAGCCAATCAGACTAGTACAACTAAGCCTTAATACTGCTATTATATATGACACAATTTTAGAATTTAGATTTTAAAAAAACTTTAAAATTTTAACTGGGTCTTAAATTTAAATCACATATTTGCTTTTGAAAAATAGATTCCTTAAGAAAATTTTTGGTGAAAAAAAGGTACCTTGCACTCTTGGAAAACCCATTCTTGAGGTCCTTCTGCACGTAACTTCTGAACGTATTGAAACATGTGCAAAATTATATCTTCAACATGTACTGGAAAAAAGGGGCACACTTAAAAACCATTCAGTCCTCAAATCCTTTAAAGCAGTGAGCTCACTCCTAAGGTAAAGTCAGGTAAGTGAAGGATGGTCCCTCTAAGAAAATGAAGTCCTCACCTCCCTGAGACTGCTTTTATGCATTCCACACACATGGCCCTCTGGGCTCAGGGATATGTGACAGAAGGGGCTTTGGGACAGTGAATGAGCAAATGAGAAGCTAAGTACACAGTCTACAAGTGCAACACAACTATCAGTTGTTAAGGGTGGGAAATCATCCATGAGATGAAGGGCAAGTTATACACAAAAAATGCAATGGATAAGTTGCATGAATTTAAGTGTTTATAGCTTTTCAACATAAAACAGACACACAGTATAAAGAAGTTTAAAAAAAAAATCATAGGAAGTCAATTTTCATTTAAAAGCAAAAAGTTCAATACTTACATAATCCTTCCTCAGTCAAGTCCACATTAATGATAAAAAACATAAAACCTCGGGCTCCTTCCTTCTGCCCACCAACAAGAGTATTTACCCAGCCTGCAACGTTCAAATGAAATCAACGTGTTCACATGTATGGTTTCTTAAGACAAGGAATTAAAAAAAAATCACACTATATGTTCCCAAAAGATTAGAATGGCCCTCTTGCGAAAAGATCGGGAAAAAAAAAAAAATCAGTTCAGAAAAACAGTTTCAGACACTGCAGAAGGCTCCCAGGATTTTTTGGGCTGGGGGCTTTCCTCAAGACTCCTCAAATCAGTTCCCAAATCAAGAGTAGACTATGTGCTTGAGTGTTATGTCAAAGCAAAGAGTCTGAGTTGAGAGCGGCCTTGGAAATCACCTATTGACTAGAACCTAGTACAGTAAATCCTGCGAAAGCCAGAGCCTGTGTAAGATGGAAACCTGCCAGAGAAGGAAAACTCAAATATTTTCCACAGAAATACTAAAAGTGGTAAGACTGCATTCTATCAAAGGCAGAAAACTTGCAAGACCTGGAAAAACAAGGCAGTCCCTTCGAGTTCAGGCTCTCACAGGTTCCACTGTACATACCTTTCTGGTTTAATAAGAGCAGGCAAGTAAATAAAAGTGTACTAACATCTTAGTTCACATAGATGATAAAGAATATCCAATGTGAGCTTTTAGTTTCTAACTTCTTTCTCATTTTAAACATGTACCACAATATCTTTTGAAATATCGAAGCTTTGCTGCTCAATATTGAAGGGTAAAATAAATTATGAAAAACCCCAAAAAACAAAAACACACTAACCACCACCAACTCACTGTACCATTAACCCTAACAATTTCATCCAAAAAGGTTCCTTCACAGGAAAATATTTAGGAAAAAATGAGAGCCAGAAGGAAAAAATGTGGTAAGGAACTACCCTCAGAAGTGGGTGCCCAAAAGACTTACCCTTAGATTTAAGTTCTGATAACAGGCTTCCAGGACCTTCATGCCCAATAAGATGACCAAGATAATGGCCAGGATTTGATTTGTAGTATTTCTGAAGATCAGGTATGGGAAATGTCACGTAAAGATTCCTAATATCCTTAATGGGTACTATTTTGTAAAGTTGCTGGGGGGAAAAAAATCACAAAAGATTAGCTACATACAACTCCCACTGAATAAAATATTTACTAACTATGAAGAATACTGATTTTCATGGAAGAATCTCAAATTTAGGAGAGAATCAATTGTCAGAGAAAATCATATCAACCACAAAGAAATAAATGGCCCAGGTTCTTTCTTAGTGGAATTTCACTGCAGTTTGCATATAGCCTGTATTAGACTCCATGGACCATGCAACTAAGTAGTTCTGGATGCTAGCCTCCTGGCACCAGATGATAGCTTCTAGAGTGTGCCAAAGCTAGAGCTACCAAAACTACTTTTCGCATGGAATGATCAGAACATACTGATTTTTTTTGGTGGCACATGGAACGAGGGGTATCATTGCTGATACCAAGATGGATCTTGGCTGAAAACAGAATACCAAAAACATGTTTACCTGTGCTTTTATTGACTATGCACTGGCATTCGACTGTGTGGATCATAACAAATTATGGATAGCATTGCAAAGAATGGGAATTCCAGAACACTTAATTGTGCTCATACGGAACCTGTACACAGACCAAGAGGCAGTCATTCGAACAGAACAAGGGGATACTGCATGGTTTAAAATCAGGAAAGTTGTGCATCAGGGTTGTATCCTTTCACCATACTTGTTCAATCAGTATGCTGAGCACATAACCCAAGAAGCTGGACCATAAACAACCTGTGATAAGCAGATGAAATAACCTTACTTGCTGAAAGTGAAGATGACTTGAAGTACTTATTGATGAAGATCAAGGACTACAGCCTTCAATATAGATGACTCCTCAATATAAAGAAAATAAAAATCCTCACAACTAGACCAATAAGCAATACCATGATAAATGGCGGAAAGAGTGACATTGCCAAGGATTTCATTTTACTTGGATCCACAAACGACGACCATCGAAGCAGCACTCAAGAAATTGAATGACGTATTGCATCAAGCATATCTGCTGCAAAAGACCTCTTTAAAGTGTTAAAAAGCAAAGATGTCACCTTAAGGACTAAGTTCTGCTTGACCCAAGCCGTGATATTTTCAATCGTCTTGTATGCATGTGAAAGCTGGACAATGAATAAGTAAGACTGAAGAATTGATGTCTTTGAATTATCGTGTTGGCAAAGAACACTGAATATACCATGGGCTGCCAGAAGAACAAACAAATCTGTCTTGGAAGAAGTACAGCCAAAATGCTCCTTGGAAGCAAGGATGGTGAGACTTCGTCCATGTACTTTGGACATGTTATCAGGAGGGACTAGTCCCTGGAGAAGGATATCATGTTTGGTAAAGCAGAGGGTCAGCAAAAAAGAGGAAGACCCTCAATAAGATGGACTGACAGAGTGGCTGCACCAGTGGACTCAAATAGCAACGACTATGACAATGGCACAGGACTGGGCAGTGTTTCATTCTGCTATGAGATGGAACTGACTCAATAGCACTTAACAACAACCAAAATACCAAAAACACATGCACTTACTTTAAGATGCTCTTGTTGGAAAGGGTGTTCGGGAAATTCTGGCAGTGGAACATTTTTGTTCTCTACTTCAGAAAATAACTTCACCACCAGATTAGTCAAGTCATCTAAGGATTCTACAAGAAAACAGACATTGAAAATAGAACTTAAACTAATTATAATATATGACAGATAGTACTGAAGATGTTAGGCTCTCCTGAAAAATCTTAGGACTACTAAAAGGAAAACCTGAAATTTTTTGAAACTGCATCTGATAAAGTTGAAGCACAGTTAAATCCTACCAGTACCTACATAACTTCTAAAGCTGCTGAGCAATATTGATAGTGACTATACCTCACACATGTTTAGCCTTTTATAGCTTAAAATACTGTTTTAAGAATATTATCTTACAATAAATTTAAAACAAATATTAGAACCAATAATAGAAAAATCAGTTACATTTGGAAAACTGACTTTAGGATTCCTAACAGGCACATACTGAACTATTAACAGATTGATTATAACATTCACTTATAAAATACACATAATGAATGATTTTGTTGGGGAATAGTGTAAGGTAGTGAAAAGAATCCCGGATCCCCACGGAGAGGTCTTGGATTCTAAGCCCAGCTTCACCAACCATGTCAACCAATTACTTGGACAAACTGTTTAACCACACGAGGTTCTCTAAAACAAGGAAATTGGGTAAGAGGATCCCAACCCTCTTTCAGTCTAACATTATATGATTCTGTATCATAATGTGCCAAAGTCACTCAAAGACTTGCAATAGCTGACACAACTATGTGGTCACTTAAAGTGATGCTCTTTCATGTTTTCATGTACATACATTCTTTTATAAAGAGTTATACTTGCAAAAGTTTGCAAAGATATATGTGTACAATGCTCACTACAGCACTGTTTACAATAACAACATAAAAAACTGGAAATGATCTAAACACCTATTAATGTGAAGATGTTATGAAACATCCACACGTTGGAATTTAACGAAGCAAGTAAGGAGACAAGGGAGAGATCTGTATGTGCTGATATGAAAATATCTCAAAGCTCTATTAAGTGAAAACTGCAAGTCACAAAAACAATGCATGCAGTATAATCTCATTTAATTTTTTTAAAGATATAACGTATTATGTGAGCACATTAGCAAAATTCTACTTTTGAAAGTACAGAAAGAAATGGCTTAAGGGGACTATCTTGGAGGAGGGGACACAGCCATTGCAAAATGGAATGAGGAAGAACTTGCTTCTCATTTTATACCTCTCTGTGTAGGATGATTTTTTTTTCCCATTACTACTATTCTAAAATGAAAATATGAAAAAAGGTTATCTTTTTATAAACAAGGTTATTTATTAAAAAAATATGTTATTTATAAATGATATAAACATTCATTACTTGTTACTGTCAGTAAGCATTTGAATCAAATAAGAAATTTCCCTTGATATCCTATGACCTATTTTGAACTTTCCCCACAAACTCTCTAGACAGTATTTAATCACTATTTGGGAAGTGTCTTTATATCATATAAAATTCTTTTAGGTCTGCAATGTTGGCATTTGCACTTTGTAAAATACACCTATTTTTACCTCAATTTTTTAACATGTATGAAGGACCCCAAAATGTCCAGAGCCAAATAAAAGGCAGTCAGTGGCTGCCTGTTATATGACATATGAACTCAGGAACGGAGGGGTTATATTTGAAGAGAAGTCAGGTATCTTTATGTACAGATGGGACACATGACATTAAATAAGGTGGGCAGTCAACAAAGGTTTGTCAACCTGAAGTGGTGATGACTGCCAGATCCTTTAGAGCAAGGTGCTACCAAGTGTGTCTTTCCTCTTGGGTATTTCTAACCTAGAAGCATAAATTTACATTGTAGCTTTTAAAAGGTAGGGCAGCTGAACAATACTGCACAGGCTGACTTTTCCACTAAGCTGTGAGCTACCAGATAACAGGGAACGGAGTCTCATTTATTTTCCTGTCACCAGTGGCTGGCAATCCCAAGGTCTGTAACTTGATATCCCTATTTACCAAGTGCTCAGGTAATTAGTGCTGCCACAACTGGAGGGATGGCTCACAGAGAAGAATAGGAAAAAAAATTTTGTCCCTTTGTGATAGAGATCCTTCCACGTGGTTACTCTTCTGCTCTTCCCCTCCAGGAGAAGGAGTCAATTCTCTATCAACCTTCTAACAGCTCCTGTTTCCTCCTCACATCTGAACCATAACGACACCTCTCTCAGGGCCCCTCATAAGTCCAGTGAGCTCAGCACAGGAAGTCAGTCACATTGTGAGAGTGATCTAGATGAGATTAGGGAATTGAAACATCTCTTACTTCTTTCGGACACCTATTCTGTCACTTCCACTAAATCATGAATACTCTGAGGACAGGGCTCGTGTTGATATATCTGTCACCATTATTACTTGCCCAATAACTGTTTATCAGAATCATGGGTTTTATCTCAAATATGACATAGACAAAAATACAGCTTAGGAATCTATTCCTAGGAACTGGGCTCTAAATACCAAGTGATATTTAACACTCTACACCTACCTATCTTTAGCAAGCACATAGGATTCTAGAGTTTTTTTTTAATTAGCCTCATTCCTTAGATCTATTTTATATCCTGGTTCCTATTACCAATTTAAAATATAAATAGTTGTTTATTTTCTAACAACAAAAGTAACACTTGCCAGTAGCAGAAAACTTAGAAACAAAAGCAAAAAGAAGAAACCAAGTCACTCATAGAAAAAAATTTTTTATTGTGCTTTAAGTGGAAGTTTACAACTCAATTTAGTTTCTCATACAAAAATTTGTACACACATTGTTATGTGACTCTAGGTGCTCTCTCTATAATGTGACAGCACACTCCTCCTTTCCACCCCAGATTTCCAGTGTCCATTCAACCAGCCCCTGTCCCTTTCTGTCTTCTCATCTTGCCTCTGGACAGGAGCTGCCCATTTGGTCTCAAGAATCTACTTGAACTAAGAAACACACTCTTCACGAGTATCATTTATGTCTTATAATCTAGTCTAATCTTTGTCTGAAGAGTTGGCTTCGGGAATGGTTTCAGTTCTAGTTTAAGAGAGTACGGGGTCATGTCTTCCAGGGTTCCTCTAGCCTCAGTCAGACCATTAAGTCTGGTCTCTCTACCAGAATTTGAGTTCTGCACCCCACTTTTATCCTGCTCCGTCAGGGACTCTCTGTTGTGTTCCCTGTCAGGACAGTCATTGGTGGTAGCTGGGCACCACTTAGTTTTTCTGGTCTCAGGCTGATGGAGTTTCTGGTTTATGTGGCCCTTTCTGTCTCTTGGGCTAATATTTTCCTTGTGTCTTTGGTGTTCTTCATTCTCCTCTGCTCCAGATGGGTTGGGACCAATTGATGCGTCTTAGATGGCCGCTCACTAGCTTTTAAGACCCCAGACGCTGCTCACCAAAGTAGGATGCAGAACATTTTCTTGATAAACTTTGTTATGCCAATTGACTTAGATGTCCCCTGAAACCATGGTCCCTAGACCCCTGCCCTTGCTAGTCTGTCCCTCAGAGTATTTGGTTGTATTCAGGAAACTTCTTAGCTTTTGGTTTAGTCCAGTTGTACTGACTTCTCCTGTATTGTGTTGTCCTTCCCTTCATCTAAGACAATTCTTGTCTACTATCTAGTTAGTGAATACCCCCTCCCTCCCTCCCTCCCCCTGTAACTATCAAAGAATGTTTTCTTCTGTGTTTAAACCTTTTCTTGATTTCTTGTAACAGTGGTCTTATACAATATTTGTCCTTTTGCGACTAATTTCACTCAGCATAATGCCTTCCAGATTCATCCATGTTATGAGATGTTTCGCAGATTCATTGTTGTTCTTTATCATTGCATAGTATTCCACTGTGTGGATATACCATAATTTGTTTATCCATTCATCCACTGATGGGTACCTAGGTCATTTTCATCTTTCTGCTATCGTGAACAGTGCTGCAATGAACATGGGTGTGCATATATCTATTCGTGTGACGGCTCTTATTTCTCTAGGATATATTCCAATGAGTGGGACTGCTGAATCGTATGGTACTTCTATTTCTAGCTTTTTAAGGAAGCGCCAAATCGATTTTCAAAGTGGTTGCACCATTTTACATTCCCACCAATAGTATGTAAGTGTTCCAGTCTCTCCACAACCTCTCCAACATTTGTTATTTTGTGTTTTTTGGGTTAATGCTAGCCTTGCTGGGGTGAGATGGTATCTGATTGCAGTTTTGATTTGAATTTCTCTAATGCCTAATGGTCATGAGCATTTCCTCATGTATCTGTTAGCCACCTGAATGTCTTCTTTGGTGAAGCGCCTGTTCATATCCTTTGCCCGTATTTTAATGGGGTTGTCTTTTTGTTGTTGAGGTTTTACAGTATCTTGTAGATTTTAGAGATTAGACGCTGACTGGATTTGTCATAGCCAAAAATTTTTTCCCTGTCTGTAGGTTGTCTTTTTATTCTTTTGGTGAAGTCTTTTGATGAACTAAGGGTTCGATTTTTATGAGCTCCCAGTTATCTAGTTTCTCTTCCGGTGTTTGTGCATTGTTAGTAAAGTTTTGTATTCTGTTTATGCCATGTATTAGGGCTCCTAGCATCGTCCCTATTTTTGCTCCATGATCTTTATCATTTTAGATTTTATATTTAGGTCTTTGACCCATTTTGAGTTAGTTTTTGTGCATGGTATGAGGTACAGGTCTTGTTTCAGTTTTTTGCAAATGGATATCCAGTTACGCCAGCACCCTTTGTTAAAGAGACTGTCTTTTCCCCATTTAATGGACTTTGGGCCTTTGTCAAATATCAGCTGCTCACAGGCGGATGAATTTACATCTGGATTCTCAATTCTGTTCCACTAGTCTATGTATCTGTTGTTGTACCAGTACCAGGCTGTTTTGACTACCGTGGCGGTATAATAGGTTCTAAAATCAGGTAGTGTGAGGCCTCCCACTTTGTTCTTCTTCTTCGGTAATGCTTTACCTATCTGGGGCCTCTTCCCTTTCCATATGAAGTTGGTGATTTGTTTCTCCATCTCATTAAAAAATGCCGTTGGAATTTGGATTGGGATTGCATTGTATCTGCAGATCCCTTTGGGTAGAATTGACATTTCCACAATGCTGAGTCTACCTATCCATGAACAAGGTATGTTTTTCCACTTATGCAGGTCTCTTTTGGTTTCTTGCAGTTCTCTTTGTATAGGTCTTTTATGTCTCTGGTTAGATATACTCCTAAGTATTTTATCTTCTTGGGGGCTACTGTAAATGGTATTGATTTGGTGATTTCCTCTTCGAAGTTCTCTTTGTTAGTGTAGAGGAATCCAACTGATTTTTGTAAGTTTATCTTATAACCTGATACTGTGCTGAAATCTTCTATTAGTGCCAGTAGTTTTCTTGTGGATTCTTTGGGGTTTTCTGCGTATAAGACCATAGTATCATCTGCAAACAGAGATACTTTTACTTCTTCCTTACCAATCTGGCCTTTATTTCTTTTTCTAGCCTAATTGCTCTGGCTAGGACAGTGTTGAATAAGAGTGGTGATAAAGAGTATTCTTGTCTGGTTCCTGTTCTCAAGGGGAATGCTTTCAGACTCTCTCCATTTAGGATGATGTTGACTGTTGGCTTTGTACAATTATGTTGAGGAATTTCCCTTCTATTCCTATTTTGCTGAGAGTTTTTATCATGAATGGGTATTGGACTTTGTCAAACGCCTTTTCTGCATCAATTGATAAGATCACATGGTTCTTGTCTTTTGTTTTATTTATGTAATGGATTACACTGACTGTTTTTCTAATGTCAAACCATCCCTACATACCGAAATGAATCCCACTTGGTCACAGTGAATTATTTTTTTGATATGTTGTTGAATTCTATTGGCTAGAAATTTGTTGAGGAAAAATATGGAATGCTTCACAAATTTGCATGTCATCCTTGTGCAGGCGCCATGAGAATCTTCTCTGTATCGTTCCAATTTTAGTATATGTGCTGCCGAAGTAAGCATTCCATTTTTTCTTTATGTCTACACCATACTTCTATTAAAATTTTCTGTAAATCCCAAAATGGGAGCATCTAGCACATCGTTTTTGTTTTAGAATTCTTTTGTTTTCTATTCAATATATTAAAAATATTTTGCCCCATTAAAATGCTGTTATAAAATTGTTTATTCATTCAATATATATTTACCAAGTGCTTATGATGTACCAAAAACTAACTCAGGCACTACAGATAAAGCAGTGAACAAAACAAAGTTTCTGTTTTTAAGTAACTTACATTCTGGTAGGGTGGACAACAATAAACAAACATGTATTTAATATCTCAGGTGGTGATAAATGTTATAAAGAAAAAATAAATCAGGTAGGACAGAGAGTGAGAGAACAATGCTATTTCCTATAAGATATAATAGTTATAACATCACTATTTAGCTAGTTTCCTTTTAATGGACATTTAAATTGTTTCTAACTTTTCACTAAGATCTACTATACTGAGAAACACCTGTTTGAACAACTCTGATTATTCCATTAGGCTGTATTTCTAGAAGCAGAAATATATACATACCTTTAAAGGGTGATGTGTTTTGTTAAACTGCTCACTAGAAAAACTAGAGCAAATCACACCACCATTACCAACGCAAAACAGCACAAACCCCCCACCCCCCCATTGCAGGTATTACTCAAACAAAACAAAAACAAAGCAAAACTATGGTAATTTAATAGGGGGAAACAAAATATTATCATTGGTTAATTTGCATTTTTAAAATCAAACTTCTGTTGTTTATGTTCCAAGTAGTTTTTCCAGTTTATCATTATCTGCCTTTTAATTTTATTTCCAGTGTTTTGAATTGTTGTAAGGTCAAATCTATCAATCTTTTTCTTTACACTTTCATCCCTTGCTTTTATATGCTTAGAGCATCTACTACTAATTTATTTTTTGTTCTGGTCTTCACTTAAAATCACCTAAACTTCTTTTTGGAACATGGCAAAATATAAACAAAATCTCCCTCTACATATTTTCAAACAAAATGACACTTTCAAAGTCTCTAAGCAGATAAATGGCCATATCTTCTTCAAATACTTTGAAAAAGACAAAATGGAAAACTTAGATTATCCAATTCTATGAAATTTTTAAGGATTCTTACCTCGACCCAAAACACAAATAGCCATTAAGTTGGATGAATAATAAGTAGAATGGAATTTCAGTAGTTCTTGTCTTACATCAATGCCTTCTTGGTTTGGTCTCGTTTCTAGAGTATATTTGTTACCTGAAAGAGACAAAAAAGCATTTAACAGACAATGCAAAAAATGTAGATTTTAAAGTTTTGTAATTATTACAGACATTGGTATAAGATGAACTTTAAAAAGAATTCAAACACACATAATTAGTCAAAAATGCTTGAACACAAGCAGGATAAACAAAACAGCACAGTATAAACTAATAACAGTTTAAACTATAGAGTTTTCCCTAAGGAACTTAAAGTGCTTTATAAAAATTATACTTAAAATCCCTGTGAGATTGTTGGTATTATGAGCACTTACAAGACAAAATGAGATCCACATGCCCCCATTCACACTTATTTTTAATTTTCAATTCCCTATGTGCTCTATAATTAATTGAACAGAGTCACTGAAGGAGCCTTTTGGAACTTGCCAAGTTACTTGTGAAAAGAAAGTTACTATTCTTGGCTGAAGCATTAAATTTGTGATGTGAATTCTCATGGATTTGATCTAGACTGGTAAAAATAGGATACAATGCTATTTTTATAAACTGCAAATGATAATCCATATATAGTATACTACTCTTCTAAAATTTTAATAACTAATTGAATTAGGGTAAAATCTACATGTTAAAAACAAATAGACAAATCCTCTAAATGCTACCTTTCCAATAAAGACCTTGCAATTTAGGGACTGGGAGATGGAATTCCATGATTGGTATCTCTCCAAAAATGGCATATTGACTGGAAATATCCAAAGTTCCTAGAATTAGTAACTTTTACTATTGGTCCTGCTTACACTACTAAATGAGCTCTTGTCTTTCATCTGCAAAGATAACACTATAGTACAACACGTTTTTGACGTGTTTTTTTTTTTCCTTGTATTTTTAAATGGCTTAATGATTGGCCGTCTTTTACTAAATTAGATACATGTTTACAGAAAGCCACCAGATGGCGTTCTCAGAACCAGACTTTAGCCACTTAGTGTCACATAGTACTATGAGCCAAGATTCATACTCCAAAACACTTGAATCAACAATCTAGTGACAAATGACGTTACAGAATGTGCAAGAAACCGTGTAGGAATTGCTCATTCACCTTTTTCCAGTCATAAAGCAATCAGTTGTGTTCATACTCGCTGTAAGTAGTCTACTATTCTACTTTCCAGGTTCTTAACTAGTCCTCTCAATTTCCTACTAAAGATCCAGTTCAATTCCAGATTTGCTCTACCTGAGGTCCTGAAACATCCCCTCACTATATCTGAGGGGTTCAGGTGCCGTCTAAAGTATCCAGAGTCCCAACTCCTCAGGAAAAAAAAAAGGTCTTTTTGCCAAGGAATTGTCTGAAGCTCTCTCATATCAAGGCAAAATTTGAGTGCCTCCTACTTCTACTAAATGAACATTCTAAAAGCCTCAGCTCCAGAAAGACTTGTCCTTCAGAGCTTAGTCCTTTCACAATGCCAAGCTCAGACTTCCACAATGTGAGTTTAGAGAAATTAAGTTTTCTTTCAACAGGCTGTAAATGTGATAAGTGTTAGACTGAGATGAGATTTTCAGTCTCAATGTGATCTGATTTGCCTATTCACAGTCTGGTCAATAACTTAGTTTAGGGGGAAAAAAAATCAATTGAGAGCTTACAAAGACCAAGATCATGGCCTCTACTTAGAACTTAACATTCTTTCAGGTTGACCAGCTCTAGCTCAGTCGGCCTTGAATTTGATGTTGCTGAGTATCTTACCATTCCAAAAAAATTGCTACTCTTTATCTTTAGGTACATTTTAAACACAGAGATAAAGCAGGAATATATTGTCACCCAAAACACACACAGACATGGATCACTGGCAATGCCATATTAAAATGAGCCAAAGGAACACAATGGAATACTACACACCAAAAAGAAAGAATAATCCACCATTATGCGTAGCAGTATGGGGGGATTTCACAATCTTAACGTTGAATGAAAGAAGCCAGCACAAAAGAGTATATACTGTATCATTTAATTTCTATAAAACATAAAAACAGGCAAAACTAATCTGGGTTTTTAGAAGTCAGAATAAAGGTTACTCATCAGTGGGTGAATAGTGATGGCAAAGGAGCACAAACAGGGCTATGAGGTGCTGGCAATGTTGTTTCTTGACTGGGTGTTGGTTCCATGGGTGTGCTCAAGTTTTGAAAATTCACTGAGCTACACATAAATAATAGTGATACATTCAGTCAATGGATTCTTCAAATAGCAGCAAAGTAAAAAAACAAAAACAAAAACAAAAACAAAAACCAACTTTATCAGTCATACACACTTTTCTGTATATTTATTGTATCTCAACAAAAAGTTGAAAGAAAAACTAGCCAAAGAAGCTGTAGCCAACAGCAACCTGGCTCATCTAAAACAATCTAATGATACTGGCTCTCTGGCCAAATTGCTAAATGGAGCCTCAACCACACTGTCTGAGAAGTGGCTTCTAGCCACAAATAGATACCATTCTGTGAATCTACATAGTTACTTCTTAGCTGCCCATGTTTTCTAATACATGATGACAGCAGGAAATTGTAGTCCACTCGGGAACACAGCACGGAATGACAGTCCCACATGTGTACAAGCTCCTGAATTAGGAGGAGGAAGAGGTTCTCCACTGTGACTATTCTGGGGCCTGGGCAGTCAGTTCTCAATACTACATGAATGAAGAAACAATGGATACCAGCTAGGTACAAATGAGCCAAAGAGTCAAGCTTGCTATTAAGTCTAACCCTTTAGCAGTAAACCCTTTAGTAAGTAAGAGTTTACTAAAAACAGGAAGGCTAGCTAAGTTTTATTTTCTCTGTTCTTCTATTTATCTTTTAGTGGAAGGTCTTGAAAAATAGATGAGATGAAAGGAAAATCAGGACATAATGCATGAAATTCAATAATTAGTCCCTAAATTACTGAGTGAACTCTGTTACCGTAACTACCATGATCCCTGGGTTGGGAGTGCAGAGGAACAGGCATAGGCTTTGGTGCTGGCAAAGCTATCACCTAATCCAAGGTCAGCCATCTTATCTTAGGCCCACTCTCCTATCCTGGCACTGGTAGGCTTATAACAAAGTAGAAAAAAAAAAAATATATATATATACATATATATAAAACCTGTTGCCGTTGAGTCGATTCCAATTCATAGTGACCCTATAGAACAGAGTAGAACTGCTCCACAGGGTTTTCAAGGAGCGCCTTGTGGATTCAAACTTTTGGTTAGCAGCCGTAGCTCTTAACCACTACGCCACCAGGGTTTCCATATATATATACATACGTATATATATACGCATGTAGGGTTTCCATATATATATACATACATATATATATACGCATGTATATATATTAAAAAGCATAAAACTAATATTTAACATTCATAAACAGAATGGCAAAAATTTCAGTCTGATGACATAAAGTGTTCTTTAGGATATGGGAAAATAAGAACTCAAAGACGCTGCTTGAGGAAGTGTAAGCCGAATCAATCACTAAAACAATCTGGCAGTTATCTATCAGCTCTGTGAGAGATCTACTTCCATAAAGAATACAGCCTAGGAAGCCCTATGAGGCAGTTCTACTCTGTCATACGGGGCCGCTCTGAGTAAAAATCAACTCAACGGCACCTAACAACAGTTTTCTAAAGACATACATATCATACAACACAGTGACTCTACTGTGTACAAGACATACAGACCCTAGAGAAACTGTGTATAAGAAGATATGTAAAAGAATGCTCATAGTAGCACTGTTCCATTAACAGGAAATAGATAAATAGTGGTACATTCATTCAATGGACTCTTCAAATAACAGCAAAAGTTAAAAAAATTATCAGAGACACATTCACCAATATGGATAACTCTTACAAACATAATGTTGAATGAAAAAACACAAATGGCAGGAATTACAACAATAAAATACCATTTTTATAAAAATTTAAAACATACAAAACTGTATTTGTAATGTTTCTTTAAGCAGGATGATAGAGAATAATTTAGCAAATGCTGTGTACTGATCTCTTTGTATGACAAATATTTCATAATAAATCTGTAAAATTTTTAAGTATTTAATATCTGGAGCCCTGGTGGCACAGTGGTTAAGAGCTTGGCTGCTAACCAAAAGGCGGGTAGTTCGAATCCGCCAGCCGCTCCTTGGAAACCCTATGGGGCAGTTCTACTCTGTCCTGTAGGGTCGCTATGAGTCGCAATGGACTCCACCGCAAAGGGTTTGGTTTTGGTTAATATCTGGCATACAGCAGAAAATGAACAGCAGCTACTGTTGTTTTGATCTTAATTGTAAGAGGGGCTCATGGCTTCTGAGTATATCATTACACAAAAAAAGGGAAAAAATAGTTACTGTAGCTTTAAAGGGGCAAAAAGCTCAGTAAATGATCCACATGACTTTTCCTACCTAATAATCCATGTGTGGAGAACAACATGAATATGGCTAGGATAACAAATACCATTTTAGTTTCTAGACATATACTGTCCTAATTTAGTGCTAATTCAGTTGGGTCATTTATATCAAATTAAAATGCTGCTGCCAAAATCCTGAATCCTACCTTTCTGGCTCTATCGCTGTTAGCGAGAACTCCAGCAGCGGACTGAGGAAATCAGCTGACCCACTATGACCTTCTCACTCTGGGCCTGCTGGGAGATAGCACTGGCTCGGCAGCCGGGAGATTCAGGGATTCTTGTACTGACTCCATCACGTATTAATTAAGCAACCTTGGAAAACTCTCCAAATATCTCCAAGGAATCATTTATTTTATCTGTAAAATAGGGATAACACAGCCCAGTGGTTAAGAGCATGGGCTCAATCCCTGACTCCTCCATTTCCTAACTGTGAGATGCAGGCAAGTTTCTACGGTGTCTAAACCCATTTACTTACATGTAAATAAAAATAATAAAAAGAACCCACCTCACAGGATTGTTGAAAGGATTAAATGAATAATCCGCGTTAAGGCTCAGCATAGCGACTGCCAGACAATAATTATTAAATTATTGGCTTAAGCTGTTGTAAAGCTTAAGAAAAGTGATAATGGAGGTGAAGAGGGTTTTGTAAATTGTAAAGTCCAGTAAATGCTATTTTAAATATTCATTGTAACAACTATTTCAAATTCTATTTAAAACAAAAAAACTTCACAAACTCAGTACTAAAGTACAAGAATGCTGATTTTCAAGGAAATAAAGTTAATTTTCCTGGAAAATTCTGAAGCCTGCAATATATTTTTTACACTCCACGGGAAGGAATGAGTTTAAAATTTTAGAACTTTGTCTTAGAAACTAGAGGTGTCTCCAATTGTATATCTGATAAGGCTCTTAGGAAAGGTTGTTTTGATAGTTATAACCATGACAATCTTAAATGTTCTCTGAAAGAAAGCTAGGTTAATATAGCTACAGATAGTGACTGGGAATTATTAAAACTCAAAAAAAAAAAAGCCTTCTTGCTATAGCAATCTTCTAAAAATCCTGAAAGAGACTAAAGTCTTTGGAGACATGTGAATTTTCCTACAAAACTAAAAAGGACAATTCCCATGCAGCTGGCTAAGTACATGAAAGTACAAGTTATGAGAGAAAGGAGAAAGTGAAAATCTCTTAAAGGCCATAATAAAGCACCCATACACTTGATTCAGTTTTAACAGTTCTCAGTATTCTGCTTTTCAAAAGACACATATCCCAGCAAGAAAAAAAAGAGAACAAAATCCATGGAAAAGCTTAGGGAATAATGAATAAGCGGGTTGAAACATATCAAATATTTTTATATCCATGAGTTCACTGTAATACTAAAAAAAACAAATTGGACACCACTGAGGATGCTGGGGACCAACTCATTTCTGGAACACTGGCAAATGAAAGGAATGAATCAAATATTCGTCCTGCCTTTCCTACAGTAACTGTACTATAGGAAAGTTACTCAGTTATTTTCCTATAGTAACTGAGTAGCCAAACAGTAGAAAAGGGAATTTTCTTTTTATAGCTGTATTCAGTCTAATCAATAGAGACGGAATGATAGAATTAGAATTGACGCATTGAGGGTCAATGGTTGCAGAAATCACAAATAGTCAACCAGACATTATATGCCCCCAGACAGAAGAACACATACCACCTATGAAGTATTGTCAAAAAAAAAAAAAAAGGTCAAATATGAATCTGATCAAACCTCTATATCCAAATGCCAATTTGTGGAAATACAGAGAACAGAGGAACATGTTAAACTACACTGTCGGGGATGCAATCAGCAAAATTCAGGCTATTGGAAATTCTATAGAACGAACAACCTGATTCCTCAATAAGAATCAGGAGGGAAGGAGTTGGGGAAAGAGATGAAGGGTAAACCTACAGATTAAAAAAAGACTTAGACCCATCAACCAATCACTAACGTTTGAAACTTATTCGGACCCTGATTCAAATAAATTTTTAAAATTATGATTTTTATGAGACAGCTAGAAACTTAAACACTAATTGTATATTTGATTATATTAACGATGATGACAGCATTTTGTTCTGTTGTGCACGGGTTAGTATGAGTTGGGGGCTGACTTGATGGCAGTTAACAACAAAGAGATACATACTGAAATATTTATGAATGAAATGACATGTCTGAGATCTCTTTTATATATACAAGGAGGTGAATGGGAATGTGGATGAGACAGGTTTGGCCAGGGGCAGGGTGATGGATACATGTTGTTGTTAGTTGATGTTAAGTTGATTCTGACTCACAGCGACTCCATGTGTGCAGAGTAGAACTGCTTCATAGGATAGGGTTCATTACAGTATTTTGTCTATTTTTGTGTATGCTTTAAATTCTTCATTACAAAAAAGATTTTGAGGGGACCTCATACCACCAAGAAAGCAGTGCCAGGAGCAGAGTGTGTCCTTTGGACAAGGGTCCCTGTGCAGAGAAGCTCCTAGCCCAGGGGAACATTGATGAGAAGTCTGACAGACAGAGAAAGACTTCCCTGAAGCTGACGCTCTGAACTTGGACTTTTAGCCTACTTTACTGTGAAGAAATAAATTTCTCTTTGTTAAAGCCAAAAAAAAAA
>NW_004443943.1:19363904-19403301 GCF_000243295.1 Trichechus manatus latirostris
AAAAAAAAAAAAAAAAAAAAAAGATTTTGAAAAAAGGATGAAGAGAAAAGATAAAATGATTAACTTTTATCAGACTCTGATTTCTGTGTTTTATGATCTTCATCTTCTCAGGAACAGAAGTCACTCTTTGCTATCTTCTTGTTTATATTCCACAACTTTTTTTACTTCTAATCCACTTTTCCTACTCTGTTCCTTCCTACTTTGCAAACAATCCTTTGTTATAGCTAAATTACTTTAACTCATTTTCTCCAAAAGACGTACTCTTTTGGTCCTTTCTTCTTGTCATGGTTGGGGGGTCAATATAACATTAGTACAAAGAACATAGGCTTTTAGTCCAGACAGACCTGATATCACACCCCATAATCTACACAGGGAGCCCTGGTGGTGCAGTGGTTAAGAGCTACACCGTGCTACAGCTGCCAACCAAAAAGGCCAGCAGTTCGAATCCACCAGCCACTCCTTGGAAACCTCACAGGGCAGTTCTGCTGTGTCCTATACGGTCACTATGAGTCGGAATCAACTCAGTGGCAATGGGTTTAATCTACACAGGCATTTCCACTACACCCTACTTCTCTCTTTGTCTCCTCAATAATGCCATGAAACTTTGGTCAAATTATTCTATCAGTTTCGGCATCTGTCAAAGAGGACGATGAAATGTGAGTACGTAGTGAAGGTTAAATGAGACATATGTAGAACACCTGTCCAGTGTGTGGCACTTAGTATCCATACAATAAATATTAGTTTCTTTCCCTTTTCCCCCTTGAAATGGCTCTCTCTTCCTTCTGCTTAAGAAAATCCTAATTGCCCTTCAGGGAGAATTGAAATTGCATCTCCTCTGAGATACTGGGGAATTCAATTCTAGGTAACCCTAAAGAAAAGGCAGAATAGAAAAGGGGTTAAAAGCATGGCTCCGGAGTCAGACTTCGTGGGTTCACATCCTGACTCCAGCACTTAAAAGCTGAGTGACCCAGGGCAATTTAATTACCTTCTCCTAAGTCTTAGTTTACTCATCTATAAGGAGGAGTTAATAAGAGCACCTACCTACTGGGGTTACTGAGAGAATTAAATCCACGTAAAGTGCTTAGCACAGCACTCTGTTAAAATCAGCAATAATGATGAATAAGAAGAAAAAAGCTTAGAAAGCCAAACCTGACAGTATATGCCAGTGAAATCCTGGATTCACCTGGCCTCCCCAACTAAACGACAAGCACCTTGAATGTAGACATTGGTTACACTTCTTTGCATTTTCGAATACACTTTACAAGTAACCTGATGTCATCAAGTCAATTCCAACTCATAACGACCCTACAGGATAGAGCAGAACTGCTCCCATAGGATCTCCAAGGCTGTAAATCTTTACAGAAGCGGACTGCCACATCACTCTCCCGCAGAGTGGCTTGTGGGTCCGAAACGCTGACCTTTAGGTTAGCAGCCCAGCACCTGACCACTGTACCACCAGGGCTCCTTACTTTACAAGTAGGGAAACTAAAAATAAACAAATTTTAAAAACTTTGTCAATTGATAGATAATCTGAAGTCACTTACAACAACCTACTCAAGATTCTTACAATCCTACGGTACTTGCTACAAGCAGACTAGAGTAAATAACAATTAAGTAGGAAAGATGTCACCCCTACCTGAAATACAGCTCTACCCTCTTATTTCCATGTGCCCTCCTCCCACTTTGCTTTTCATCCCACCTCCACATCAAGGAGTGCCTATTTTGTTTTGCTCACCCACTCCTTCTTGACTTCCTCCTTTTATTTCTTTCCCAGCTGACTAAAACTCAGTTGCTCCACAATATCTTTGGGACTATGTTTAAAGAAATAGATCAGTAAACAATAACCAGAACTAAGTTTTTCCCTTTCCTGTTCCAAATGTACTTTTAAAAACTCATCTGCTTCCACTTTTATGCCATGAGGTGACTCAAAAAAAAAAAAAAAAAAAAAAGCGATGGAGAAAAGGCATCCAATTTATCAGGAACTAAGAAACTAAAGGCATATGTGAATGATAAATGAAGAGAAAAAGCCAGTGTGGACATTGACCATGAGTTCAATTTAAAAGGAAAACCAGAGAATATTTCTCTTACAGCCTACTGCACCACAGTCAGTTCACCAAACCCACTGACTCCTCAAGCAGCTGTTGGCTGGTGATCGTTCAAGGCAAGGAACTTTTCAAAGTCTTGATTCACAGCTATCAATCAGGTGTTATAATATAGTATGAAGGCTGCTATTATCTAATGACCATTATTACAGCCAGACTTTGTACTAACCACTTTACATACACTATCTCATTTAATTCCCACATCAACCTGATATGGGAGAAAACAAGCTTAAAGAAATTAAGAAACTTGGCAGACTCTCTCAGTTAGCCAGTCGTAGAACAGAGATTCAAATCCAACAATGCCCAACATCAGAAACCCAACTTTAAATCACCTAGGAAAATGCTAGGAGCCCTGACAGCTAAGTGGTTAAGAGTCCGGCTGCTAACCAAAAGGTCAGCAGTTCAAATCCACCAACCACTCCTTGCAAACCCTATGGGGCAGTTCTACTCTGCCCTATAGGGTCACTTATGAGTTGGAATTGACTCAATGGCAACAAGTCGGAATATGCTAGTGGGAGCTGGGATTCCTGGCTGAAGTCTGAGGTTAGGGGAGTCATACAGGGATTCAATGAAGACATCTGTATGGAGGCAGATTTAGCACAAGGAGCCCTGGTGGCACAGTGGTTAAGTGCTTGGCTGCCAACTGAAAGGTTGGCGGTTCAAACCCACCAGTCGCCTCACAGAAGAAAGACATGGCAGTCCATTTCTATAAAGATTACAGCCTTGGAAACTCTATGGGGCAGTTCTACTACAGAATATCTATGAAAACAATTTAACAAAATAACTGACTCAAACAAAAAAAAAACTCTTCCCAGATGTTAGAGGATGGAAACCTAAGACATTAGGAGGAAGGGTAGCACTTTTAGGATTTGTCCCACTTGGCCAGACAAGAGTTTGCAAAACTGAATGTTTACCAGGGTGATACAGGTAGTCTACAGGTTTCTTCTGACAAAGACACACTTGGATAGTAAACATACAAACTATCCTCACACACAAAAAAAGTATGTTCTCTCCTGCTTATCTTAAAAAGTGTCACCCTCTCAGGCTTTCATTTTCTAATTTTTGTGAATGTTTTGATAAATGAATATAAAAAATATTTCACATTTCTTTTCATTTTTAAAACGGTGAAATATTTTAAATATATAAACATACAAAAGTACACAATGAACATCCATGTACTCACCACCCAGTTTTATCAATTATTCATCTTTTACCATATTTACCACAAATCTTTCCCTCCTCCCAAGTAATAAAACATTAGGGATAGAGCTGAAGTCTCCTCCCTCCCTCTCTCCCCAGCAATACAAGCAGAATTTGGTGTTTAATCATTCCCAAGCATGTTTTTATACTACTGTTATATACAAATATAAATATTAACACTATCATTACATCCATTATATATTTCTCATACCTCTTTTGTTCGATTTATTTCTAGATATCCTACAGCTTTTGTCAATATTGTGAATGAAATCACTTTCCTCAAGTATTTTTCTAATTGATTAAATACGAGAATGCAACTGATTTTAGTGTTTTTCTTCTTTCTAGCAACCTTGCTAAATTATCTTATTTTTAATGATTGATATAAAGATTGAATATTTTTATGCAGATAGTTATAGCATATGGAAATAAAGAGACAGCTTTTTTGCTTCCTTTTCACCTCTTATATATCAAAAGTTTTCCTTGACTTATTGTATTGATTAGGACCTATACTACAGCTGAACAAAAAAGAAGGTAATCTTACTTTGTTCTTGACTTTCAACAGACATGTTTTTAAAATTTTACAAGTAGTCATTATGTCTGACATAGCTTAAGGAAGGGTTTTCGCTTATCATTTTTAAGTCATAAATGAGTACAGAGTTTTATCAAATGCTTTTTGTGAGTCTACTGAAATGACTGTCTGTCCTTTTAGAGTACTTAAACTGTGAGTTGGGACCCATTTGATTATAAAACGAAGTTAATCTAATGTGCTGGCAGACCAGAACTTTTTTTGAAAGAGACAGAATATAACAGAAAGCAGCCAACTATATCCCTCAATGTAAGAGTTTAGTAAAACTTTTGTTTCAGCTGCCAGCACAAACACATTACATGCGCTCTGAGTTGCTAGGTAAAATGTATTTCTGAGTTTTATACAAAAAAGTTTGAAAGCCACTGATCTATACTATTTCTAAATTATAAAAAACTACTGTAAAGGCCAAACATTTTGCTGTAAGGTTTTTCTTAAATATAAATAACACAATGCTTGGTTTTTGTTCATTTAAAAATATCCAGGTTTTTCCTGATATTGTTATTTTAAATCACAATCCCATAGTGAACAAAATGGCCCACATTTACAGACACAGCTGAGGCCAATCAAAAATAACAGAATTAACTATGAATTTCTGACAAGCATTGTTCTTCAAGGATCACTGTGGCAAAAGTTTATATGTTTGCAATTTCTGGGGCAAGAGTATACAGCTTTCATCATATTTTCAAAGGAATCTGTGACCTTAAAAATGGACAGAACCTCTACTCCAGAAACTTCAATACTAGTTTACATTTCTAAAACTGGAGGATGTCTTAGTCATCTAGCACTGCTTTAACAGAAATACCACAAGTGGATGGCTTTAAAAAACAAATTTATTTTCTCAGTCTATCCATTGCCATCAAGTCAATTCCAACTCATAGTGACTCTACAGGACAGAGCAGAACTGCCCCATAGGGTTTCCAAGGAGTGGCTGGTGGATTTGAACTGCTGGCCTTTTGGTTAGCAGCTGAGGTAACCACCAGGGTTCCTCTCACAGTCTAGGAGGCTAGAAATCCAAATTCAGGGTGCCAGCTCCCAGGGAAGGCTTTCTCTCTGTCAGCTCTGAGGGCAGGTCCTTGTCATCAACCTTCCCCTGGTCTACAAGCTTCTCAGCACAGGGATCCCGGGCCCAAAGGATGTGCTCCGCTCCCTACGCTTCTTTCTTGGTGGCATAAGGTCCCTTCTCCTCTCTGGTAGCTTCTCTCTTTTATATTTCAAAAGAGATTAACTCAAGATACAACCTAATCCTGTAGCTTGAGTCCTGCCTCATTAACATAAATGCCTCTAATCCTGCCTCTTTAACATCATAGCAGTTAGGATTTACAACACATAGGATAATCACATCAGATCACAAAATGCTGGACAATCATACAATACTGGGAATCATGGCCTAGCCAAGATGACACACATTTTGGGGAGACACAATTCAATCCACAACAGAGGGTAACTTGGCATTTTGCATTACCTACATTGCATCTGCTGTACTTTTGTATTGAGTCTGGCCCACTCATCTCTTAGCTATTTATATTACCTCATCCTTTGCTGACTAACTGCCAAGCCTTGTCAGCGGTTATAAAAACAAATATGCCCTCCAATTCCACCCAAACAAATACGGCCATTCAATGTTCCTCTCTGTCCATCACCCCTGAAATCTTCCTCTGACACTTTAAGACTGTTCCTTGCTTGTGACTAGAGTAATATTTATTCATCATACTCATTAAATTTATTTTGAAAGATTTGTGGCTGCTTGCTAATTGTGCTGATTATGATTTGTCACCAGTGAGGCTATTTAAAAGAAGGCAACTCCCAAAGAGGAGCTCTAACATGTTCTGCACAATAGCAGTATTGTTAGTATAAGTATCCAACCTACTAAAAGGACAAGAATCATTTGGATGTGATGATTTTGAAACATTTTTTTAAAACTCACATTCCCTTCTTGACACATCATGTATGCTGATGTTCTCCACGAAAACCACTTTTCAAACAATTCAGCAATGTCTAGATATTTTAAGGACCATAGTATTCATCTTAGAAATGATGCTGATATTGAGCGCCAAGTACTATAAGTCTAAAGAATACAATATCACTGCTTCTAATTACAATTTTTAAAAACTCCTAATTCTGTAAAGCTATATTAATTGCCCCGGCTGCTGCTGGATATAACAGAATGGTTTCCAAAACTTAAACTTGTCTTTATAGCCTTAAAAAAAAGTACCCAAAATCAACTTATATAATAAACATAAATTTACAAGTGCACTAAACAATCCATTATTATTATTTTCATGCAACTGTATAATCCCCAAAGCAGTATTTTAAAATCACAGCAACCTTTTAACAAAGATTATCTCTGGTGAGTGAAACTGACAGGAATAGAAGAGGAAAATGGAGACATTTTGGGTTTGCTTTTTTTTTTTACTTTAAATACTTCTGTACTGTTTAAATGTTTAAATTAAACATGTACTTTTTAATGAAAAACTGAATAAAGAAAAAGAGTACAATTATAAAATCAAGAATGTCCACATTTATTTTATTCTACTCCCTGTCATCCCACCTTAACTGCCCTTTTGAGAACAGGGACCATGTGTGTCTTGTATAATGTTTATCTCCCACAGCCTTTCCCATAGAAATGGTATGTATCTGATGAGCAGAGGTGGAAGTGATGTGGCAGCAGAGGGATCCAACAAGACTCGAGGTAAGCATTAAATGAAACACTTCCATTTGGAAGGTAGGCTTCAGAATAAAGGGATCTATTATCTTCTCCCTCTGAAATGCTAATTAATGTCTATTCACCACTCTGCTCTGCTCCTTAAACATTTAGACCCCTATTTGAATGGAATGACCAAAGTCATCCCCTCTGTAGGGGGCTAAGTAATTGTTTAGGTCATTGTCACTACAATTTTGAGAATACCATCCCAAGGATTATGTATCAAATCTAGAGCCAGCGGCCCTACTCCTATCTGACATACTTCTTTTTGAGCAACTAGCCAAAATGCTAGTCATCTACTAAAAGGTTTATAACCTCTACCTTCTTATTGTTCTTAAACTCTGAATTCAATTCTGTACTTTGCTACCCAACAAACTTAATTCATGTCTGGTGACCCCTCTTCTCAATAACCTATCACTTTCTCCATGAGGCTCACACACTTAACCTTGAGCTTCATCTTAGGTAAGGAGTTCCAAATGTAAGTACCTACACAGGGACCAGGCAGATAACACATAAGTATAGGGGTATGGTTTTAGAAATAATGGGGTAAAAGTGGTGTAACAACCACTTTTCAGCTCCAGAGTAGGAGTTAAAAAAGAATGGGGTAGATATGAATGAGGAGTTGTGAAATCTTTTATCCTTAACTGTAAGGATAAGGATACTGCAGTACCGTGCAAAGATGCCATGGGTTCCAATGAAGGCAAGAAGAACTAATGCATGAAAGCTGCTGTTGACAAACCTGTCCCAAATTTGCTGAAGGGGTGTTTGGGATTCCCTGTAGCTTTTTCCAACTGAAAGAGTCTCCAGGCATCGTTCATCACATTCTTCTCGTGTTCTGAATCAACTGCATTCACCTCTCTGTCTTTGCAACTCGCATCAAACAACGGGCACAGGAAAAACTGTGCAAACCTAAGGGTGTGAAACATAATTAACAACGCGAAAGCTGTTATTTTAAAAGAGTGCCCTTTTTAAATAATATTTTGAAACTTAGATAGGAAACATGAATTCTACAATGTCAGAAAAAAAACACTGCTACTAAGAAAAAAAGAACATAAAATAAATTCTAAGCAACAGAAGTAAAATAATATTGGACATACATAAACTCAGAGAAGTCATCTACTCTGGAGATGCTAAATAATTAGTGAAAATATAAAAAGACTAACACCAAAAAAGTCAAGGCAGACTTGTGGAAATAGCAGCAAGCTATTTAAGATTTCAATTTGGCAAGGCTATGAAAAACTTTGTCATGTGGGGCTAATTCTCAAAAAAGGAAAAGGCAGGTGAGAGTCCTTAGGCAAATAAATTTTAAGTTTACAGCTTCAAGTGCATTTCACTAGGACTCAGGCACCTTAGGATGAGGTAAGTGACCTACTTTTAAAAGACTCTATTGGAATTTTTTTTTTCCTCTTATGGAGGAAAACAAACAAACTCAGTAGAAAAAAAAAATAATGGAGTAAAAAATCTGAAGGATTTCATAGTAGCTTAAGGCATGATTATGGTCTTTCATGAAATAGTAAGAGAAACAGTCTATAAATTTTTTAACAAGCAATGATTCAAAAAATACAATAATAGTATGTGACTCTAACTTAAGTAACCAATATGCTTTTCTTGAGGATACTCTTTAATAGTAGTACCAAAGTTTAACTAAGATACAGTTATACCTTTAATTAATAAAGTAACTCTCCTATGTCGGCTTGCAATTTAAGTCACGATTCATGTTGTATATCTAAACTTTAGATTCCATCTTGCAAAAACAGGACCCAGATTTCAGATAAAGAGCAGAGGCTCTGAATGAGACTACTATTCAGTTGGCCTAAGAGACTCTTGGGTCTATAAACATCTCAGCTACTACCTCACAGGCCAGCTGTCAAGAAGGCCATTATCATTACCTGATATTAGTTTTAAGCTCATAAATGAATTGATACTGTTCTAAGTACTTTACACATACCAATTCAAAGGGAAACTCCATCTATCTGGAGTTCTGAATCAAACATGTATGAAAACAGAGATTTTTCTGGACATGTAACCCGTTTTACCTACTTCAATACATTCAGGCTGGGAAAGGTGCCTAGCAGCTATATATCATAGCTGGATAGGCCCAGAAAAAAAGTCACGTTTACGACACAGTAAAATCAGTTTTTTAAAGGCTGCTTTTACACAAGTAGTTTTTTGACTCTGAGCTAAGTAACAGATATCCTCCATCATACAGAGATCTTTTATACGAACATCTGCTGTAGCATTTGTAAAGCAGGAAATTAAATTCACTGTTATGATCCCAAGGAACTCATTAATGGAAGTCTTCTGGGAATACATACAAAAGATGATTACACCTCAAAGCTGCTGCCTTAAAATTGAAACATATGATAGAATAAGTAAGAAACAGACTACTGTGACCCAGTCATGTATCCTGAACCCTGTTGATGGTCTTTGTTCTAAAGAATAAATGCAACTTATTAGGTTTTTTAAAACATAATTACTATTATTAATATAAATAAGCAAATAGAGCTGGAAATGACTAAGGCTGCCAAGTCAAATTTCAATATGGATATATCAAAAAGCTGCAGAATTACACTTTTTTTGTAACATAGAAAACTATAAAAATTCAGAAAGGAAAAATGACACTTTGAATAATGAATCATACCACAATTTAAAAAAATTAGAAATGGTTAGCTGTATAAAAAATTAACCAAGATATTAAATTGGCTTAATGGAGCTTGCTCCAGAAAATACTTTCAAAATGTCCCCAGGGTCAAAACAGCAGGTCAAAACATTCTGTATCCACTAAGTACCCTTGAGAAGCAAGGAAGTACAGAAGAGAATATTTAAGGTCTAACATTCAGGAACAGGAAATATATTTGAAAAGAGATCCATGGCACTATCACAGTATATTCTTAGGTTACTGATGCTTTTGTTCAACACGCATTTCATATTAACACCAGATAGAATGGCAGGGCTGAGGAGAATTTTATAAGTCAATAAAATATTTTGTAGACCTGAAGGCTGTTTTAAAATCATGTCATTATTTTTCCTCTACCACAAAGTAAATATATGACATCACTTTTTTTAGAAAACACAGGAAAAAAAAAAACTAGTTAAAATATCTTTTGTCACTATAAAACTCTAAAGATATCCTAGTAAAAATAATTATGATGATGATGATGATCAATGGGATAAGTGCACAAAGTTGGATAATTCATGGGATATTCAACATTACCTGTCCAGGGCACCTTCTAGGTGTTCATGGGAAACATCAAAATAGTAATTGGTATGTTCTCCACTAGTAAAAGCATTTGAACTTCCTGCATGCTCACTGAGAAACTGGCTGTATTCATTTTCTTTAGGGTATTTCTTTGTTCCCAGAAATAGCATATGTTCACAAAAATGACTTAAGCCAGCAATATTTGGAGGGTCTGACAATGAACCTGAAAGAGAAAACATATATGTAAATAAATCATTTTGCTATGCAAAAAAGCTACTAAGTATATATGAATTACAGATAATTTGGAACTCCTATTAGCATGCCAGCTCCAACCAATCACAGATAATTAAGCATAGGCAGCTCTAAAATGGTATTATGTACAAGGTAAACTAGGAGTCATAAGACCCAGATTCTAGCCCCAGCTCTTGACATTTAATCACTTGGTGATCTTACACAAATTACTTAACATTTCCAGACACTAGTCTCCTCATACATTACACTAAAGGGAAAAAAGAGTTGAATTCAATGTTGCACAGAGATAAAACTTTCTAGCTCTTAAACATTTTATTGCAGAAGAAATAACAGCATAGTGCTAAGAGCATGTGTTTAGGGTTTAGCAGCTCTACTAAGCTGTGAAACTTTGAACACATTACTTTACCCATTTCGCCTCAATCACTTCTTCTATGTGTTGCAGATAATACCTATCTTAGAGAGTGTGTGAGTACTAAATTAGATGATATTTGCAAAGCACTCTGCATTTTACTTGGCAAGTTATATATTCAGCATATCATGGTTATTACCTTATCTCCTCAATTCTAAAATACCAATCCTAAAATAAAATAAGGGAGTGCCTGGGTAGCGCAAACGGTTAAGTGCTTTACTACTAGCAGAAAGGTTGGCAGTCTGAACCCACCCAGAGGCACCTTGGAAGACAGGCCTGACAATCTGCTTCCAAAAGGTCACAGCCTTGGAAACTCTATGAAGCAGTACTACTCTGCACACACACGGCTGCCATGAGTCAGAATTGTCTTGATGGCAACCAACACCACCACAAAATAAAATTGTAAAATAAAAATAAAAATTTTTCAGAGAGGAAAAAAACAACACTGACTCACTAAATGTATATATACATAAGAAGCAAGCTGATTAAAGCAACATTGACTGTGGAAGAAATGTGCACATAAGAATCTAAGAAATACAGTATTATTACATCTACAAAAGTGAAAACATTCGCATTGTTACTATAAAGGATAGGAGTGAATTTCCTTGCTGCTTGGTCCCTCCAGGTGGGAACATAACAAGATGCCTCTGGTAAATTCATGATTACTTGACTTAGACAACTGTAGTTTACCAAGAGCTGTACAGGACTACCATACAAAGTAAGGTACGTCAGCATGAACCGGTAACTACCACATCTTTATTTGAACAGATATAGAGTTCTAACAAAGGTCAACGAAACTGAACAAAGCTTAATTCATAAACTGTACCTATGTGTACATCAAGTGCTGCTGATGACTTATCCGTGGTGGGATCGCTGATGAGAAGTACTTTGATGCCATTAGCCAGCTCTACCCCACGGTATTCCCGCTTGTCTTCAGGAGATTTGGTAATGTGATTTCCTATTCTCTTGATAGCTGGATTATTCATTTTGCTGTAAGTCTTTTTTTGGAAACTAAAAAAAAAAAGGTTATTTTTTTCCTTTTTTAATTTTTTTTTATTGTAGTTTAGATGAAGGTTTACAAAACAAATAGTTTCTCATTAAACAGTCAGTACACATATTGTTTTATGACATTGGTTAACAACCCCACAACATGTCAACACTCTCCCTTCTCAACCTTCTTATTTTTTTTTTTTGGTGAAAATATACATAGCCAAAGATACACCATTTCAAAAATTTCTACATGTACAATTCAGTGACATTGATTACATTCTTCCAGTGGTGCTGCTATTCTCACTATCCTAAAAAAAAAAAGGTTAAGTGTTGGATTGTGACTTTTTTTTTTAAAGGACAAAGAATAACATCAAGCAAACCCATATACTACATCATCAGACAAACGGCATGGAGGAAACTTTTTATAGCTGATCTACAAGGTGTAAATTACTCTTCCCCTCTCTCTTACTCCTCATTCTTTCAGAGAAATGATAACAATATTGTTTTTGTGGAGCCATATTTTTATTTAGGAGAGCAGATGGATAGGGATGTGAAATAGGGAGGGTTGGGACCATGGGATGGTCAGTCAGTGTGCTGGTCTAGAATAGAGTTTTCAATTATCAATAACTGTTTTCACATGGATTTCGGAGACAAGCAGCTGAGCCTGCTATTATTAGCAGGGCAAAACACCAATCAGGTAAACCAAAAGACATATCTAAAACTGTAGAGGAAAAATGACCCTGTGCTGGCACATTTGCTTCTCATCTGGCAGACAAAAACATTATCTGACTGCTCCTCAAAGAGTGACAGATCCAAATTTAAAGGTAAATTAAACCGGCTACCATAGAGTTGATTCTGACTCATAGCAACCCTATAGGACAGAGTAGAACTGCCCCACAGGGTTTCCAAGAAGCGGCTGGTAAATTCCAATTACTGACCTTTTGGTTAACAGCCAAGCTCTTAACCACTGCGCCACCACGGCTCCAAAGGTAAATTAGAGGGGACACAAATGGGCATACAATTATTCTGGATAAAATCTTTATTTTGAGTGTTAAAAAAAAATGTGTAGCGATTAAGGGAGAGTAAAGTCCAGTTTGCTTTTACTAGGATACCTTCATCTTTGGAATTATCTAATAGCTATGGAGTCCCTGGATGGTAAAATGGTTAAGCGCTCAACTACTAGCTGAAAGGTTGGAAGTTCAAACCCAACCAGAGGTGCCTAGGAGGACATTTGCTAGAATAAGTGAGGTAAGAGGTTGTGTGAAGATTAATATTGGCGCCAGCCAAAACACTGCTCAAATTGATGATATTCAAAGATAAGGCAGATCTGGAACTCATGATCTGATATGCACATGCTGGGAACACAGCAACCCGCCCAAAGAGGAACAATCCTGTGAAGTCCTAATACAAAATAAGGCACTTGGGCTGTCCTATACAGGCAGCAGAAGCAAGGACATAAAACAAACAAAAAGTTGGAAGTATCCCAAGTAATTTTTGTAATGCAGTGAAGAGCTGAATGACAGAACAGGAACAGTACGGTGATCGTAACGGAGATGACAGACAGGTTCTCCTATGAAGGCCCCCTCTGGCTTCCTCTGATAGTCCTCTCTTTTCGTCTCTAGAATGCCTAGAATTAGTGATGGGAAAGGACTTCTACCAAACAGAATCCTGTAGGGGTGTTTGGTTGAAGGGATTTTCCAGAGTCTGGGGTATGTTTTTGAGAGTAGGGTAGACTTGACCTTTGTCTGTGTTGGTCTATCCAAGCCTCCAAAAAGGGGCACAAGGAAACTCAGGTAAGAGTCCTTATAGGAACCAAAGATCTCACTTTTTACAAACAGGCTTTCACATTTGTTAAGGTATTTTCGAAAGGACTGTTTATACTGCAACAAATGCCTTCAGTACATAGTTGGTTTCAAAAACCTTAATTTAGGTTCAATATAAATTGCTATTTTAAAAAATGAGTTCCAACCTAGCAGCAACATTAAGATTAAAACACGAGGCAGCCTCCATTAAAAGCCCCCAAGGCATGAAGAGCAGCATGAAAAGGCAGCAGTAAGAAAGCTCAGTGTGCACAAGACAGCAAATGCCTAAGCTTCCCAAGGGGCTGAGGTTCTAGCGATGGATCCTACTAGCTAGGAGCTAAAGTCAAAGGCTATTTTGGTTCCATTGCCATAGTTTACACCCAACTCCCTCTACTGTATTGCCCTGAGCTAGTCTGAATTAGGGGAATCCAGGGTTATAAATTATTAAAATGTACTAATAATAATGGAGCTTTAAATCATCTGTCCAATCCACAGCTCTAGTGGGGGGATGAAACACAGCTTGCTTTGGTAGGAGAAATTCTGTCTTACTCTGTGGGAAGTAAAAAATTCTGTATCTAAAGATAACCACCCTCAACTGTAGGCTACATTCTAAACTTTTTTTCAGTGTCTAACTTTCCTTGTCCTGATTTTAATTTTCTTGACAAAAAAAATTTGAATTTTAAAAATGGAGGGTAGGACGCAGGTAGACAGAACAGTAGGAGATGAAGAGTTCCCAGCCTGGTAAGACCCATTCATAAATTATCAGAGTCCATCACAGGCATGGATATAATTCATCTGCACACTGAAGCTGTGCCTAATTAATATCCCTAGTCTTGTTGACAGTAAAGATATAATTTTAATCTACAAGCCAAACAAAAATTAGTCCAACTACTTTTAGACATTTGTATACAGGATCAAGGGCAGCTATAAATTTCCAAGCTGCCAATACTCCCAAATCAAATGTCATTACTTCTTGAGGAAGTAAAAACCGAAAGAAACAGTAACAAAAATTTCAAACTAGACCATTCCCAGTCATCCATATCCAACAGGCACAGTCTGGCTTTACCTAAACAGCATATTTATCAACACTTCCTACAATGAATTGATTCTCACCTTCTGGAGAACTGAAGGAAATGATCAGGAACTCTTCCTCTGATGATGAATTCATCAACAGCTTGCTTGTCTCTGTATTTATACTCATGAGATCACGTCTACTCATCTAAGCTCCCTCATTAACATACAATCTTCAAGAGTAATTTTATTTATTGCAAATGTTCTCCAATAAGCACCAAACCCAGAGCAAGCAAGCATTTTGATATTTTAGATGACAAGCTAGTGCTAACTCAAATGTTTCCCCAGGCATTTATTTGATATCTTTAACCTGTTAAGTCAAAATTTTAGGAGCAATAAATTTTAGGGACATTATCATACATTGAAAACTTCACAATAAGACATAGAATTGTCAATTTTCAGCACTCTGATAAGCTAGAGAAATGTTTAACAATTATAACACATTTAATAATTTTGTCTAGGATTAAAAAGAATAACTATAATCACAGAAAGTAAGAGCTGGAAGAGCCATTAGATGTTATCTAGTCCTTTGTATCCATGGATGGGCAGTACTGGCTCCTGGGAGCTTGTTAAAAATGCACAATCTCAAATGGCACCAGAAACCTACTGAACCAGAATCTGTTATTTTAACAAGATCCCCAGATGGGCTAGTACGGTGCTGGGCTAGTCCAAACCCTCATCTTAAGTATGAGAACACTAAGCTGGGGGAGCTTAAATGACTTGCCCAAGACTATACAGTAAAAAACTACAATTAAAACTCAGCACTTAAATCCCAGTCCCATATCCACTCCCACCCCCCATACCCAAAAAATTTATGGAGGCCTATTAAGGTCAGGAGGCCTGATGGCACAGTGGTTAAGAGCTATGGCTGCTAACCAAAAGGCTGGCAGTTTGAACCCACCAGCCACTCCTTGGAAACCCTATGGGACAGTTCTACCCTGTCCTGTAGGGTCACTATGAGTTGGAATCAACTCTACGGCGAGAGGTTTGGTTTTTTCTTTTGTTTTATTAAGGTCCAGGAGCCCTGGCAGCGCAGTGGTTAAGAGCTTGGCTGCTAACCAAACGGTTGGCAGCTAGAATCCAGCAGCCGCTTCTTGGAAACTGCCTATGGGACAGTTCTACTCTGTCCTACAAGGTCACTATGAGTCAGAATCAACCTGATGGCACAGGTATTAAGGTCCAGGCAATGTACCAGGCATGTTAGTTACAAAGATGAGTATGCCACAGCCCATGCTCTGAAGAAACCCAGACTAGTGACACAGACATGTCATTATCTTTTAAGTGTGATGACAAAGAAGTCCCAGAGCACTATGGAAGTAATGAAAGGAGCACCTACCTAATCCTACCAGGAGGAGAGGGAGGAGCTGAGTAGAAGCATGCAAAATAAAAGGCAAGGGAACAATTAAAGTAGAAAGGAATACATGAGCAAAGGCCTGTAGGTAGGAAATGCATGAGGAATATGATAGAAAAGCAAGAAACTTGGTGTTCATAGAACTACAGCCAGAACCTCCACTTAAAGCTCATGAAATTTTATCTAGACATGTAAAGGCCTAAATCACAAGTTTGCAAAAGCAAATCCCCCAAATAGAAGGTCACTTCCAAATTCTCATACTAAGAACTGATTTTATTATGCAAACAATCTTTTCTTCAGATGACCTTTTGAAGTCTTTTTTCTCACATCTTTCTTCTCATAACCTATTTAATAGCAGATTGGGAAATTTTACTTTTGATCCCTGTCACCCCTGTAACCCCTCACAAATTTCAAGTTACACCTGACATAGATATGTTATCGCTGTGTGCCGTCAAGTGGATTCCAACTCATAGCAACCCCATGTAATAGAGCAGAACTGCCCCCACAGGGTTTGATTTCCCAGGCTATAATCTTTACAGGAGCAGATCACTAGGTCTTTTCTCCCACGGAGCTGCTGGTGGGTTCTTTTCTCCCATGGACCTTTCAGATGGCAGCTGAGCACTTAACCATTGCGCTACCAGGGCTCCTTTGACTTAGAAATGGATGACCTATAAACAGAACAGTTGAGTGATCATGCTAATAGTTAAATTACAAATTAAACCCTCGCTTCTGTGGAATCCACCCACTCACTCCCAAAACCATAAGCAGATGTGGAAGCCTCTGGCACTCCTGAATGTGGAGGAGCAGCCCAGAGGCAAAATATATGGGTTCAGAACCTTACCACAAAACATTCTTTCTTCCGCATAGAAGGGGGAGAGAATGTCAAGGTAGTGGTGGGTGGTATGAGCCCTAGGCTGCCTCAATAAATTAACACAGTTTAAAACCACATATTCCCAAGTATTATTAATGTCACTTACCCTAAATAATGACAACACTTCTCTGGGGACCATCTACCCATGGTCCTTCCATTAGGTTGTTGTTGTCAGGTGCTGTCGAGTTGTGTGAATTCATAGTGACCCTACGTACAACAGAATGAAACACTGCCTGGTCGTGTGCCATCCAAGTAAGGTACGGGTCAGGGTTGTATCCTTTCACCATACTTATTAAATCTGTATGCTGAACAAATAATCCTTCAGCTACAGGGGCAGTTATACTTCATTTCATACATCAGCTAGATCATAAAGGGAGGTAGAAACTAAAATTCTGCCAATTAAATCCTAGTTTCCCATGACAAGATGCTTTGCCTTTGTTCCAGGCTGAATGTCAGCTGTTCTCTGTCCCTGGTCCTCTCTGTAAAAGAGGTTACGATCAACAAACAAACCCTTAAATGAACTGGAGAGGGGTTACAATTTAAAGGAATCCTATAGCAGTATCATTTTGAAGAGTGCTGTTGTAAATTTTGTTTTAGTTGTGGTACATATATACCAGTGGTTGTTAATTCTAAAAATAACTTGGGATTCTATCTTCCTACACTGGGTGCAATGTAATAGAAAAGCTTAACACAGAACACTTTATAGAGACTTCATAAAGGTTTATGCAAATGAACAAAACCTCCATTTTATTCTTGTCACACAGCTTGAGCCCTGGAGGCTCAGTGCTTAAGAGTTAAAAGCTTGGCTGCTAACCAAAAAGTCGGCAGTTTAATTCACCAGCCACTCCTTGGAAACTCTATGGGGCAGTTCTACTCTGTCCTATAGGGTCGCTATGAGTCGGAATCGACTCGAGAGTGACGGGTTTTAGTTGGTGTCATGTAGTTAACTACAGGTTTCTCACAGTTGTAGTCTGGGAACCCTGGGTATTTCACAAGTATCCTCCTTCCACAAGTAGCCTTCAGGCTGTTAAAAAGTGTAAGACAGATGCTGCCACCTGTATAAAACTAATCCTAACAATTACCCCCATTTTAAAAAATGCTATATGCTTTATAAACTGCTCATTTAATTTTCCATTCTAAGTGGCAGGTTAAAGCAGCTGCCAACTGTCATCCTCCTAAACCTCAGATGAAGAAACTAAGCTCAGTGGTTAAGTAACACGCCCAAGGGCAGTCACACAGTTGATTTGTGGCAAAGCTGGAAATACAGAGAAAGAGGAAGTGGGGGAAGGGGAGGAGCAGGAGGTGGTGCTTAAGAAAATTATATATTGCCTTCTTCCAAAATGCCTGGTTACCACCCCCACCCCTACAGCCCCTCCCTGACCCCATTCTCCTTCCTTGTTGCTATGTGCCCTCGAGTTGGTTCTGACCCATAGCACCCTATGTACAACACAATGAAACACTGCCTGGTCCTGCGACATCCTCACAATCGTTGCTATGTTTGAGCCCACTGCTGCAGCCAGTGTGTCAATCCATCTTGTTGAGGGTCTTCCTCTTTTTCACTGACCCTCTACTTTACCAAGCATAATGTCCTTTTCCAGGGACTGGTCCCTCCTGATAACATGTCCAAAGTACACAAGACAAAGTCTCGCCATCCCGCTTCTAAGGAGCATCCTCGCTGTACTTCTTCCAAGACAGATTTGTTCGTTCTTCTGGCAGTCCATGGCATATTCAATAGTCTTCGCCATCACCATAATTTAAAGGCGTCAGTTCTTCTTTGGTCTTCCTTATTCATTGTCTAGCTTTTGCATGCATATGAGGCAACTGAAAACACCATGGCTTGGGTCAGGTACATCTTAGTCCTCAAACTGCCATCTTAGCTGTTGAACACTTTAAGAGGTCTTTTGCAGCAGATCTGCCCAACGCACTACGTTGTTTAATTTCTTGATTGCTGCTTCCATGGACATTGATTGTGGATCTAAGTAAAATGAAATCCTTGGCATCTTCAATATTTTCTGTTTATCATGATGTTGCTGATTGGTCCAGTTGTGAGGATTTCTGTTTTCTTTATGTTGAGGTGCAATCCACACTGAAGGCTGTAGTCTTTGATCTTCATCAGTCTCAGTGCTTCAAGTCCTCTTCGCTTTCAGCAAACAAGTTTGCGTCATCTGCATATTGCAGGTTGCTAACGAGTCTTCCTTCAATCTTGATGCCGCATTCTTCTTCATACAGTCTAGCTTCTCGGATTATTTGCTCAGTATGCAGATTAAATAAGCATGGTGCAAGGATACAACCCTGACGCACGCCTTTCCTGACTTTAAACCACGCAGTTTCCCCTTGTTCTGTTTGAATCACTGCCTCTTGGTCTATGAAGCTCGTGAGCACAATTAAGTGTTCTGGAATTCTCATTCTTCGCAATGTTATACATAATTTGTTGAGATCTACACAGTCAAATGCCTTTGCACAGTCAATAAAACACGGGTAAACGTCTTTCTGGTATTCTCTGCTTTCAGCCAAGATCCATCTGACATCAGCAGTGATATATCTTGTTCCACGTCGTCTTCTGAATCCGTCTTGAACCTCTGGCAGATCCCTGTTGGTGTACTGCTGCAACTGCTTTTGAACGACATTCAGCAAAATTTTACTTGCGTGTGACATTAAAGATACTGCTCAACAATATCGACATTCTTTGGATCACCTTTCTTTGGAATGGGCACAAATATGGATCTCTTCCAGTCAGCTGGCCAGGTAGCTGTCTTCCAAATTTCTTGGCATAGACAAATGAGCACCTCCAGTGCTGCATCCTTTTGCTGAAACATCTCAATTGGTATGCCAACAATTCCTGGAGTCTTGTTTTTTGCCAATGCCTTCAGTGCAGCTTGTACTTCTTCCCTCAGTACCACAAAGTCAAAATACAACCCTGAGTACAACAGAGCCAAAATATGAGCTTAGAACCAAAACATGACCTTGAGCATATCCCACCTGAATTTAGAGACCATCTCAGGAATAGATTTGACACACTGAACGATAATGACCGAACACCAGATGGGTTATGGAATGACACCAAGGACATCATACATGAAGAAAGCATAAAGACAGGAAAGAAAGAAAAGACCAAAATGTATGTCAGAAGAGACTCTTGAACATAGAGCAGCTAAAGCAAATGGAAGAAATGATGAAGTAAAATAGCTGAACAGAAGATTTCAATGGGTGGCTTGAGAAGACACAGTAAAGTATTACAATGAAATGTGCAAAGAACTGGAGTTAGAAAACCAAAAGGGAAGCACATACTCGGCATTTCTCAAGCTGAAAGAACTGAAGAAAAAAATTCAAGCCTCAACTTGCAAAACTGAAGGATTCTACAGGGAAAATACTGAACGACACAGGAAGCATCAAAAGAAGATGGGAGGAATACACAGTCACTGTACCAAAAAGAACAGATTGACATTCATCCATTTCAGGAGACAGCATATAATCAACAACCATGTGTACAGTCACCATTTGTTGTTGAAAAAAGGTACTTCCAATGAACACGTCATTGGTCTTGCAAAATTCTATCGTGATCTCCGGCATTGTTTCTATCACCAAGGCATTCTTTTCCAACTAGTGATCCTTGTTTCCAACTTTCGCATTCTAATCACCAGTAATTATCAATGCATCTTGACTGCATGTTTGATCAATTTCAGACTGCAGAAGTTGGTAAAAATCTTCAATTTCCTCATCTTTGGCCTTAGTGATTAGTGCATAAATTCGAGTAACAGTTGTATTAACTGGTCTTCCTTGGAGGCATTATGGATATTATCCTAGCAGTGACAGCATTGTACTTCAGGATAGATCTTGAAATGTTCTTTTTTGATGCTGAATGTGATGTCGTTTCTTTTCGATTTGTCATTGCCAGCACAGTAGACCATATGATTGTCTGATTCAAAATGGCCAATACCAGTCCATTTCAGCTCACTACTGCTTAGGATATCTATCTTCAAGTGTTCCATTTCATTTTTGACACTTCCAATTTTCCTAGATTCATACTTAGTACATTCCACATTCTAATTATTAATGGATGTTTACAGCTGTTTCTTCTCATTTTGAATTGTGCTACATCAGCAAATGAAGGTCCCAAAAGCTTTATTCCATCCACGTCATTAAGGTCAACTCTACTTTGAGGAAGCAGATCTTACCCAGTCGTATTTTTAGTGCCCTCCAACCTGAAGAGCTCATCTTCTGGCACTATATCAGACAATGTTTTGCTGCTATTCACAAGGTTTTCACTGGCTATTTTCTTTTGAAGTATATCACCAGGTCCTTCTTCCTAGTCTGTCTTAGTCTGGAAGCTCCACTAAAACCTGTCCACCATGGGTGACCCTGCTAGCATTTGAAATACCAGTGGCATAGCTTCCAGCATCACAGTAATTAATACACAAGCCACCATAGTACGACAAACTGACAGACGACTGGTGGTCTTACCCCTTACAATCCCAAATAACAAAAATTAAAGTAAGTCAAAAGAAATGCTCCCACTAAAGTTTTCAGTTTTATTCATTCCTCCCCATAGCAAACAGAAATAGGTAGTGGCAGGAGCCTGGAGGAGTGCTTTTAGTCTGCCAAAGGCATCTATGAGCTGAAAACTATCATACTGTCCCACTACATATTGCTCATAAAAAGGAAAATACATAGCAGGATTAAATGTAGAGCAAGATTAAAAAGAGAGAATGGGATGGCAATTGTATAGAATTATCTCATGCGTGAAAGGGAATATAAAAATAATTACTATGGCAGACATGGTGGGATTATGGGCAACTTATTTTTTAAAAGTATACATTAACACCACATTAACAGAAACAAAGGAGAAAAATCATGTAATCATCTTGGTAGATACAAAAAAGTATCTAACCAATTCAACAACCATTCATATGTAAAGAATTTTTTTCAGCAAACTAGAAATAGAAGGAACTTCTTTCATCTGAAAAAGAATATCTACAAAAACTGCAGAATTATCATACTCAGTGGTAAAACAATGCAATGTCCTGCAACATTTCCTCTCCTCTCCATGATCAGCAACGAGATAAGGATGCCACTATCACCTCTTCTATTCAACATTTTAGTACTGGTAGTTCTAACCAATCTTATAAATACAGAGACATAAAATGTATAAGAACTAACATTATTCACAGATGACACAATTGTGCATATAGGAAATCCCAAGAATCCACTGACAACTTCCCCTACTGGGTAGGATATGGTAGGCCATGGCAACCTGATACTTTAGTATCAACATTCAAAAAAAGTCGAGATAATTACAAAAATCACATTTTTAAAGATACTGGGGGGTGTGGAAGCAATGAGGACTGGACGAACTGGAATTCCAGAGAGCGTAGAGTCCTCTGAGGTGAGCTGGTGATTATCAGCTGTTTTCTTCTCTGGCTGTGTTTGCCAATTCTGGGCATCTTGGCCCAAGCAGAGAGACTTTACTGGGGAGGAAGAAACCCGTGAGGCTTTAGTGGTCACACAAGGTTGGTGTGACAGATTAAAAGCCCCAACAGGCCCCAAATGTGCAGCTGATTTTCCCCACGGGAGATTTTCTGAGATACCACTACGTATCTACCAGAATGGCTAAAATGAAAAAGAAAATACCAAGTGTTAGAGAAACTATAGACAAACCAAACTCTCATAAACTGCTGGTGGGAATGTGAACTGGTTTAGAAAACGGGCAGTATCCACCAAAGCTGACAACTGTTGTTGTTGTTAGTTGTCGTCGAGTCAATTAGGACTCATGGTGACCCCATGTGTTGCAGAGCAGACCTGTGCTCCATAGGATTTTCAAGGTTGTGACCTTCTGGAAGCAGATCACCAGGCCTATCTTCCAAGGCATCTCTAGGTGGGTTTGAACTACCAACCTTTCGGCTAGCAGTTGAGCACTTAACTATTTGCATCAATTAGGGAACTCCTTTAAAGCTGACAATAAACCAAAACCAAACCTGTTGCCATCGAGTTGATTCTGACTCATAGTGACCCTACAGGACAGAGTAGAACTGTCCTATAGGGTTTCCAAGGAGCAGCTTGTGGATTCGAACTGTCAACCCTTTGGTTAGCAGCCAAACGCTTAACCACTGCACCAACAGGGCAATTCCAGTATTAGATATAGACTCCAAATAAATGCATTTATATATTCCATAGCAACACTATTCATAATAGCCCAAACTGCAAATGATCAAATCTCTATCAACAGTGAAGAGATAAACTGTAGTATAATAACACAATGGAAAACTATACAGCAATGGAAATGAAAAATGTAGAACAAAGCACAATGATGAATCTCACTAACATAATGTTGAATGAAAAAGTAAATACTGTATCCTTCCCTTTATATAAAGTGTAGGAGGAGGTAAATCAATCTGCTCTGTTATGTCAGGATAGCGATGACTCTTAGGGAGAAGGGCCGTGAATAGAAGGGAGTCTGAGGGGAGCTTCTGGGGGTGCTGGTCATGTTCTGTTTCATGATCTAGGTACTGGTTATACAAGTTTGTTTAGTTTGTAAAAATTTATCAAGCTGAACATATATTTCAATAAAAAGTTTTGTAAAATATAGTAAAATAAAAGGGGAAGAAAGATAACATTAATTACTCAAGACTACACATCTCAACCACCAAAAGTCATCCTGGAAATGGTAACACTTGGATACTGGGAAGTAGCTATCCATACCAAACAGGTGCTAAACTAAGAAGGCTCACTAAGAAATAATAGTTCAATTAATGTGATAATTATCTAAACCTTTTCAGGTGTGTCCTGAACAATTATTTCTGTTAATGATATACCAACTACAGGAAGCAGGAGGTCCATGTTAAGTATAGCACTAGCTGACTTAACGAAGTTAATAATAAAGTATATCAAATCTTTCAACTCAAGTAGTTATTCATTATATGATTTTAAAACTAGCTTTCAGTAATTACTTACTTTGGACCCCCATTAAGATTGTAAAAGAATTTAAAAACAAAGCTTGACACTCCCAGCAACCAATTAAGAGTGGCAAGCACTAGACATAATCCAAATAAATATAAAATGATTAAACTTTGAATAAATAAATACTTCTCTCAACAATTTTCAACATTTAAATCAAACAACAACTTCTAACCCAGGATTTGAATTAGACAGTTCTTTATTTTAAAACAAAACAGAAACAATACTGTGTAAAGTTAACATTTCTTCAAACTCAGGATTAATTTTACAGATGGGTAATTTTCCTTGTAGATGCTCCACGATCCCAGAAAAGCAAGGACGGCCCAAAGATCCTTGTTATGATCTCTAAAGAATAATTTGTATCACAGGCTAGGAGGGATTATCAATTTATAACCAATTCTCTCAATTATCACTCTGATAACCACCATGCTATTACAAGCATTCTTAACACACAGTAATGCACATTCCAGCTGTATATTGTCATCTCCAGAGGTCAAAAACACTCACTGCACAGTTGGTAATAGGAGGTACTTTATAAGACCTATCAGAAAAACCGGTAAATAACTATCCCTTTATAGCTATTGTAAGTGAGCCAAGGTTTATAGTCAGTGGCTCTCAATGGTAAGTAGTTAAGAGTTTAGCTGTTAACCAAAAGATTGGCAGTTCGAATCCACCAGTTCGAATCCTTGGAAACCCTATACGGCAGTTCTACTCTGTCCTATAGGGTCACTATTAGTCGGAATCAACTAGATGGCTTATCGGGTTTGGTTTGGGTGACATTTTTGACTGTCACAACTGAAGGATGCTACTGATACCTAGGAAGTAGAGGCCAGGAATGTTGCTAAGCATCCTACAATGCACAGGATGTTGTTGTTAGGTGCCATCAAATCGGTTCCGACTCATAGTGACCCTATAGGTCAGAGTAGAACTGCCCCATAGGGTTTCCAAGGAGTGGTTAGTGGATTTGAACTGCTGACCTTTTGGTTAGCAGTCGAGCTCTTAACTGCTACACCACAACGGCTCCACAATGCACAGGACAGTCTCCCACAACAAAGAATTATCTAGCCCAAGATGTCAACAGTGCCGAGGATGAAAGAACTTGGTTTACCGTTCCGACTTTATTACTCAAAAATAATAGATGAGAACCACTGCAATCTATTCTATCCACTTAAAATAAATGCAAGAGATAGTCTCTTCAAAATACAGAAATCTATAATAAACTCCTACTTATTTTTTTTTTTTTAATCCAAACCAGGAAAAGCTTAAATGAAGACAAGGGGAATAAACGATGGTAAGGGAAGAGGGGAGGAACTCTGCAGAAAACTTGTCCTTGAGTAAGAATCTAGTGCACAGTGAAGGGATCAGCCTCAACAGCCAGTGCAGCAGGACAGACCCTTACTAAATGCCCAGTCAATTATCTTGCACAGCATAAACTCTTTACAGGAATTATTCCTCAATGAACCCGTTAGATAGATCCTATTATTCCTATTTTTCTTGGATGGGAAAATTAAAGCTTAGAAAAATTATTTGGTGAGGGCCATACAGGCATTAAATAGAAGAATTAGGATTCAAGCCCAAGTCTCTAGACACCAAAGCACCGTGTTTTTAACCACTCCACCAAGTTCATCTTCTGTACAGAGATGACAAATCTCTAGAAAGATATTCACAATTTGAGTCACAATTTTGATTATGGTTACCTATAAGAGTATACTATACTCTTCTGTACAGTACAGAATCTTTGAGAAGATACCCTTTCTTCAATTCTGGACTTGAATATACTAGGCTTTGCTTACTAAATTTATAAGCCCAAACTGAACATTTTTTGTTATTGTTGTTTTTGTTGTTAACTTAGATGGGCTACACCCCAGCATAAAAGGGCTGACTGAAAAAAAGAAAAATCTGGATTCCATTCCCATCCACTGTTCTTGCTGACTATTTGGTTCCCTTAAGAATCCAGTTTGACAGACAAGCGGATAAACAGTAATACCTGAGAGGAATGTGCTCCTTAAAACAAACGATTATACAAGATCAAAAGGGCAATATTTGCCCAAAAGCAAAAAGAGAAGGCAGGAAGGGGTAGAAAATCAGGACAAAAGGAAATGGGGAACCCAGGGCGGAAATGGGGAGAGTGCTGACACACTGTGGGGAATGAAGCCAAGGCCATGAAATACTTTATGTACAAACTATCCAATGGTAATCTAATTTGCTCTGTAAACTTTCCCCTAATACACACACAGACACACACAGAGAGACACAAAAGCCAGATTGCTGGCTCACAACTGGGGCAATCTCGTAAAGAAGTTTTAAATGGTTTGTGGTGTGGAGTGAAAGATTTAAGCAGACAATAGAATAGAACCCACAGCCTAATCCAAAACCTACTTCCTCACTCACTTGCTGACCTGATATAGTTTGGCAACATGTTGCTATCAATTTTGGACTCCATTTTATTTATTTCTACACATAGGTTAAGAACTTCAGATAGTTTAGGAAGTAGCCTAGATTCTGACTCTTTCCCACACATGCTATTCTGTTTATTTAGATATAAACTTTGAAGAAAAGTCACCCCCAGTCTTCTATGTAGCTACCTGCCTACAAGTTTGAAATTATACCCTTGCTACTCCATCCAGAAATAAATAAATACATAACACTTGCTCCTCTTCACAGTAATGGCAGCATTATTATTATTAGCTCACACTTACTGAACACTTACTATATGCTAGAGACAGTGATAAGTGGGTGTTTTACACATACATTTCCTCACTTAATTCTCACCACAAACCTGAGAGTTAGGTACTATTATTGTCCCCATTTTCCTGATGAGGAAACAGAGGCTTGAAGAGGAGAAGTAACAGGTGTCAGGTTACACAGTAGGCAAGTGACAGAGCCAGGATTCTAGTCCAGGCAATGTGGCTCCAGAATTCCAGTAGCAATGCAAGCCAAGGAATAATGATCTACATTCTCATCCAGTCCCACATGGATGTGTATCAGAATGGTTTCTTCCATAACACTATGACCAACCAATATAAGTAATGTTCAGGTATTCCAGATTATTATTTTTTATTGTCCTTTAGAAGAAGGTTTACAGAACAAACTAGCTTCTCATTAGACAGTTAGTACACATACCGTTTTATGACATTGGTTAACAAACCCACAACATGTCAATACTCTCCCTTCTTGACCCTGGGTTCCTTATTACCATCTTTCCTGTCCCCTCCTGCCTTCTAGTCCTTGCCCCTGGGCTGGTGTGCCCCGTTAGTCTCGTTTTGTTTTATGGGCCTGTCTAATCTTTGGCTGAAGGGCGAACCTCAGGAGTGACATAATTACTGAGCTAAAGGTGTCCGGGGGCCATACTCTCGGGGTTTCTCCAATCTCTGGCAGGCCACTAAGTCTGGTCTTTTTTTGTGAGTTAGAATTTTGTTCTACATTTTTCTCCAGCTCTGTTCGGGACCCTCTATTGTGATCTCTGTCAGAGCACTCAATGGTGGTAGCCGGGCACCATCTGGTTGTACTGGACTCATCTGGTGGAGGCTGTGGTAGTTGTGATCCATTAGTCCTTTGGATTAATCTTTCCCTTGTATCTTTAGTTTACTTCATTCTCCCTTGCTCCTGAAGGGGTGAGACCAGTGGAGTATCTTAGATGGCCGCTCACAGGCTTTTAAGACCCCAGACACTACTTCCCAAAGTACATTTTCTTTATAAACTATGTTATGCCAGTTGAGCTAGATGTTCCCTGAGACCATGGTCCTCACAGCCCTCAGCGCAGCAGTTAGGTCCCTTAGGGAGTTTGGATGTGTCTTTGGAGCTTCCATGACCTTGCCTTGAATAAGCTGTGCTGGCTTCCCCAGTATTGTGTACTGTCTTACCCTTCACCAAAGTTAGCACTTACTTATCGTCTATTTAGTGTTTTTCCATTCCCACCCCTCTCCTCCCTCGTTACCATCAAAGATTGTTTCTTTTTGTGTGTAAACCTTTTCATGAGTTTTTACAGTAGCGGTCTCATACAATATTTGAACTTCTGGGACTGACTTATTTCACTCAGTATAATGCCCTCCAGATTCATCCATGTTATGAGATGCTTCACGGATTCATCATTGTTCTTTATCATTGTGTAATACTCCATTGTGTGTATGTACCATAGTTTGTTTACTCATTCATCTATTGATGGGCACTTAGGTTGTTTCCATCTTTTTGCTATTGTGAACAATGCTACAATGAACATGGGTGTGCATATATATGTCTATTTGTGTGACAACTCTTATTTCTCTAGGATATATTCTTAAAAGTGGGATTGCTGGATCATATGGTATTTCTATTTCTAGCTTTCTAAGGAAGTGCCATATTGTTTTCCAAAACGGTGGTATCATTTTGCATTCCCACCAGCAGTGCATAAGAGTTCCAGTACCCCTGCAGCCTCTCCAACATTTGTTATTTTAGTTTTTTTGATTCGTGCCATTAATGCCAGGGTGAGATGGTATCTCATTATGGTTTTGACCTGCATTTCTCTAATGGCTAGAGATATTCCAGATTATTGATGGGAGTTGTAAGGAGAACACTTGATGGTTATGGAAACAAGCTAACAATTAGAATAGTCTTCACTGTCTAGGTCAAATCAGAAGCACTATAGCTGCCGTGTATTCAAGTAGAGGCTACTTCATTATGTGGTTCTCAAACTGTTTTTTACAGATGAGGCAGTCTTTCTTCCATTTAAATCTTATGTAACTCTAATTCATAAAACTGATGTACTCTGGTTCAAGAGAGGCAGTGATACAAGACTCTCAGTGTTCTGATAAATATAGTTTAAAAGTAATGTAATACATAATCTCAAAACTCTGAGACAATAAATTTCAGTTCTTTAAAGCCACTCCCTTGTGGCTTTTTTTTTTTTTTTTTTTTAATAACAGCACCAGGTAGCTAAGACACCCAGTAATCAATGTTGCAGACAAGATCTACCGGTAGATGCTAAAAAGTTTGAGGCAAAACAGGATTTGCATAATCCCAAAGTATCTCCTCCAAGATTTTTCTCAACTAGGGAAAGGAAGTAATTTTTTGTTTTTGATAACTATAATTATATAAGATGTTAACATTAGGGGAAGTGGCTGAGGGATATAAGAGAACCATTTATACGATTTTTGTAACTTTTCTATAACTCTAAGATCAGTTCAAATTAAAAACTTTTTTAAAAATTAAAACTACATCAGCACCTAGGTCCCTCCACACCCTCCACAAACAAAAGTTAATGCAGAGGGATATCTATACTACATTGGAGATGATATCCAGTGCCAGGATTCTATGCTACTAAAGGCCAAAGGCAGAAAAAACTAAGTGCTTACCAAAGGCTTTCCCAAGAAGAAGGACACATACTATTTTAGTATTTTTTGTTCCTTACCCCAGTACTATTAAGCAAAAGTTCTCTGACCTGGGAATTTGAAGCACTTGTTTTCTTTTTATTTGTCCGATTTTATAATTACTTGTATAAAAAAAGAAAGTTTCCTATGCTAGATGCAGATAATGTAAAAAAAAAAGAAAAAAGGAAGAAAATACAAATTACCTAGATTCCACCCTCCAGAGATAAACACACTGTTATATATCTCCTCTTAGAAAATCTCTTTATACATATATACTTTTTCCCACATAAATGGTTATAAATTTAAATTCAAGAGCCACTCTGTACTTAAGAGTCCCCATCCCTCACAGCACCTGTTTTACAGCCACCAACCAGAACACACTGAGGGAATGGCAAGATACTGTTTTTGAGTACATGGTTATCCATCCCCTTTTCTACCAGCTCTATTTACAAATTTTAAGGGGATTTAAAATAAAGGCTAAAAGAGATCCCCATTACTAAGGGAGGTGAGGAGGGTACCCTTGTCCCTTGGTGGCCCAGTATGTGGGTTCTAAAGCCCAAGCAGTGCATCTAAGTTCAAACAAAATGAAGAGAACAAGTGCTCATGAAGGTAGCCTGGCAAGGGATGTCAGAGCCTGAGAAGTACCTTAAAGGGAAGGGGCTGGCAAGAGTGATGGGATATTGGTTACATTTAGGGGGATGGATCAAATAAGTACATATATTAAGGAAAATGAGAAACAGAGTCCTCACTGTCAGGGAAAGGAATTACAAATATGGAAAGGAAAAAAAGCTAAAACGAACTTATAAATTTTGGATTGGAATTAGAGAGATATGTGTGAACTCAAGGTTTTCAATATATATGTGCAGATATAGAATTAAATATAAATAGAAATATGTGGTCGTGTGTATATTTATACTCACATACATATATACATATGTATTCATATACATATATATAATATGTACTTTTATGTACACATGTATTTCCTAGCTCTGTTCACTAACAAAGACTGGGAGCACATTCCCCACTCCTAAAATAGCAATGAATATACCTAGCACCCAGAACTTGGATTCTCAATTTTATTCTCCAGTAAAAGGAACCAAGGCTCCTTGGAGAAATGGTTGATTTCAGGGCTGGGGCAGACAAAGTACAAGATAAGCCTGGAACAAACTGCTCAAAGAATAATGAGGACATGTCAAAAGGATGTAGAAGCCAGCCTGAAAGAGCTCTCACTGCCCATATCTGGGACAATTTAAGCACCAAAATAAATAACGGTAGTAATAGATTAAAACCCTTTACATAAAATAGGACACCATAAGTCCTTTCTGATACAAATGAATGAACTGAAAATTTGATGAAGAACATTGTATTTACATATTTTTAAAGCACCTCCTCAAAAGATAATCATAACAAAAGAAAAAAGAGTAACTTTACAATGAAGCCTAACAAGAACTATCTTAAAGAGATCAAAGTGGGTATCATCAGTAAAGGACAAATCAAAACTAGGCGCCACCTGATAGAATGCAATGAGAAGAACATAGATAGCTACCCTTCTGTGATATTCCTGCCAAAGACGCGTAACCTGCATTTAATCATGAGGAATAATCAGACAAACCCAAAGTAAAGGACATGCTACAAAGTAACTGGTCTGTAAATTTCAAAAGCATCAAGGTCACAAATGGCAAGATTATGGAACTGTTCCAGTCTGAGGAGACTAAAGAGACAAAACAAGTAAAGGCAACAAAGGCAACAAAGGCAACACACATTCTGAACTGAATCCTTTCATGGAAAGGATATTATTGGGACAACTGGTGGAATTTCAATGGGATCTGAGGTTCAAATAGTAGTAATGTACCAATTTCAATTTCCTGATTTTGATATTTATATTGTGATTACATAAGACAATGTCTTTGTTTATAGAGTATCACACTAAAGAATTAGGGGACAATAGGGCATCAAATTGGAAACTTACTGTCAAATGGTTCAGAAAAAAATTCTTTGTACTCTACTTGCAACTTTTCAGTAAGTATGAGATTATTTCAAAAATATGTCTCCACACCCATTTATGATAAAAACACTCAACAACTAGGAATAGAAGGTTACTTCCGCAACCTGATAAAGAGCAGCTACAAAAAACTCACAGCTAATAAAGTTTATGTTCTACATCCTAGTTTGGTGAGTGGCATCTGGGGTCTTAAAAGCTTGTGAGCAGCCCTCTAAGATACAACTATTGGTCTCTATTCATCTGCAGAAATAGAAAATGAAGAAAATTTAAGAATCAGAGAAGGAACTGGAATATAGAACTAATTGTCTCCATGAACCACGGCCCCCTCTTCCTTGAGACCGGAAGAACTAGATGGTGCCTGGTTATCACCACAGAACGTTCTATCAGGGTCATAATAGATGAATTCTGAAAGAAAGGGGAAAAAATGAGGCACAGAACCTCAAATTCTCAAAGAATCCAAACTCACTGGACCCATTGAGACTGGAAGAATTCCCAAGACTATTGCCCTGAGATACTCTTTAAACCTTGAACAGAAACTATCCCCTGAAAGTACCTTTTAACTAAATAGCAGGTTAGCTCAAAAAGTAAAGAATTTCATCCTTGAGAACTGTGCTCTTTTAAAAATTATTCATATGAGACCAAATGGACAACAGTTACTCTAAAACATAGTTGAGAAGTTTGGGGGGCACTGAGACTAAATTAATGGGAGTGGAACAACCAGAACGGAAATAATAAGAATGTGGACACAAACAGAAGAACGTAACCTATGTCAGTGAATATTATGTGTACAAAATGTTGAATTCAAACTAGTTGTGCTGTGTATATTTTCACCAAAAATACAATAAAATATTAAAAAAAGAAAAAAAAAAAAACAACCACAGCTAGCACGCCATACTTAAAGGTGAAAGACTGAATGTTTTCCCCCAGGATCAGGAAAAAGGCAAGGATATCCACTCTTGCTACTCCGCTATTCAATATGATACTGGGGTTTCTAGCCAGGCTAATTAGCCAAGAAAATGAAATAAAGCCCTCTAAATCAGGCAGGAAGAAGTAAAACTATCTCTTTGCAGATGATCTTGTATACAGAAAATCCTAAGGAATCCACAAAAAACTATTAGAACTGATAAACAAGTTCAGCAAGGATTCAATATCAATATACAAGTATCAACTGTATTTCTATACAGTAGCAACAAACAAATCTAAAACACAATTAAAAAATAATTTCATTTACAATAGCTTCAAAAGGAATACTCAGGGAGGAATTTAACAAAAGAAGTGCAAAACCTTAAAAATGACAAAACATCGTTAAAAGAAACTAAAAAAAGATCTAAATAAATGGAAAGAATTCCACGCTTATAAACTGGAAGAGTGAATATTTTTAAGACGGCAATATTCTCCACGTTGATCAAAATCCCATGTGGTTTCTCTATAGAAATTGACAAGCTGATCCTAAAATTTGTATGGAAACTCAAGGGATCCAGAACAGTCAAAACAACCTTGAAAAGAAGAACAAAGTTGGAGGACACATACTTCCTGATTTCCAAACTTACCCCAAGGCTATAGCAATCAAAACATTGTGGTACTGGCCTAAGGACAGACATCTGGATTAACGGAATACACTGAGAGTTTCAGAGGTAAATCCTTACTTTTATGGTCAGTTGATTTCTGACAACGGTGCTGAAACAATTCACTGGGGAAAGAATAGTCTTTTCAACAAATAGTGCTGAGAAAACTAAATATCCACATGCAAAACAATGAAGCTGGACCCTTACCTCACACCATATACAAAATTAACTCAAAATGGATCAAACACCTAAATGTAAGAGCTAAAACAATATAACTTTCAAAAGAAAACATAAAGGTAATCTTTGTGATCATGGATGAGGCATTAGTTTCTTAGCTAAGACACTAAAAGCACAACTAATTAAAAATAAAAAAGATGAACTGAATTTCATTAAAATTGAAAACTATGTCCTTAAAAGAACACCATCAATAAAGTGAAAAGGCAACCCATAAAACCCACTGCCATCAAGTCAATTCTGACTCATGGCGACCCCGCAGGACAGAGTAGAACTGTCCCATAGGATTTCCAACAAGCAGCTGGTGGATTCCAGCTGCTGACCTTTTGGTTAGCAGCCGAACGCTTAATCACTGCATTAGAATGTGAGAAAATATTTGGAAAGCATATAGCTGATAAAAGACTTGTATCTAGAAGAGTCCTGGTGGTGCAGTGGTGAAGCGCTTGGCTGCTAACCTAGAGGTCGGTGGTTCAAACCCACCAGCTGCTCCACAGGACAAAGATGTAGCAGTCTGCTTCCATAAAGACTTACAGCCTTGGAAACTCTGTGGGGCAGTTCTACTCTGTCCTATAGGGTCACTATGAGTCAGAAATCAACTCAGTGGCATCAGGCTTAACTAGAATATATAAAGAACTCCTACAACTCAATAATAAAGACAACTAAATCAAAAACTGGGCAAAGGATCTGAACAGACATTTCTCCAAAGAAGATAAACAAATGTCCAATAAGCACATGAAAAGATACTCAACTTCATTAGTCAACAGGGAAATGCAAATCAAAACTACAATAAGATAGCACACTTCGCTCCCACTTGTTAGCTGCCATCGAGTTAGCCTCTGACTCATGGTGACATCATGCACAAGGGATCAGACCATTGTAATCCACTGAGTTTTCATTGGTTGATTTTTTAGAAATAGATCACCAGGCCTTTCTTCGTAGTCTATCTTAGTTTGGAAGCTCTGCTGAAGCCTGTTCAGCATCATAGCAACACACAAGCTTCCACTAACAGAGTAGTGGGAGCTGTGATTGAGGTGTACTGGCTAGGAATTGAACCCAGGTCTCCTACATGTAAGGAAAGAATTTTACTACTGAACTATCATTGCTCCCTCAAAAACATGTAACAACAAGTGGTGGCAAAATGCGGAAAAAATGGAACTCTCATACACTTCTGGTAGGAATGGAGTAAAATGGTTAAACTGCTTTGGAAAACAGTTTGGCAGTTCCTCAAAAAGTTATAATAGTTACCATTATGACCCAGCAATTCCACTCCCAGGTATATTCCCAAGAGAAATTAAAACATATGTCCACATAAAAACTTGTACATGAATGTTCACAGCAGCATTATTCATAATAGCCAAGAAGTAGAAGCAACCCAAATGTCCATCAACTGATGAATGGCTAAGTAAAATGTGTTATATTAATACAATGGAATACTATTTGGCAATAAAAAAGAAATAATGTACTGACACATAACTACAACATGAATGAATCTTGAAAGCATTGCAAGTGAAAGAAGCCAGAAACAAAAGACCACATATTGCACGATTCCATTTATATAAAAGGTCCAGAACAGGTGAATCCATAGATAGAAAAGTAAACCAGTGGTTGCCAGGGGATGAGAGAATGGGAAGATGGGAAGTAATGCTAATGGGTACAGGGTTTACTTTGTGGATGATGAAAATCTTTAAAATTGATTGTGGTGATGGTTGCACAACTCTGTGAATATACTAAAAGCCACTGAATGTTGCACTTTAAATGGGTGAATTGTATGGTATCAATAAAGCTGTTACAAAAAGAAAATAATACACACACACATATAAATAAAATTTCCACTAATTGCTTTTCCCAATAGTGTTTTAACCACGTATCTCTGGCTCACTGGTCTTGTTTACTCATCTTCTAAGAACAGTACTTTCCCATCTGCCTTATTTGCACAACCTAACCTACCAGAGACCCCAGTGTAGTCATCTCACTCTAAATGGCTCTCTTAGTCTTTCCCACTCCATTTCATTATGCCCATCATCTTGACACATTGTTGCTGTTGCTGTCAGGTGCTGTTGAGTCAATTCCAACCCACAGGAACCCTACGTACAACAGAACGAAAACACTGCCCAGTCCTGCGCCATCCTCACAATCATTGCTATGTTTGAGCCTACTGTTGCAGCCACTGTGTCAATCCATCTTGTTGACGGTCTTCTTCTTTTTCGCTACCCCTCTACTTTACCAAGCATGATGTCCTTCTGCAGGCACTGGTCCCTCCTGATAAATGTCCAAGTATGTGAGACAAAGTCTCGCCATCCTTGCTTCTAAGGGGCATTCTGGCTGTACTTCTTCCAAAACAAATTTGTTTGTTCTTCTGGCAGTCCATGGTATATTCAATATTCTTCGCCAACACCATAATTCAAATGCATTAATTCTTCTTCAGTCTGCCTTATTCATTGTCCAGCTTTCGCATGCATATGAGGCAACTGAAAATATCATGGCTTGAGTCAGGCACACCTTAGTCCTCAAAGTGACATCTTTGCTTTTGAACACTTTAAAGAGGTCTTTTGCAACAGATTTGCCCAATACAATATGTTGATTTCTTGGCTGTTGCTTCCATGGGCATTGATTGTGGATCCAAGTAAAATGAAATCCTTGACATCTTCAATCTTTTCTGTTTATCATGATGTTGTTTATTGGTTCAGTTGTGAGGATATTTGTTTTCTTTATGTTGAGGTGTAATCCATACTGAAGGCTGTGGTCTTTGATCTTCATCAGTAAGTGCTTCAAATCCTCTTAGCTTTTACCAAGCAAGGTTGTGTCATCTGCATATCGCAGTTTGTTAATGAGCATTCCTCCAATTTTGATGCCACTTTCTTCTTCGTATAGTCCAATTTCTCAGATTATTTGCTCAGGATACAGACTGAATAAGTATGGTGAAAGGATACAACCCTCACACACACTTTCTTGATTTTAAACCACGCAGTGTCCCCTTATTCTGTTGGAACGACTGCCTCCTGGTCTATGTACGAGCTCCTCGTGAGCACAGTTAGGTGTTCTGGACTTCCCATTCTTCACAATATTATCCATAATTTGTTATATTCACAGAGGAATGCCTTTGCGTAGGCATTCTCGACATAGTAGTATACTAACCTGTCCTCCTTTCCTACTCTCTTCCTGTTGATCAGTCTCTAGAGATGTCTCAGAGATTGGAAGAAGTGACTTGCTACTCCTTTTATGCATGCTCACCTAGCCTAGGCTGATAGCTCTACCTAATTTCCTAGAAATAAGTCTAACACACTCTTCCACACCCACCTATCCTCACTCCTTCATCCTCACCCAGGTTCCAGATAACAAAGCCCAACAGAGCTTTCTGAACTAACCTTATTAAGAGCTGTAGACTTTTCATCTCTCTGTCACTCTCACATAGTTAACATAAGGATCAAATAAGATGATGTGGTAATTCTTTTTAAACTATAAATGGAGCAGGAGGTAGTCCTGATAACACAATCATTTCTGTAGTTTCAGAGCAATTTATATGGGTATTTTGTTTCATTTTTACTCTTACCAAAAACATTCAGTATGACTAAAATCTAAAAACAAAGATTTCCTCCAATCATTTTATAGCAAGAGTCACTAATTTAAACGCTTACAAAGCCAAAAAGGTAATGTAAATGAGCAAAGGAGACTTAGGTGGACTGCAGTGAGAGGAATACATGCCCCATCTGAAAGGGGAGTAATCATTACTCAGCTCCAGCCAAGCACTGCCAGGCAGGAATGTAGGCCCAGTGTTACCAGATCTTCCCATTTTTTCAGAAGGGATTGAACTCTCAGGATTTTTAAGTGCTGGTTAACACTGAAAAATTAACTACAGCACAGGCAGTCCCTGGGTTACAAACGTTCAACTTACACACAACCTAAAGTTACGAACCAACTCTCATAAAGCCTGCTATAGTAAAAATTAGAAATATATACAATGGTTTGTAATAACAAACGGGCACTACTTTGCAATGTGCATCAAAACGTTATTATTATTATTACTGTATTATTCTGTAAAAGATGTTTTACAGTATTTGGAAGTGTCTCTTTAATGTTTTTTATGCACAGAAAGGTACTCTATATGCTAAAGCAAACAATTTGACCAACTGAACTTAGAAACAAACCGTACCTAACGGTTCAGACCTACATACAAATTCAATTAAAGACAGATTTAGGAACGGAACTCGTTCATAAGCCTGTACTACAAAACATATCTGCGAGCCACATCCCTGGCCTATGGGCCCAAAGCCACCTGCTTTATAGTCAGACTTCTAAAATAAAAACAACACAAAGTGAGAACATAGGGGCCGTTTAGTACAAGGAAAATGAAGGAAGTGTATGCCAGTAGGAGTTAATGTTGTTTAGAAATCAAAACTTCTTAGGACTAAGAGAGATCTTTGAAGCTGCTTAGTCTAATCACCAGTAAAAAAGAGACCCATGCAAAGTAACCTGCTCAAGATCACAAAACCAACCCATGCTAACCCGTTGCCGTCAAGTCGATTCTGACTCATAACAACCCTATAGACAGGGTAGAACTGCCCCATAGGGTTTCCAAGGAGTGCCTAGTGGATTCAAATCGCCAATCTGTTGGTTAGCAGCCATAGCTCCTAACTACTATGCCACCAGGGCTATAACTCAAGTCTTCTGACTACTATGCAGAGTGACTTTTCCACTATATCACACCGGACCCACTGGGATAGAACTGTAGAGAGAACAAGACATTAGTAATGTCAGGGGGCAGGGCCAAGATGGCGGAGTAGTCAGACGCTTCCGGTGGACCCTCTTACAACAAAGACCAGAAAAAGCAAATGATTCAATTATATATGGCAATCTAGGGGCCCTGAACATCAAAGGCAGAGTTGAGGAACCGGACTGAGTGGCAAGGGAGAGACAGATGGTTCGGAAGCAGCGAGGAGTTGCCAGACTTGACCCGGTGAGAGCCTGAGCCCTTCAGGCCTGAGCAGCTTATGGATGAGCAGTGAGGCAGGCTAGCGGCAGTCCTCAGAAGGCGCGTTCTCTGCACTGGGAGAGACCCAGAGCCAGAGAGTCGACACGGCCACCCAGAACCAGTGAGAAGCAGCACTCATCCGCGAAAGATAAGTAATTGAGTACGGCTTACTGCACGGATCAAAAACACCCCCCTTAGGGAAAAACCTCTCTCCCATTTACCTCCCCACTACCTGCTCTGCACTGGGTCCCAGACCGGCTTCAGCAATTGCTGAGTCCCCTGGGCCGGAAGTAGGATCTGTCACACACCTGGAGCCGTTCTCCCTGCCTTGGACAGTAAACAAATTAAGAGGGGGAAAAATAAACTGCCAGCTCCCCTAAACAAGGAAGCTACGGTAGGCACAGCTCCTTTGCCTAGGCACAGGCATAAGGGATCCACGGACTTTGAGTGCATTCTCCCCCGCACAGACTTCTGTGGGCCCATCTCAAGAGTGCAGGCCCTCAGTACCGCAGTACAACAGGGTATATACCGGAACTCTAACTTCAACTGTTTCAGCTGTGAAGTGGCAGGTTCTTGATATCTGACACTGCTCTGCCCATTAAGCAGGGTCTTCACCTACCCACATCAGAGGCCTGAGGACTGGTGACTCTACCCACTCCACCTAGCCATCTGTGATAGGGGCCCATGAATAAGAGGGGCCTCCCAGTCCTTACAGCCAACAGCATTAGGTGCTCATTGTCTGACTGCAAAACCCACCCACCTACATGCTCTAGGGAACAGGGACACACCCTCCTGGACACTCGGGGGTGGCTGTCAGCCCCCTGCCTTGCTCAGAGTGTGTCCCCCTGCTGCAGCCAGATGCCTGTGCCTACACCAATCACCCATGCCTGTGTAAGACTGTAAGTGAGAGCCTACACCACACACTTGGTGGCTATCTACCTGGGCACCTGAGCTGAATCCGTACAGGAAGAGTGGGTAGACTTCTGAGCTCACATACCTAGTAACAGAGCTAACCACCTGGTGACAGGACATTAGAGCTCTAAGTTGCCAATAATCAAACTAGCTCATACAAACAGCCCACTTGGGCATACCAAAACAAAACAAGAAGCTAGGACACCATAAGCAAACATAAAATAAATACAATAACTTATTGATGGCTCAGAGACAACAGTCAATATCAAATCACATAAAGAGGCAAACCATGATGGCTTCAGCAAGCTACCAAAATAAAGAATCTAGAAATTTTCCAGAGGAGGAAAATTTCTTGGAATTACTGGAGGCAGAATACAAAAGATTAACATACAGAACTCTTTAAGAAATTAGGAAGGAAATTAAACAAAACGCAGAACACACAATAGAGGAAATTTAAAAGATTAGAGAAGAGCATAATGACAAATTTAACAGGCTGCAAGAATCCATAGAGAGACAGCAATCAGAAATCTATAAGATTAACAATAAAATGTCAGAATTAGACAACTCAATAGAAAGTCGCAGGAGAAGAATTCAGGCAATGGAAGTCAGACTTAGTGAGATTCAAGATAAAGCACTTGACATCAACTTATTTGAGGAAAAATCAGATAAAAGGATTTAAAAAACGAAGAAACCCCAAGAATTATGTGGGCCTCTATCAACAGGAATGTCATGAATTGAATTGTGTCCCCCAAAAATATCTGTCAGCTTGGCTGGGTCATGATTCCCAGTATTGTATGATTGTACTATCTGATGTGATTTCCTTATGTGTTGTATACTCTATAACTATGATGAGATTATATGTGATCTCCTTATGTGTTGTAA
>NW_004443943.1:19407143-19408314 GCF_000243295.1 Trichechus manatus latirostris
AAATGGAACAGAATTGAGAATCCAGACATAAATTCATCCACCTATGAGCAGCTGATATTTGACAAAGGCCCAAAGTCCGTTAATTGGGGAAAAGACAGTCTCTTTAACAAATGGTGCTGGCATAACTGGATATCCATCTGAAAAAACTGAAACAAGACCCATACCTCACACCGTGCACAAAAACTAACTCAAAATGTATCAAAGACTTAAATATAAAATCAGAAAAGATAAAGATCATGGAAGAAAAAATAGGGACAACGCTAGGAGCCCTAAACACAATACGAACCATAAGTAACAATGTACAAGCACCAGAAGACTAGATACCTGGGAGTTCCTAAAAATCAAACACTTATGCTCATCAAAAGACTTCACCGAAAGAGTAAAAAGACAACCTACAGACTGGAAAAAAAAGTTTTGGCTGTGACAAATCTGATCAGTGTCTAATCTCTAAAATCTACAAGATACTGCAAAACCTCAACAACAAAAAGACAACCCAATTAAAAAATGGGCAAAGGATATGAACAGGTACTTCGCCAAAGAAGATATTCAGGCAGCTAAGAGACACATGAAGAAATGCTCACGATCATTAGCCATTAGAGAAATGCAGACCAAAATTACAATACGATATCATCTCACCCCAACAAGGCTAGCATTAATCCAAAAAACACAAAATAATAAATGCTGGAGAGACTGTGGAGAGACTGGAACACTTATATACTATTGGTGGGAATGTAAAATGGTACAACCACTTTGGAAATCCATTTGGTGCCTCCTTAAAAAACTAGAAATAGAAGTATCATACGATCCAGCGATCCTCCTCCTTGGAATATATCCTAGAGAAATAAGAGCTGTCACACGAATAGATATACGCACACCCATGTTCACTGCAGCACTGTTCACAATAGCAAAACATGGAAACAACCTAGGTGCCCATCAATGAACGAATGGGTAAACAAATTATGGTATATCCACACAATGGAATACTACACAACGATGAGGCCGTGAAACATCCTGCAATATAGAGAAAGCTGGAAGTCATTATGCTGAGTGAATTTAGTCAGTCACAGAAGGGCAAATATTGTATAAGACCACTATTATAAGAACTCAAGAAAAGGTTTAAACACAGAAGAAAACATTCTTTGATGGTTACGAGGGTGGGGAAGGAGGGTGA
>NW_004443943.1:19409090-19413099 GCF_000243295.1 Trichechus manatus latirostris
CAGCTTCTGTCCGGAGGTGAGATGGGAAGGCAGAGAGGGTTAGAAGCTGGTTGAATGGACATGGAGAATCAGGCGTGGAAAGGAGGAGTGTGCTGTCACAGTATGCGGAGAGGAATTAGAGTCACATAACAATGTATGTATAAATTTTTGTATGGGAAAAAATTTTAAAAAGACATTAGTAATGTCACTGGATAGGATCCAGAGAAGTCCGGAGAAGAAACACAGAACCAGGAGTCAAGCTCACTGGTATCTTCCCAAAGCCGACTCTGTGCTCAAGAATATTTTACCCTAGACTAAGTGGTGCCCATTACTCCCAGCCTCTTCAGATGCTGGCCAAAGATCTGTACATGGTGACCTCTACTGGTCATCAGCAGAGCACACAGAAACCACAGAGGAGCTCAAGGGAAGAAAGGAAGGCAGAGATCCAGTTGAGGCAGGAACTCCTACTAAGCCAAGAAAGAAGGAAAATGAGAGTGCTGACTAATGTTTGTTTTCTTTTTTTTCTTGACTTGAAAAGCAGTTTCAAATGTAGTTGCTCCATAAAAACAGCAGCAAATACTTAAGCTCAATCAAAAACAAAGGACAAAGAAGTCACACGTCTTTGTCAAAGTCCTGCAAAGAGTCTCTATGAAAGTTTGCTGCCTTTAACCACTTACTAGATTATGTATAATTTAAGTCTCCAGTACCCAGAATCCTAGAATTCTAGAGCTGGATGGAAGAAGAGTGAAAGCCTTCCTCAGGTCATCTCTCTAAATTCTGTAGACTTCTTCCACACACGTATAGATTCACAGTCACAGAGCTGAGCCAGCAAAGACTAAAACCTAGATCTACACGTCTGCCTAGGAAATCATTAAAAAGTTATCTCCCAAGTGCTCTTTCTCAAAAAGCTACTGGAAGATGTATTCCAAGTATACCATGTATCCTCTCTTCAATGAAGGAACAAACCAAGGAAGAACAAAATCTGAGATCCAGGAAACAGATCCCTAACAAGGGGGAAATTCCAGGCAACCACTTAGTAGCATGCCTGGATAACTAGTCCAGACTGCAGAAGGAAGCCTCCACAAGGAAATTCTCCAAAGGGAAAAAACAGAACCAACAGATCATTTGATAGGTTTGATCATGTGGGAAATTGTATCAATGGCTATAAAAACAGCTTGGGGACAGCGTCTAACCTCCTCCAATCCCACAAGGGGGAAGGAGAACCAAGATCAACAGCACAAGGTTGACACCCATATGAGGCGGAGACCAGACAAGCCTCCTCTCTCTGCCGTCTTCACAAATTCTGAAACCAACCGTCCCTCACAAAGTACTACTTCTCTGCTGGGTTCGATGATTCATTGCAACGGCCACAAAGAAAGACCAAACTCATGATTATGGGGTTTATTATAAGGGAAATAACAGTTACAATTCAGGCTCAGGTACACTCAAGATACAGTTCTTTCATCAGGACAGCCTCTCCCCAGCTGTGCTCACAGGCACAGGCACGCCTCTCCTGGGCCTCAGTCTCTGCCCAAAGGCACTCAGCTTTCTCTGTCTGTGGGCCAGAAAGCCCACTGCACTGTCCCCTGCTGCCGGGTCTCTGCTGCTGGGTTTCTGCTGCTGATCTCTCTTTCCTCGGTAGTGGCAGACTCCTCCTCTCTGCTCTGGAATTTGCTCTTTTAGGGCAAAACTGACCAATCCTCTTGGTAGGCCACAATTACCCTAACACACAATCCCCTGGGTGGGAATTACAAGACCATGGCTAGAAAGGCCACATACAAAAGTAATTAATCACACCACAATGACTGCAAGAGCTTGTGGAAAGAATTATAAGTAAACAGAAAATTAAGAACATGACAAAACAAGGCAGAAAAAAAGAACATGAAAAGGTCTGTAATCAGAGTACACTACTTGGCTCAGCAATAAACAATATTGATAGTCATAAAAATGTGAACACTGAATACTGCAATACCTAAAATCTGTGGTATAACTATTTTGGTAAGTAAGATGTGGCAAGAGGTAAAGGTAAGTAAAGAGAATTAAATCTTCCCCTACCATAAGAACAAACTAACAGATAATTTCTAAAATTAAGAAACCTAGAAATAACAGAATAGCATATTATTTGGAAATATGGAGATAAATTCCAAAAGAAACAACTAAGAGTTCACTGTAGTTGCCTCTACGGAGCAGGGTCGGGGAGAGGGGTAAGAGCAGAGAACTGCTGGTTTTCTGCTGTAAATCTTTTAGTATTTCTTGACTCTCAAAACCCTGTGTATATTACTTTGATAAACATAAAAAATTAATTTTAAAAATAAGCCATATATTAAGTAGACTCATTTAAGTTTTCCCTCAATGGGCAGGATGTTTGATTTTTAACGTATGTGACGTGTCCTGTGTTTTTCAAAAAATCACCAGTCCAAGTACTGAATTTAGAATATTATTTCTTCAGAAATCTTCAGAAAGTCAATTATGCATTAGATTTGCACCAGAAGCCATTTTCTTCTGAGGTAGGGGAGAGAAAAAAAAAACGAACTGATGAATTCCAACACCCATCATGCTAGTAACTGCATTGCTGATTTTTTTTTTTACTCCAGTTACCATAACAAGAGAAGTTGGATCTGTTTTAGACATCTTCTCCTACCAAACTAGGCAGTATTATCTTCCTGATACACTAATATTTGTTGAGACTTTGTTGTCACACTACAAGAGCTATTTAAAAAATAAAAACTGTCGGAGTTCCGGCAAAATGGCACTCTAGGCAGAAGCACCACGCCGTCCCTCCACAGCAAAGACCCAAAAAACTAAGCCGAACAGAGAATACAACAATCCTGAAACCCTAAAACATCAAATGAAAATATAAAGAACTAAGCCAAGCACCAAATGGAGTGAGAAAACCGACAGAGAACAGAGAGCGAGGAGAGATCCATGCAGAGGTCCCCTACCAGCTAACACAGCGCGGATCCGCCATCTTGGACTCCTATCAGAGACCAGCAAACAGGGGTACGAGAAAGCAGCCTCACGGAGCTTACAGCGGGAGACAAAACAACCGGTAATTGGCCATATATGCTTTTCCACCCCCCACCCTTCTTCACACCGACTCGGCCTCCTCTGCTGCCCACGGCCACAGTCTCTTGACTGGGAAACACCGGCTGCTTGGATTCCACACACCCGAACGGGTGGCTCTCTGAGTGCCATTTGTTGGCTCCTCGTGTTGCTTTTTTTACGCCTCTTTTTATTTCTTCCCTGCCTCCCTCCACCTCCCCCTCCTTTCGCTCGAGTACCTTGCTCCGTGCGCCATCTTTGCTTCTTCCTGAGGGGATGCAGAGCTCTGGTAATTTGTGATATACGCTTTCCCACTCTATACCCTTCTTCACACACTCGGCCCCGTCTGCTTCCCACGGACACAGTCTCTTGTCCAAGAAACACCGGCTGCTTGGATTTTACCAGCCCGCACTAGCTGGCTCTGTGAATACCATTTGTTGGCTGCTGGTGTTGCTCTTTTTTTCTGCATCTTTTGATTTCTTCCTTACCTCTCACCACCTCCCCCTCCTTTCACTCAAATACCTGGCTCCATGCGCCATCTTTGCTCCTTCCTGAGGGGCTGTGGAGCTCCATTTGAGTGTGGAGCTGCTTCCCGGTTTGGGCTGCCGCGCTGATGGGATCCCGGGGCTTTTCTTCGTTTGTTTATTTTGAATTGTTTGTTTGTTTTCTTTTCCTTTTCTTGAGTTGGGAGCCCTTTCTGGCCAGGCTGAGCTGCGTGGCAGAGAGACTCCCCTTCGGCTTCCACAGAACTGCAGAGGGATCCCTGAGGACATTTCTTTTTATGTTGGCTTTTTTTTTCTGTTTCTTTGGGGGCCTTTCTTGTTTTGTGTTGTTTTTTAATTTGTTTTGTTTTCTTTTTCTTCTTTTTCTCTTTCTTCATCGCTCAGTTTCTTGTCTCTCTGTATCTTCCGTCTCTTTCTGTTCCCTGAATTCCTGGCATTGTATACCTCTACGCCTTCTAACCAGGCTGTACTGCAACACCTGAGAG
>NW_004443943.1:19420396-19446198 GCF_000243295.1 Trichechus manatus latirostris
TATAAAGAAAATGTTCTACATTCTACCTTGGTGAGTAGCATCTGGGGTCTTAAAAGCCTGTGAGCAGCCATCTAAGATACTCCACTGGTCTCACCCCTTTGGGAGCAAGGGAGAATGAAGAAAACAAGATATAAGGGAAAGATAAGTCCAAAGGACTAATGGATCACAACTACGATGGCCTCCACCAGACTGAGTTCAGTACAACTAGATGGTGCCCGGCTACCACCACTGACTGCTCTGACAGGGATCACAAAAGAGGGTCCCGGGCAGAGCTGGAGAAAAATGTAGAACAAAATTCTAACCCCGAAAAAAAAGACCAGACTTACTGGCCTGACAGAGAATGGAGAAACCCCGAGAGTATGGGCCCCAGACACCCTTTTAGCTCAGTAATGAAGTCACTCCTGAGGTTCACCATTCAGCCAAAGATTAGAGAGCCCCATAAAACAAAATGAGACTAATGGGGCGCAACAGTCCAGGGACAAGGACTAGAAGGCAGGAGTGGACAGGAAAGCTGGCAATAGGAACCCAGGGTTGAGAAGGGACAGTGCTGACATGTCGTGGGGTTGTTAAATATTGTCATAAAACAATATGTGTACTAACTGTTTAATGAGAAACTATTTGTTCTGTAAAGCATCTAAAGTACAATAAAAAAAGGAAAAAAAATAAAGTTGGAAAAAAAAGTATAAAACATAAAAACTATTAAGAGCATCAGCCAATTATAAAAAGATACGTATCGTATAAGATGTCAAAGGAATATTCATCACTTCAATCCATAAAACAACGATGTAATCTCTACTGCCAGAAATTGAGTTACACTAGCATTATGACTCTTAATTGATCACAGGAAACTCTGCCTATTCTCAGAACGACAGTTCAGCTAGAGAACAAGGCAAAATTCTTTTATAGGCTCTAACAGAGATTACAGTTTTTAAAAACTTAAGGTTTCAGATTCATGGAGGTAGTGGGAACTTTAAAGATGATCTGGCCCAACACCTAGAACCACACAGCCAGCTAATGACAAAACCAAGACTAGAATCCAGTTGAACTTAGTCTTCACATAGAGCTCTTTCCCAGCACATTGTCTTATCCCTTTTCAACCCAAATTAGTTCCTGTAAACAACTTAAAACTGCAAGAAACCTTGGAGATATGCTCTAACCTCCCAATTTCTTCATAATGAGAAAAATACACACAAATATTATTTTCTGGCTACACTGATATTTGGAGCACCGAAATGGCAAACTGTGAACAAAAATTGTTCACTGGACTACGGCTACCAACTTCCAAGAGTTGCCAATGTCCTTGGACAAAACCATCCAAAAAATATTCACTGAATTCCTGTGTGCCAGGCACTGTGGTAGGTGCTAGGGATACCATTATAGAAGACCCTTGGTCCTTAAGAGCTCTTGCCCGAAATATAACTCCACACATCTTAAAATAAAGTAGCCTGCCAAGTTGGGTAAAGGATCATCATGTTAACTGAACTGGGACCCATATTCCCCACTGGAGTCTGGTAGCATTCCTAAAAAAAAACAGTCTGGCTGCTAGTGTAACAGCATGGAGAAAAACTGCAAAACAGACTACATGGGTTCTTTCCTTTAAATGAGGAAACTAAGGACCAGAGTGATAAGGGTCACTTATCTTTTCTCTTTATAAGCAACCGTCCCTTCTAAATCAAGACCTGTATTGAATAAATCTTTATTTTTTGAAGACTAAGTTCTTCATCTGTACCTTCATATCCACTTGCTCCACTCTTTCTAAGCTGTCTCTTAGGCATCATTCTCCACCAGCTTGTTCCTTTCAGCCACTTATACCAGCTCCCTCTTCTTCCCCTATGTCTTTACTCAAGCCTGCTCTTCCCTCAGTTACCATCTAATTTCTCCAAATTCAATGCCTCATTTTTTCAAAATCATTCTGTAGGGCCCCATGAAATTTGGCTTCTGTCTCCTCCCCTTTATTTAGATTACCAATGAAATGGTCTTTGGTCTTTTCCTAAGTCCTCATTCTCCTCAAAACCTCTCTGGCTAGACACTTCTGACCAATCTCCTTCTGATATCATCTTCTCCCTCTCTAACACCCAAACTCTCTGATTCTGATTTCCTCCTTATCCCTAACTGTCAGCATTCCTGAGACTTTAACTTAGGTCCTCTGCTTCTCTACACAGATATTTCCCATATACCCGTCCATGTCCATGTCTTCAGTCTCTATCTCTACAACTCTACACTCTACACTAGGCTCTCACATCTAGGAGATCAGCTGGGACTTCCTTACCAAGTTTCACTCATACTTCAAATGCTTTCTGTAAATCTCCCTTTGGGTATACAGCAATCACTTTAGACTCAATACCACCAACTCACCATCTGCTATGCATAATCAAAAACCAAACCAAACCCATTGCTGTCAAGTTGATTCTGACTCATAGCGACCCTGTAGGACAGAGCAGAAAACTGCCCCCGAAGGGTTTCCAAGGCCGTAAATCTTTATAGAAGTGCACTGCCACATCTTTCTCCCATGGAGCAGCTGGTGGGTTCAAACCGCCGACCTTTTGGTTAGCAGCTAAGTGCTTAAGCAATGTGTCACCAAGGCTCCCTTTATCTACTATGCATATCCCTTTCAAAACCATCACCCTGTTCTGACTTCTCCTCCAGAGATGTCAAACTACCTCTAGGGAAGTAGAGACTCTTGAATGAGCCTGCCTGAATTCCTAAGTGGCTAATCCACTTACTAGCTGTGTATCTAGCAAGTTACTAGAGGTTACTAGCAAGTTAACCTCTTTGAGCCTCAATCACCTTATCTATAAAAAGAAGATAACAACAGTACAGTTGTCATAGAATTATTGTGAGCATTAAATAACATATGGAAAGTTCCTAAAATAATGCCTGACACATAAAAAGCAGTCAATAAATATTACCTACTAAACTTTTTATAAGAAGCCCTGGTAGCGCAAGGATTAAGCACTCAGCTGCTAACTGAAAGGTTCCTCCACGGGGAAAAAACCTGGTGATCCGTTCTCGTAAACATTACAGCCTAGGAAACCCTATGAGGTAGTTCTACTCTGTCCAATACGGGCACTATGAGTTGGAATTGACTCGACGACATAACAACAACAACAAAATGTTTTATGGCTAACATTTCACCAGCAGCAAGAACCTCTCAGCTGAATCTACCTAGTCTCCACTGCAGGTCAGTCTTGACCTAGGCTCTGGATCCACTCATACCTTTAAGCAGAGAAAATTTTAAGAAACCCCAGTAGTAACGCAGGACTCATTAACCTTGTTCTTGTTGGTAGGTGCCATCGAGTTGGTTCCAACCCATAGCAACTCTGTACCACAGAACAAAACACTGCCCGGTCCTGCACCATCCTCATAATCGTTGCTATGTTTGAGCCCACTGTTGCAGCCACCATGTCAATCCATCTCATTGAGGATCTTCCTCTTTTTCTCTGACCCCCTACTTTACCAAGCATGATATCCTTCTCCAGAGACTGGTATCTCCTGATTAACATGTCCAAAGTGTGTGAGATGCAACTTGACCAGGGCAAAGTCTTAGAAGCTTCACAGACACATCCAAACGCCCCAAGAGATCAGGCTACCGGGCTGACGGCTGGGGACCATAGTCTCGGGGGACATCTAGCTCAACTGGCATAACGTAGTCTATAATATTCTGCATCCAACTGTGGTGAGTAGCGACTGAGGTCTTAAAAGCCTGAGAGCGGCCATCTAAGACACATCCACTGGTCCCATTCCAGCTGGAGCAAAGGAGAATGAAGAAGACCAAAGACAGAAGGGAAAGATTAGTCCAAAGGACTAATGGACCACAACTACCCACAACCTCCACCAGACTGAGCCCAGAACAACTAGATGGTGCCTGGTTACCAACACTGACTGCTCTGATGGGGATCACAATAGAGGGTTCTGAACAGAGCAGGAGAAAAATGTAGAACAAAATTCAAATTCACAAAACAAAAACAAAAATCCCAGGCCTGCTGGTCTGACAAAGACAGGCGAAACTCCAAGAGCACAGCCCCAGGCATCCTTTTAACTCAGTACTGAAGGCACTCCTGAGGCCCACCTGTGAGCCAAATATTAGACAGCTCTATAGAGCCAACAATAACACACATGAAGGATATGCTTCATAGTTCAATCATGTATACAAGACTAATGGACATGCCAGCCCAAAAGTAAAGACAAGAAGGTAGGAAGGGATAGGAAAACTGTACAAATGGAAACAAGGAAACTGAGGTGGAGAAGGGGAGAGTGTTGATACATCATGGGCTCGGCAACCAATGTCACGAAACAATTTGTGTATCAACTGTTTACCAGAAACTAATTTGCTATGTAAACTTTCACCTAAACCACACACACACACAAAAATACGTGAGATGAAGTTTCGCCATCCTCGCTTCTAAGGAGCATTCTGGCTGTACTTCTTCCAAGACAGACTTATTTGTTCTTCTGGCAGTCGACAGTATATTCAAAATTCTTCACCAACACCATAATTCAAAGGCATCAATTCTTCTTTGGTCTTTTTTATTCACTGTTTAGCTTTCGCATGTATATGAGGTTGACTGAAAATACCATGGCTTGGGTCAGGTGCACCTCAGTCCTCAAAGTGACATAAACCTAGTTCAGATCTTTTAACTCAACTGTTCCCCAGAGCTACCAATCTACAAACTGCATCACAGTTTTGGTTCCCTTCCTGGGTGCTTAAGGACTGCTCAGTCTTGTCCGCTGCCCTAAGGGGCCCCAAGTCATCCAACTCCCAGATGGTTAACAACCATCTCTGAAGTGCCTAGAAGATTGGGCCACTGTGTTTCACTGCTGCACCCCACCCACCTGTTGTCTCTTGGCAAGCCTTTGGAACACAGCCACTGCACGACAGGACTGACATGTCACCTGGCTGGACTTCCCACTGCCTGTAGCTAAATCTTCCAAGAGTCCTTCCTACTTTGGTAGGAGAAGCAGGTTTTGGGACAGAAAATCTGGAGACGGATTTTGGACATGGTAAGTTTAAGGTGTCTATTGGACATCCAAGAGAAAATATTGAATACGCAGTTCATCACCTAAATCTGAAATCTGGGGGAGAGGTTGTGGCTAGAGATACACATTTCGGAGTCCTCAGAATATAGATCAGGTCTGTCTGGCAGAAATTCTGTAGTGATGGAAACATCCTGTATCTGTACTGCCGAATATGGTAGCCACTAGCCACATGTGGCTCGAAATGTGGCCAGGGCAACTAAAAAGCTGCATTGTTCATTTTATTTCATTTTAGTTAATTTAAACTTAAACAGGCACATGTGACTAAAAAAATACCCAAACCCACAGATGTCGAGTCGATTCTCACTCACAGCAACCCTACAGGACAGAGCAGAACTGCCCCATAGGGTTTCCAAGGAGCAACTTGTGGATTTGAACTACTGACCTTTTGGTTAGCAGCCCTGAACTGTTCATTTTATTTAATTTAAATTTAAATAGTCACAAGTGGCTAGTGACTGGCTAGTGACTGCCATATTGGACAAAGCATATATAGACAATATTTAAAGCAATGTGACTGGATGACAACCCTAAATGAATGAGTATAGGTGGAGAAGAGGTCAAAGACTGGGCACTGGGGGAATGCCAACAACATCCATTATTTGTAGTAGGATAAAAATGGAAACAACCCAAATCTCCTTCAAGAATAGAAAAGAAAAATGAACAGTGGCATATTCCCGTAAGACTGTCATTCAGCAGTAAACTCATACATCTATATGGAAGAGCCACAAAAAAAATGTTAAATTAAAAAAAAAGTCAGAGAAATAATTTCTATAAAAGTCAAAAGCAGAGAAACTAAATAATAGATGGTTTAAGATTATATAATCAGATATAGTAGAGCTATAAAGAAAGTCAAAGGAATTATTATCCAAATATACGCTAATGTTACCTCTGGAGGAGAGGGAGAAGGTTACAATTGGGGAGGTGAGCACATTACCTGCTGCCAGTCGATTCCAACTCACAGTGACCCTATAGGACAGATTAGGACTGCCCCATAGGGTTCCAAGAACTGCTGACCTTTTGGTTAACAGCTGAGCTCTTAACCACTGCACCACTAGGGCTCCTTGTCCTGGTTATACACAATGCATAATCCCTCCTCTTGAGTGAGGGCTTAAAAATTACTGTAAGTGTTTTATTTCCTAAACTAGGTGGTGGGTACACAGGTGTTCAGTTTGTTATTCTCCTGTATCATATAAACTCTGACATGTATAATATCTCATAACTAAAAACAGTAAATAAATAAGAGGCAGTCCGAAGGATTAACGGACCACAGCTACCAAGGCCTCCACCGGACTGAGTCCAGTACAGCTAGATGGTGCCTAGCTACCACCACTGACTGCTCTGACCAGGATCACAACAGAGGGTTCTGAACAGAGCTGGAAAAGGATGTAGAACAAAATTCTAACTCACAAAAAAAAGACCAGATTTACTGGCCTAAAGGAGACTGGAGAAACCTCAAGAGTATGGCCCCCAGACACCCTTTTAGCTCAGTGGTGAAGTCATCTCCAAGGTTCACCGTTCAGCCTGGGAGTGGACAGCCCCATAAAACCAAATGGGACTAATGAGGTACATCAGTCCAGGGACAAGGGCCAGAAGGCAGAAGGAGACAAGGAAGCTGGTGATAGGGAACCCAAGGTTGAGTAAGGATAGTGTTGATGTGTTGTAAAGTTGTTAACCATTGTCATAGGGCAACATGTGTACTAACTGTTTAATAAGAAACTATTTTGTTCTGTAAGGCTTCCTCTAAAGTGAGAATAGAAGCACAATTGGAAGAGCATAGTCGATGTCACTGAACTGTGCATGTAGAAATTTTTCAAATGGTGTTATCTTTGGCTATGTATATTTTCACCAAAAAAAAAAAAGGGTCGAGAAGGGAGAGGGTTGACATGTCGTGGGGTTGTTAACCAATGTCATAAAACAATATGTGTACTACTGTTTCATGAGAAACTATTTGTTCTGTAAGCCTTCACCTGAAGTACAATTAAAAAAAAAAAAAAGAGGCAGTACATGGTTAAATGTCAATATATGCTGAACACTTTAAATCATTAATTCAGAAAAGGGAAAGATAACTGTATGACTTGTATAAGGTCTAAAAAGAAGGTAGGATTTAGTCATGTAAAAAAAAGGGGGGAAGGGCATTCCAGAATTGGGAATAAATAGGTCATGTACAGGAAGCAGCAAATTGATGAGTTTAACTGGAGAAGAGGAAAGTTACATTGGAAAGTTAGGCTAGGGTCAGCCCACAGAATGCTTAAATGCCAGGTTGAGAAGTTTGGACTTGATTCTGGAATACTGCAGAACCACTGGTGATGTCTAAGTAAGACAATGGCATGATGAAAGTGGTAAACTAGTAGGATTAATCAGACAGCGCTGCTCAGGATCAACTGATAGGGAGATAAACCCGTTGCCGATTCTGACTCATAGCAACCCTATGGACAGAGTAGAGCTGTCCCGTAGGGTTTCCAAGGAGTGGCTGGTGGATTCGAACTGCCGACCTTTTGGTTAGCAGTCGAGCTCATAACCACTGCACCACCAGGGCTCCAGGAGGGAGACAGGGGGCCAGAAAAATCAGTTAGAAAATTTGTATATGTGAGATATCAGTAAAGATGATCACGACCTGAATTACAATGGTAATGAGGGTCAAGATTACTCCAAGAAACTTTAGGATGAAAGACTCAAGAGGGCTTGGTGACTAACTGTGAAAAGGTAGTGAGGGAGTGAGAGAAAGATTCAAAGATTACTCCAATTTTCAAGTTAAACTGAGAAAAATGATGACAACATATGCAAAAGTAGGGAAAGTAGAGAAAACTGGTTTTGAAGGAAGATCATAACTCATTAATTTGTTCATTCATTTATTTATGCAATAAATACGTTTTGAGCAACTACTATGTGCCAGGCAGAACGTGAAATCTTAAACTCAGGGAGCAGCTTGTGACCACCGTTTTTAAAAGAAGCATGCATAGTTCCATGATAAAAATACTGAATGGCTTTTCAAAACAAACTGAAAGAAGGAACAGAACACAAAGTGGAAATGTTTAGTAAAAGCTCAGAAGTAAAAAAATGGAATGATTCACTATTTGACTGAAAGCTCCTTGAGGGCAGGATTTATGGGCTGTGTTATCATCCCCCACAGTCCTGGGCACAGGGAGTGCTCACTACAGAGTAGGCATTCAAATAATGGCTGAATGAACAGAGAAGAGTGAGGGCAAACTAAAGGTAAGCCAAGGGGGAAGGCCCTTACTGAGGCTCCACAACCCAGAGGAGCTAGAGGGTCTACCTCGCTGGAGGGAGAGTACTAGCCTTGTCACCTGGCTGAAGGGTAGGCTGATCTTCTGGGCACATGTTTTAAAAAAAAAACAACTCATTGCCATCCAGTCGATTCCAACTCACAGCGACCCTAAGGGACACAGTAGAACTGCCCCACAGGGTTTCCAAGTAGTGGCTGTAGATTCAAACTGCTGATCTTTTGGTTAGCAGCCAAGGTCTTAACCACTGTGCCACCAGGGCTCTGGTACATGTTTAGGAGATCTAAAATACCAACTGAAGAACAGAAAGAAAACCAATTCTTACGAATACATACACTGAACTTCTGCTCCACCTGCCAGTCTCTAGTGAAACTGTCACCACCCCTAACTCACAAGGCAGATAGGTAGAATGTAACTTTTTAGTGTGTGTTGACTGGGCTAATGATAATTAAAGATACTCAGGGGTATCCCGTCCTTTTAAACTATTAAATGGCATTTTTTTCTGGTTTAAAGTACTTTAAAAGCCTAAATCTTAAGAGTTCAACCTTGCATACCACTGTTTCAAACCTTTGGAATAGGGAAATACAAAGTAGGGCTGCCTGCAAAGTGAGATGACTGATGCCCTGGGGTCTCAGAGGTTGCCAGGGACTGGGCTATTACTTCCAGTTTTCCCAATAATTCAGACAATTCCACACAGGTCTAACTTATCCAGTATCAATGAACAGAGGACAATGAGGCTGCTTCTTAAATTAACTGAATGCTTTAAGACCATCTCTTTCTCAGGAAGCCAGACCAGGAAATGAATGCCTAAATACTGGCAGAGATAGGATAACAGTTAAGAGCTTGGGCTCTGGCGCCAGAGAGACATGGGTTAAATCCCATCTCTTCCAGTAAAGAGCTGTGTGGCTCTCTGTGTTAACACATTCTTCCTACTATGCACAGTAGGACTGATTACTTTCCTTAAGATTTAAATATGTAGTAGCTATAGATGTTAGTACTTTCCTTCCTAAAACTACACCCTGATCCCTTTGATTGGACTTGTATTTTCCTTAATAGCCTCAAAACCAAAAACCCAAACCCACTACCATAGAGTTGAGTCGATTCCGACTCATAGCGACCCTCTACGACAGAGTAGAACTGTCCCATAGGGTTTCCAAGGAGCTGCTGGCAGATTCGAACTGCTGACCTTTTAGTTAGCAGCCGTAGCTCTTAATTACTGCACCACCAGGGCTCCTTAACAGTTTCAGCCACCCAGTTTTAGGGTAGAGCTTTCTAGATGGTTGATCTCATTCATTATGCTTTGAATCTCCTTCTCTGAGTTTCCCTCTCTTAGAACAATCCTATCTTGAAGTTCTGGCTGGTCAATCTATGCTCTGGACTTCATCAATGAAAATGAGGAGCAGTGGGAGAAAACTACAGAAGAAATCGAATTATAACTAGAACATACAAAATATTTGGTTGTATAAAACTGTTCAAGTTGATTTTTTTTTTTTTTAACCACAAATTCTGTGAGCTGGAGACAGTATGCAGCTAAAGCCAAGGCTATTACCAATGAATTAAGGACAAAAGTGTTCTGACCCAAAAGTAGGCAGTAGGAGGTACCCTACGCTCACCACTCCCACTTCTCTAAGCTCTGAGATCTTTATGCATGTTGTAGTGGGTTTTGCAGGTTAGTGAGAAATAGAGAAGAGAAAACAAGTTCCACAGATTCTTCATTTGCATCTGTCCTTTTTAGTGCCACCACAACCATCCTGGTTCAGGCGTTTAAGACTAAATCCCAACCAGTTTCTCAGCCTCAGGTCTCTCTCTGCTCCCTTATGTCCTGCACACAGCCACTAAACTAATTTCCTAAACTACCAATTTCATCAGATCACTCCCCAGATCAAAAATTTATTTATGGCTTCCTACCTACTATTCACTGGGAAAAGTCCAAACCAAAATTCAAAGCCCAGGCTAGCATTATCCTTCTCTTATAATGCAGGACTTGTTTCCTCCTAATTCCCCCAGGGAAACTCTCTAAGGCTCCAGCAAAACTACAAAACAAACTACCTGCGCACGTAGGCTGGATAAAGCCCATCCCCACCCCACTGCCTTTCCTTCAAAGGCCAAGCCAGGCCTCCTCCTCTATCTCTGGCCCGCACTGTGCTCCTAAGGCACACACCGCCAGTACGGCCTATCTTCTGACCCTGGTGAAACACATCTTTATAAGCTGGCATCTCTATCGGCTCCAACCAACTCCAAGTTTCTTGGAAGCCAGACAACATAATACTTACAGTCTATCACAACGCCCTAAACTTAGTGGGTCCTAAACACTACCGATTAAAACCAGAAGAGGTTCAAATAATGTACATAAGTAGGGTAAGACAATACTGCCTATCTTTGCCAGTTCCCCTCTATTCACAGTAAAGAGTATTCAGCGTTCACTACAAGACTGAAATTCCTAGTATACACTGAGCAGCGGTGAAGTGGAGAGCGCACGTCGCTGGATGGCAAAAAAACCACTGCGTTCTAATCCTAGTTTTGCCACAATCTCTGCAACCGTGGGGAAATCACAAAAATCTCTCTGGGCCTCCGTTATCTCAGCTGTGAAACAAGGGAGCTGCTGTGGAGGATCCCACGGTCTCTTTGAGCTCCCAAATTCCCCCCGACAGGAAACTCAACACTCTTCTACTCAACTAAGGCTGGGGGAGACAAACTTTTACAGTTCCCACGCGGGCATTTCCATATATTACTGGAAACTCAATCCCCATATGAAAAAGCAGGGATGACAGAGAGGTGAGAAGTGGTCTCCCTGGACCCTCCGGATCCCTTTAACGCGTGGCAAGGGACAGTCCGCCTAGGGTTCCTGGCCCCCGAGAGGAAGACTCCTGAGAGTGGCGCGGCGCGGCTCTCGGGAGCGGGCCGGGGTGACTCAGTCCGCGCCCCGCGCCCCCCGCACTTGTGACACAGGCCCCGTGACCCCGGGTCACGGCCCCCATCCCCCCTCACCGACCTTAGGGGCGCCCACCTCCCCTGGCCAAGACTCCCGCTCCCGCCCGGCAAGCTGCCCTTCCGGGCCCTGCGGCGGCCTCGGCGCGGCCGACCGGGCCCCAGGCTGGCGGGACGGGCGGTGTGAGGGGCGGCGGCGGCTGCTTTAAGTGCTGAATCACCACTTTGCAACCGGAGCTCCAAACCACCGTGACCCGTGGGCCCTGAGGGCCGAGGCGCTGCGCTCCACTTACCTATAGAGGTGTTCCAAGGGCGACAGGTGGGCGCTGAGGACGGAGCGGAAGGTACTGGGCAGCGCACTGTGCAGCAACCACGCTAAGAGGTACCGCATAGCCCAGCGCAGCCGCCGGGATCACCGCGAACGCTTCCTTCTTGCGCCGGGAGCCGGCCCTGCGCACTGCGCATGCTCAGTCCGCCGCGCTGCGCCGCCTCCCGGGAGTCGCGGAGTAGCACCAGCTGCTCCGGCTTTTGCCCGGAGCCGGACGGGGCGAAGACGGCGGGCGGCCAGGTCTGATCTGAGCTGGGGGGCGGGATGGGATCCGGCCGGGGAGCTTCAGGAGTCTAGCAATCAGGCTTTCCCGGGCGGAGAGGATCCCAGCTGGATCACGTGTGAGGGCTCACCCGGGCGCACGTGTGAGTGCGGCGGTGTGTATCTGGCTGTGTGGAGGTGGCTCATGAACACTGTGAGGGCACAAGGAGTCATGTTTGCGGAGGCGCCCCCAACGTCGGGAGTCTTGGCGGTGCAGGTGTTGTATAAGGGCCGCCCACGCTGCAGCCACACAGAAAACAAATCCGCGGCACCCGGGCTCCTTCTAGAGGGCAGTGAGGACGTGGGCAGCCTAGGCACGGACGCGCTGGGGGCCTGGGGAGAAGTCAGACCCGGAGGGGTCCAGCTCCTCCGAGAGGGAGGCTGGGCCCTAGAGGAATTTTGCATCTTGGGGAAGCTAGCACCTCTTCAGAGAGGAAGGTGGAGTTGGGACAGGCCTCAGCACGGTAAGGCTTTTATGGATTCTCACATCCTGAATAGAAACTACTACTGGTAGTAGTACTAGTACTACTGCTGTCGTCGACCTACTTCAGTCATTACTTTTAAGACAAGACTTTTCTCCCTGGTGGTTTTATAGTGCTTTGCATCCACGGACAACCTAATAGTTCTTATGGATCAGACTTCCCATTACATTATTTTACGGAGGCCCGTAAGGAAGAGAGGAATTAGGGATGGTGACTCCCCAGCTTAAGTGTTTTTAGGTTTCTGGTGTGGCCGACGGAAGAGGACAGCCAAAAAACGTGCCCAGAATCATATTGTTGCTCAAATGGAAATTCGGTTGTTGTTGTTAGGTGCCGTGGAGTCATTTCCGATTTATAGCGACCTTTTATATAACAGAAAGAAAGGTTGCCAGGTCCTGCACCATCCTCACAATGGTTCTTATGTTTGAGCCCACTGTTGCAGTCACTGTGTCAGTCCATCTCGATGAGGGACTTCCTCTTTTTGTGCCGACCCTCTACTTTACCAAGCATGATGTCCTTCTCCGGGGACTGGTTCCTCCTGATAACATGCCCAAAGTAGAAGAAAGGAAGTCTCGCCATCCGTGCTTCTAAGGAGCATTCTGGCGGTACTGCCTCCAACACAGATTTGTTCTTCGGGCAGTCCACGATATAGTCAGTATTCTTCAGTAGGCACCATAGTTTACTTCAGTAGGGGGCACCTTTAAACAAACCAAACCCGTTGCCGTCGAGTCGATTCCGACTCATAGTGACCCTGTAGTTTCCAAGGAATGCCTGGTGGAATGCCGACCCTTTGGTTAGCAGCCGTAGCACTTAACCACTACGCCACCCGGTGGATGCTTTATCGAAGAGATAGGTACCCAGTGGCCTTTTTACAATGAGGGTTCACCAAAAGGCAAACATTTGGATAAAAAATGAGGTCAAAAGTACTACAAGCCTTTTGGTGATGTCTGCAAGTAGATGTTTTTAAGAACTTTTGAGGTACACTCAATTCTAGACTGGTCATGCATCTTGGAGCAGCTCCTCAGAGTTTATGCACTTTCTGAATACATTTGTACTCAATGAAATTTATAACTAGATTGATGTCAGGGGTAGATTCAGGTTTTGTAGGGCCTGAAACATACACAATTTGTGTGACCTCTTTAAGAAAGAGAATACAAATTATGAATACAAAATTAGGAATCAAACTAAAATTAGTATTTACAATATTAATATTTAATATTTACAACAACAGAATAAGTCACAACCAATTACTCGAGACTTGAAGACCTTTTCTTCTGAGATCTGTTTACACTGTTAATTAGGAATGCCTGAAAATGCTTCCAACAACCTGGCTTCCCCTCTAAGACTCTCAGCAACTCCCAGTTGTGGTCAGTGCAAATAACAGGCCCTGAAGTTTTAAAATTTCATTTGTTTCATAGTAAATCCACCTCTGGTTGGAGTGGATGTTACTAGCATAAGAGAGGATAGTATTAATACAGTCTCAGGAGGGAGGTGGTAAGAAGCTAATAATTTTGAAGGTCTACTGTGTGTCTAGCATTGTATATAGATCCATTATTAATCTTCACAACCACCTCCTGAAAAGGATGTTTCCCACTTACCAGAGATGAAGCTCAGGCTTAGAGAGGTGAAGTAACTTGCCCACAGTTGCACAAAAAGAGTAAAGCTTGAATTTGAACCCAGGACTGTCCGATCCCAAAATGCGCTCTTAGATTCATTCATTGGCTTGACAAGTATTTATTGAGTGCCTTCTAGGTGCCAGGTACTATTAAAGATGCTGGGGATATAGCAGTGGATAAAAAAGACAAAAATTTCTGTCTTATGGAGCTTAGCTTCTAACTGGGTAGGAGAAACAGACAATAATCAAGTAGATGAATGTGATGAAAAGTGCTCTGAAGAAAAATAAACAGGATAAAGGGATAGGAAGTAATGGGGTAGGAGGCTATTTTAAATGGGATGGTCAGGAAAGGCCTCTCTGAGGAGGTAACATTTGAGCAGAGCCTAGAATGATGAGAAAAAGTGGGCAATGTGAAGATCTAGGGTAACAGCAAGTGAAAAAATGAAAAGGCCTTGAGATGTGTTTGAGGAATAGCAAGAACACCACTAAGGCTAGAGTAGACTAACTCAAGAGAATGTAGTAAGATACAGTAGGCAGAGGCCAAATCCCTGACTGCATTATAGAGCTTAGAAAGGAGCTTGGGTTTTATTGGTATTTTACTCTTTTTGTTGTTGTTTTTATTGGTATACCAACAATGTACCAAGCATTGTGCTATGCAGTGAGGAATCAATGGTACCAAAAACAGAGCTCCTGCCTTTATGTATGTAAACACACACATTCAGAAATAAAAACAAACCTCTCAGCATATATGTATATTTGTTTAAAATGTAAAATGTATATATAATTGTTTTTAATAATATCTCATTTGCTCAAATAAGCCAGTGTTTTTAATTTGCTCAGGTAATTAAGTTGTAACTTGATTTATTTTTAGCTTTATTTATTTATTTTTTATTGTACTTCAAGTGAAGGTTTACAGAACAAATAGTTTCTCATGGAAAAGTAGTACACATATTGTTTTATGACATTGGTTAACAACCCCACGACATGTCAACCCTCTCCCTTCTTGACATTTTTTTTTTTTTTTGGTGAAAATATACGTAGCCAAAGATACACCATTTCAAAAATTTCTGCATGCACAGTTCAGTGACATCGACTACGCTCTACCAATTGTGCTGCTATTCTCACTTTAGATGAAGATTTACAGAGCAAAACAGTTTCTCAGTAAACAGTATACATGTTGCCCTATGACAATGGTTAACAACCTCACAACACATCAACACTATCCTTACCTAACCTTAGATTCCCTATCACCAACTTTCCTGTCCCCTTCTGCCTTCTAGCCCTTGTCCCTGGACTGCTGTGCCTCATTAGTCCCATTTGGTTTTATGGGGCTGTCCGATCCCCAGCTGAACGGTGAACCTCGGAAGTGATTTCACCACTGAGCTAAAAGGGTGTCTGGGGGCCATACTCTCGGGGTTTCTCCAGTCTCCTTTAGGCCAGTAAATCTGGTCTTTTTCTTGTGAGTTAGAATTATGCTCTACATCCTTCTCCAGCTCTGTCCAGAACCGTCTGTTATGATCCCAGTCAGAGCAGTCAGTGGTGGTAGCCAGGCACCATCTAGCTGTACTGGACTCAGTCTGGTGGAGGCCTTGGTAGCTGTGGTCCCTTAGTCCTTCGGACCGGTATTTTATTCTTAATGTGGTTTAAGAAAAAAAGACCCTGGAAGATTTTGAACAGGGAAGGGACTTGATTGGTTTTATGTCTTTGGAAGATCATTCTAGCTTCTGTGTGGAAAATATACTTTAGGGCAGTGGTCTTCAAACCTTTTTACACCTTTCCCACCTAAAATAACTTTGAAAAACTGTATTACCCTCATAGATTTTTCATTACAAGATTAGCTGCAAAACTAATTTCTGGAATGTTATAAATTTTGGCGTTGTTAAACAAAACTGTTACATCACTTTTAAATTACATAATAGTCATCAGCCCAGGGGCAAGAAGGAGAAGGCAGGAGGAGACAGAAAAACTGGTAATGTGGAACCCAAGGTTGAGAAGGGGAGAATGTTGACATGTCATGGCGTTGGCAACCAATGTCACATAACAATAGGTGTATTAACTGTTTAATGAGAAACTTGTTTCCTCTGTAAACCTTCATCTAAAGTACAATAAAAATTTTTTTAATAAATAAATTACATAATAGTAACTAGATACTGTACCTACCACCTTCCTTTAAAAAACAAAAACACATAAACAAGCTCTTCTTTGCCAGTAGAGGACTTTACATACTTATTTATTTTCTTTTTAAATTCAGTATTTCCATCCCACTATCCCTTCAAAATTTTATCCTAATGTTATACACTTGAAAGCCTTTTATAGGTACCTTCTTTCTTCTTGGAGCCCTGGTGGCACAGTGGTTAAGAGCTACTGCTGCTAGTCAAAAGGTTGGCAGTTCGAATCCACCAGCCACTCCTTGGAAACCGTATGGGGCAGTTCTACTCTGTCCTGTAGGGTCACTACGAGTCAATGGGTTTGATTTTGGGTTTTTTTGGTTTCTTCTCTATCTTGAAAATACGTAAAGTTTAAAAAACTAAGGCTCTACTTGTTAAAAATTGTTCTGAATTGAATTGTCATTACAGTTATAGTACATAACTGATCATGAAAACATAAATATATTTGTCAATTTTTAAATTATTGAACATCGAATGTAAATTTTTATTGTAAATGTGTCTTGATGAGATGAATGGGGCTTTTTTTTTTTTTCCTTAATTAGCTCATGTATCTACGGGTGAATATTAGCTATTGCTAGATGGAGGCTGTTATTGTTGGTAGGTGCTGTTGAGCCAATTCCAACTTACAATGATGCTATGAGATTGAGGCAGGGCTTAACATATTTCTGTTTATTCTTTTTATAGATGCAAGTAATAAAAAATTTAGTTTACATAAGTAGATGGGAATGGAAAGAGTACTGTGATATAGGTTGTTTTGGGCTCCTTCCACATTATATGCTAAAAAAATATTTTTACTGGTCTATATATTGACAATTGTATTAATTCTTCAATTTTGTTGGAAACAATACACTGGAATCCTTCTGACTTATAAAAGGATTTGTTCCCAGTAATTACTCATTTACTGTCTCAGTGAGCAATAATATTTTACATTTTCCCTTTGTTTAGCATGCAAAGGTTGTTACATTCTAAGGTAGTAAACTATAGTATGCCAACCTGTCTTTTGTAAAGTGGAGGAAGGGCTTTTGTAGGGCGTGGGGGAAGCAGGCTTATTCTCAGGCTGCTTTTTAAGGATGAACACACACAGATGTTGGTGATCTGAAAATTGATTCTTTTAAAACTCTCCAGACCAGGAATTTGGTTTGACCCCTGGGTAAACCAGTTAAAAGATGATTGCATTAGTCCAGCGGAGAGATGGTGTTGACTTGGATTGGGTGGTTATCAGTGGAAGTGGTTGAAGATCAGGGAAAAGGCCAAAGCTGAAGGTATACATTTTGGGTTCAATAGCCAATAGATGGTATTTAAAGCTATGAGATTGGATGAGAAAATCTAGGGAGTGAGACAGAGAAGAAACAAAGCCTGAGGATTAAGTCCTTGAACTCTCCAACATTATAGAGGTCCAGAAGAGAAGATTCAGCAAGAAGACTGAGAAACTGTGGCTAGTGAATTAAGAGGAAAACCAGAAGCCAAGAAAAGAAAGTATTTCAAGGAGGGAGTGATCTACTATGTGAAATGCTATTGAGAGGTTAGTAAAATGGGGACTGAGACTGACCACTGGTTTGGCAAGATGGAAGCCATTGGTAACCTTGACAATTACGTAGTTTCAGTGGATTGGTGGGGCTGAAAGCTTACTTGGAGTGAGTTGAGTAGAGGATGGTGAAGAAGTGGAGACAGCCCATTAAAAAGAGTCAGACACGTAATAAGCATTCAATAAATGTTAAATCTGTTCTCTCCTTGTAGAGATGAATAAAATGACAATATAATCAATTCATCATTATTGCTTATTTGAGGGATCACTAACAGATCTTTATATATTTCCCAAACTGTTGATTATTTTCATTCTTCATTTGAGTAAAATGAAGTTTTGCACTGTTTGCTCCCTTTCCTAAACCCATTCATCACTGTCCAAAACTATATTTGAAAACCAAAGTGTAATCTTTCTCACCTTCACACAATCAAGTTTAAGGTGTGAACCACCTAGACACCTAGTTTAGAAGCAGAAAACAGTAATGCCCTGAAGTCATTCCTTGTCTCAGATAGAAACATTAGAAATGTATTCAAATATGAGTATTCTAATACCTGAAGCCAAAAATAAATTATGTTTTGGTTCATCTGTCTTACTGTTCCTTTCTATTAGCCCAAATAGAGTTCACCAAAGAGCTGAGTCAGGAGTTCCTAATGAATCACAAAACACAACCAAATAAAAAAGGAAGCCCAGTGGCAGATTGGCACCGATTCCCTAATGGGTAGCATTCAGAAGAATGTCTTTAGTGTTAATCTAACCTATTGTCTTGTTATATACAGGTTAGATTAGCCCTTAACCTATTGTCTTGTTACATACTCTAAATGAAAATAATATGAGATCTAAATTCTAAATCCAGTAGCTCAGAATTTTGTGTTAATTCACTACAGAGGAAGTCAGCACAACTGGACTAAACCTAAAGCTAAGAAGTTTCCTAAATACAACCAAACACTTTGAGGGACAGAGTAGCAGGGGCAGGTGTCTGGGGACTGTGGTTTCAGGGGACATCTAGGTCGACTGGCATAACAAAGTTTTTTAAGAAAGTGTTCTGCATCCCACTTTGGTGAGTGGCATCTGGGGTCTTAAAAGGTTGTGCGTGGCCATCTAAGATGCATCAATTGGTCCCAACCCACCTGGAGTAAAGGAGAATGAAGAACACCATGGACACAAGGAAAGTATTAGCCCAAGAGACGGAAAGGGCCACAAATCAGAGACTTATCAGCCTGAAACCAAAAGAATTAGGTGGTGCCTGGCTACCACAATGACTGCCCTGACAGGGAACATAACAGAGAATCCCTGATGGAGCAGGAGAAAAGTTGGGTACAGAACTCAAATTCTAGTAAAAAGACCAGACTTAATGGTTTGATTGAGACTGGAGGGACCCCAGAAGACATGGCCCCCAGACTCTCTGTTAGCCCAAAACTAAAACCATTCCTGAGCCCAACCCTTCAGACAAAGATTAGACTGGACTATGAGACATAAAATGATACTGGTGAAGAGTGTGCTTCTTAGCTCAAGTAGATACATGAGCTAAATGGGCAGCTGCTGTCCAGAGGTGAGATGAGAAGCCAGAGAGGATCAGGAGCTGGTTGAATGGACACAGGAAATCCGGGGTAGAAAGGAAGAGTGTGCTGTCACAGTATAGGGAGAGCATCTAGGGTCACAAAACAATTTATGTATAAATTTTTGTATGAGAGACTAACTTGAATTGTAAACTTTCACTTAAAGCACAACAATAAAAAAAATTGTGTTAATAACTAGAGAGAAAGTATACTTAAGTAATTAATAACAAACCAAAAATTAAAATTGATTCTTAATTATTCAACAAATGTTTACTGAGTGTGGGTGCATAACCCTATGATGGTCACAAAGATGAATAACGAAGTTCTACCCTCAAGTAGTTTTTGCTGGGGTAGAAGACAGTAACTCCCAAAGGGAAGGGGCGTTCCTAATGTCTGTTTAGTTTCCACCGTCCCCAAAGCATGCAGCACATGCTCAAAAAATACTTATTAAAGAAATCAATAAATTGGATACCTGGTTCAGTGTAACATAAAATTCCACCATATCATGTTCCAGCCCCAACCCACCTATATTAGTTTCCTGTGATTGCTGTAACAAATTACCACAACCTTGGTGACCTAAAACAAGAGAAATATATTCTCTTACAGTTCTGGAAGCCAGAAGTCTGAAATCAAGGTGTCGGCAAAGCCGTACTCTCTCTGGAGGCTATAGGGGAGAATCTGTTCTTTGCCTCTTCCAGCTTCTGGAGGTTGGCAAGTTTCTTGGCATCACTCCGATCTCTGCTTCCATCTTCACATTCCCTTATCCTCTGTGTATCTTCTGTTATGAGGACGCTTGCCACTGGATTTAGGGCACACCCATGTAATCCAAGATGATCTCATCTCAAGATTCTTTAATTACACCTGCAAAAAAATAAATATAAACAACTCTATTTCCAAGTAAGAAAACACTCACAGGTTCCCAGGAATAGGATATGGACATATCTTTTGGGAACAACTATCTTTCCGCCCTCTAACCTGTCCTCCCCTAACTCCATTTCACACACTTGTCATAGTCACTTGATACAGCAATACCAACCTGTCAATGCTCTAACAACTTTCAAGCCAAGCTGAAATGCCATTTTCCTTCATTTCCTTCCCAATCCCACACACCCCATTGAAAATAATCACTCCCTGATCTGAGCTGCCAGAGCAGTCTACCACTCTCTCAAAGCACTTATTTGAATCCTAACTTTCCATACTTGACTGTAAGAACTTTAAGATTAGAATGATGTCCTAGTCATTTCTGTATTCCAACTGGCAGCAACCACAGTGCTTAGTATATGCTTGTCAAATACATGCTTGCTGAATCTGATCAAGCTTCTAGATTTAACTACCATTTGCAGAACATACAGGGGACAAGGAGCCCTGGTGGCTCAAGCAGTTAAGCACTCAGCTGCTAACTGAAAGGTTGACGATTTGAACTCACCCAGCCACTCCTTGGGAGAGAGACTTGGCAATCTGCTTCCATAAAGATTGCAGCCATAGGAAACCCTATGGGGCAGTTGTCACATGGGGTCACTATGAGTCAAAAAATGACTTGATGGCACCCAACAACAAACGATAACAGGACAAAGAAACTAGGGCTTCAGACCGGTTTGTTTTGGTTAAAACCCCTGTTGAGAATTTGCATTTCCACCCCAGATACAGTGAATCAGAATCTACATTTTAACAAGATCTCGAGGTGATTCTTATATATAATACATTTTGAGAACCACTACTCTATTTATGGAGCTCTGGTGGTGCAGTGGTTAAGAGCTCCACTGTTAACCAAAAGGTCGCCAGTTTGAATCCACCAGCTGCTCCTTGGAAACCTTATGGGGCAGTTCTACTCTGTCCTATAGGGTCACTATGAGTCAGAATTGACTCGACAGCAACTGGATTGGTCTTTTGGGTTGGTACTCTACTAGTGGTTCTCAGAATTTGTCCCTAACCAGCAGCATTAGCATCGCGTGGGAACTTGTTAGAAGAGCAAATTCTCAGCAGGGGTTGAATTTTCGTTTCTAATGAACCGGAAGCCCTGAAAGAAACATGTTAAATGTTACCATAAGGATAAAAACTAAAACCAAACCGATTGGTGTCAAGTCCATTCTGACTCATTGCAACTCTATGTGTGCAGAGTAGAACTGCCCTCCATGCAGTTTTCAAGGCTGTGATCTTTCAGAAGTAGATTGACAAGCCTATCTTCCAAGACCACTCTGGATTAGTGTTGTTAGGTGCTGTTGAGTCGGTTCCAACTTACAGCAACCCTTTGTACTACAGAACGAAACACTGCCTGGTCCTGCGCCATCCTCACAATTGTTGCTATGTTTGAGCCGATTGTTGCAGCCACTATGTCAGTCCATCTCGTTGACGGTCTTCCTCTTTTTTGCTGACCCTCTACCAAGCATGATGTCCTTCTCCAGGGACTGGTCCCTCCTGATAGCATGTCCAAGGTATATGAGATTAAATCTCTCTATCCTTGCTTCTAAGGAGCATTCTTGATGTACTTCTTCCAAGACAGATTTGTTCATTCTTCTGGCAGTCCATGGTATATTTAATATTTTTTGCCAGCATTATAATTCAAAGGCATCAGTTCTTCTTCGATCTTCCTTATTCATCGTCTAGCTTTCGAATGCATATGGGGCGATTGAAAACACCACGGTTTGGGTCAGGTACAGCTTAGTCCTTAAAGTGACAGCTTTGCTTTTCAACACTTTAAAAAGATCTTTTGCAGCAGATTTGTCCAATGCAATGCGTCACTAAATTTCTTGACTGCTGCTTCCATGGGCATTGATTGTGGATCCAAGTAAAATGAAATCCTTGACAACTTTAGTCTTTTCTCCATGTATTAAAATGTTGCTTATTTGTCCAGTTGTGAGGATTTTTGTTTTCTTTATGTTGAGGTGTAATCCATACTGAAGGCTGTGGTCTTTGATCTTCATCAGTAAGTGCTTCAAGTCCTCTTCACTTCTGGCAAGCAAGGTTGTGTCATCTGCGTATTGCAGGTTGTTAATGAATCCTCCTCCAATCCTGATGCCCCATTCTTCTTCATATAGTCCAGCTTCTCAGATTATTTGCTAAGCATAGAGACTGAATAAGTATGGTGAAAGATACAACCCTGATGCACACCTTTCCTGACTAAACATGCAGTATTCCCTTGTTCTGTTGGAACCACTGCCTCTTGGTCTATGTACAGGTTCCTCAAGAGTATAATTAGTGTTCTGAAATTCCCATTCTTTGCAATGTTATTCATAATTTGTTATGATCCACACTCTCAAATGCCTTTGCATAGTCAATAAGACACAGGTAAACGTCTTTCTGGTATTCTCGGCTTTCAGCCAGGATCTGTCTGACATCAGCAGTGATATCCCTTGTTCCAGGTCCTCTTCTGAATCTGGCTTGAATTTCTGGCATTCGCTGTTGATGTACTGCTGCAACCACTTTTGAATGATCTTCTGCAAAATTTTACTTGTGTCTGATATTAATGATAGGGCAGTTTGCCCCTGGCCTTGTTCTGACTGATGATATTGAGCTTTTCCATCGTCTCTTTCCACAGATGTAGTTGATTTGATTTCTGTCTGGGTTAGTAGTCAAGTGCTTGACCTGATTGCAGCACCCAGGAAATCCTTACTATAAGAATAAACTAAAACCAAACTTGTCATCAAGTTGATTCTGACTCAAAGCAACCCGATAGGACACAGTAGAACTACCCCATAGGGTTCCCAAAGCTGTAATCTTTAGGGATGCAGACTGCCACATCTTTCTCCCAGGGGGTGGCTAGTGGGTTCTAACTGCCAACCTTTTGGTTAGCAGCTGAGCTCTTAACCGTTATGCTACCAGAGCTCCTACCATAAGACTACAGTCAGCAAAATTTAGAACATTTTGAACACTACAGGACAAGTGACCTGATTTCTTTGACAAATAAATTGAAAAATAAAAAAAAGGAAGGAGAAGCCTATGAATTAAAAGGAACTTAAAATTGTCTAGCAGTGACAAGCTACTTACAAAAGTTGATATGAAAATGCAAAGGGTCAAGAAGAAGCAAGCCAATCTTGACGAAGAATCTGGAGTGCTTCCCATTGCCGTGGAGTCGATTCCAACTCATAGTGTCCCTAAAGGACAGAGTGGAACTGTCCCAACGGTTTCCAATGCTGTAATCTTTTAGAGAAGAGCCCTGGTGACACAGCAGTTAAGTGCTATGGCTGCTAACCAAAAGGTTGGCAGTTCAAATCCACCAGCTCCTCGTTGGAAACCCTGTGGGGCTGTTCTGCTTTGTCCTATAGGGTTGCTCTGAGTCGGAATTGACTCAACAGCAACAGGTTTTTTAATCTGTATGGAAGCTGACTGCCACATATTTCTCTCGCAGAGAAGCTGGTGGGTTCCAACCACCAACCTTTTGGTTGGCAGCTGAGCGCTTAACCACAGCATTACCAAGGCTCCTTTCTGGAGCACTTACGCTACCAGATATTAAGAGTTATTATTATGCTATAATAACTGACACAATGTGATATTGGAACTAGAGTAGACAAATAGGCCTTGACTGGTAATATTACTATAACTGCACACACGACCCAGCAACTTCACTTCTAGCTATATACCCAACAGAAATGTGAACATATGTTCAACAAAATACATGCACTAGAATGTTCACAGCAGCACAATTGGTAATAGCCCTAAGCTGGAAACAAACCAAATGTCCATCAACAGTAAAGTGGAAAAGTAAACTGTAACATACTCACGCAATGGAATTCTGTACAGCAATGAAAATGAACAAATAATAATTATACTCAACAATACAAATAGATCTCACAAACATGGTGAAAGAAGCCAGACACAAAAATATACTGCTTGATTCCATTTATATAAAGTTGAAAACCAGGTAAAACTGGTCTGTAGTGTTAGAAGTCAGGTTAGTCATTACTGCTGGAGTGGCAGTGACTGAAAGGGTAATAAGGGAGATTTCTAAGGTGTGTCTTACGTGAGTGTTCAGTTTGTAAAAACAGCTTTACACTTAATGCTTGCTTCTCTGTTTGCAACACTTGAATAAAATATTCAAAAAGAGGTAAAATACAAAACAAAAAAGAGACACATATTAACCAGATGAAATGTTTGGATCTTGCTTGGATCCTAATTTGTAAAACTCATTGTGAAAAAGAAACATTCATTTATGAGATAATCAGGAAAGTAGGAATGCTGGCTAGATATTTGATGATATTAAAGAACTGTTATTTTTTAAGGTGTGATAGTAGTGAGTGTAGCTGTATTTTCATTTATTTATTTATATTTTGATTCCTGATCTTTGAAATCTATACTAAAATATTAACAGATGAAACAATATGATTCCTGGTATTTGGTTCAGAGTAATTTAGTGAAGAATGCAAGGGTAGGGAGGAAGTAAAGGAGAAACAATATTCGCTGTGAACTGATCATTATTGAAGCTAGGTATTGGATGCTTGAGGCATTAATTAAACTATTCTCTTTGCTTTTGTGTATGTTTGAAACTTTTCATAATAAAATGTTTAAAAATGTATATTAGTTTTAAGCACAGTACCATTCTAGAGTAATAGCTAAAAAGCAACATGCATTTTTAAAACACTTGTAGATGCATGATTTATTAATTTTAAATTTGTTAAAAGTTTTCCTAAGTGAATCATACATGTAAGTGTTTAAAGAAGTTTGAGTTACTTTATGGGCAGTATTTGAAATATTAATATAAAAATCTATAATTATATTTTCTACACTTAAGAACTTTTCATTTATCCATTCAAGAAATGTTACAGACCCAGGCTTTGCTTTAGATGTTGAGGATACACCAGAGAAAAGAGCAACCAGGCTTCTGTTGTTGTGGAGTTTATACTGTGGTGAGAGAGATAAACAAGTAAACTAATACTTATATAAAATAATTACATACGGTGATTAAAATAACATTAGTGTAACCAGAGTGGGTTATACTGCTGTCCAGCTTATCCCAAGTAGTGGTTTTGGGACTCTTCCTCCATCACCGCTACTGTCCCTCTGGGAGGGGAGAGGTGGCTAGGATTTCACCATCTGTATTAAGAGGCTTATGCATGTCCTGGGCTGTTGCCAAGGAGAATGTCCAAACGGGATAGTTTAGGTGGGAGCTCAGCAAAATGTCAGAGCATAGGAAGCAGTGTTTGGACTGTGTAGGCAACTGTCAACAGAGAGCCAGTTTCTGTGGCCCTTCTCACAGGCTAACTCTCCATGGATTCCCCATCGTCCATACTTTTATATATATATGTACACACGCACACCCCTACCTCAAAACCAAACCCGTTGCTGTCGAGTCGATTCCGACTCATAGCGACCCTATAGGACAGAGTAGAACTGCCCCATAGAGTTTCCAAGGAGCGCCTGGCAGATTTGAACTGCCGACCTTTTTGGTTAGCAGCGGAACTCTTAATCACTACGCTATCAGGGTTTCATATATATATATTTACAACCCTTGACCTCCTCCGTGGACTTCTTCCCCCTACACCCTGTTCTCTCCACCAAACATCCCAGCCAGGAGAATCTCAACTAGAGGTTGAAGGTTGGAGATGGGTGGTCATCTACCTCTCTCTCAATCACTGTCTTGCTTAGGGCTGTCTCAAGACCCCCCTCCCCCAACTCTTTAAAAAAAATTTTATTATGGTAAAACATATACAATTTGCCATTTTTAAACATTTT
>NW_004443943.1:19447027-19461951 GCF_000243295.1 Trichechus manatus latirostris
ATGAGACCAGTGGAGTATCTTAGATGGCCGCTCACAGGCTTTTAAGACCCCAGACACTACTCACCAAGGTAGAATGTAGAGCATTATCTTTATAAGTAGTTTCATGCCAATTGAGCTAGATGTTTAAACATTTTTAAGTATACAATTCAGTAACAGAAATTACATTCATCATGTTATGCAACAATCACCAATATCCATTCACAATTTTTTCCATCACCCTTAACACAAATCCCTTAAGCAATGAGTCCCCTTATCCCCCTTCTTCCCACCACTGGTAACTGCTAATGAACCTGGGTCTCTATGCATTTACCTATTATAGATACTTCTGTTTGACTTATTTCACTCAGCATAATGTTTTTAAGGTTCATCCATGTTATAGTATATATCAGGGCTTTATTTCTCTTTATAGCTAATATTCCATTGTATGTATATACAACATTTTGTTTATCCATTCATCTGCTTATGGACATTTGTTTCCACCTTTAGGCTATTGTGAATAGTGCTGCAATGAACATTGGTGTACAGGTATCTGTGTTCCTGTTTTAATTCTTTTGAGTGTATACCTATGTTATGGATTGAATTGTGTCCCCCCAAATGTGTGTCAACTTGGCTAGGCCATGATTCCCAGTATTGTGTGATTGTCCACCATTTTGTCATCTGATGTGATTTTCCTATGTGTTGTAAATTCTACCTCTATGATGTTAATGAGGTAGGATTAGTGGCAGTTATGTTAATGAGGCAGCACTCTATCTACAAGATTAGGTTGTGTTTTAAGTCAGTGTCTTTTGAGATATAAAAGAGAGAACCAAAGAGAGAAACATGGGGACCAGCAAGAAACAAGAGCTGGTAGAATAATGCATCCTTTGGACCCGGGGTCCTTGCACTGAGAAGCTCCTTGACCTGGGAAGATTGATGACAAGGACCTTCTCCCAGAGCCAACCGAGAGTTAAATCCTTCCCCTGGAGGTGACGCCCTGAATTTGGACTTCTAGCCTACTGGACTGTGAGAGAATAAGCTTCTATTTGTTGAAGCCGTCCACTTCTGGTATTTCTGTTATAGTACCACCAGATAACTGAGACAACCTAGGTGTAGAATTACTGAGTCATATGGTAATTTTATGTTTAACTTTTTGAGGAATTACCAAACTGTTTTCCACAGCAGCTACACCATTTTACGTTCCCACCAGCAATGGACAATGATTCCAATTTCTCCACATCCTCACCATTTTTCTGATAATAGCCATCCTAGTGGGTGTGAACAGATATCTCATTGTGGTTTTAATTTGCATGACTAATGAATTGAGCATATTCTCGTGTACTTATTGGTCATTTTTGTAACTTTTTTTTGGAGAAGTATCCATTCAAATCCTGTGCCCAATTTTAATTGGGTTGTTGGTCTTTGTATTGTTGAGTTGTAAGAGCTCTTTGTATATTCTGTGTACTAGACTCTTACCAGATTTGCAAATATTTTCTCTCATTCTGTGGGTTGTCTTTTTATTTTCTTGATAATGTCCTTTGGAGCACAGAAGTTTTTAATTTTTATGAAGTCCAATTTATCTCTTTTATTTTGTTGCCTACGCTTTTGGTGTCCTATATAAGAATTCATTGCCAAATCTAAGGTCATGAAGATTTTAGGACCTTCCCTTTTGATTCTTAAGAACCTAGCTTGGAAGTAACAAACACTAAATATTCTTTTTTCTCTTTGCATTCCTGCTAATTCTCCTGGCTGTCTTTGATCTCCATGGAAGGATCCTGAAGTATGGTAAAGAAAGACAAGTATGGAGGGTAAAATCTCGACATTTTCTTTTGCTATGTGGAGAAGGAGATAAATGGGATTCTGTGAGAGTTTGGGGTACTACTTTAGACAGAGGAAGGCTTCTCTGAAGAAATGACATTTGAGTTGTGGCTTTCAAGGTAAGAAGGAGCCAGTCATAAGAACAAGTGAGAGGAAAACTCCAGACAATGTAAACGTCAGTCACAAAGGTTCTGTACTGGAGAGAGTCTGGCATGTTCCAGAAACTGACAGATGGCCAGGGAACTGGAAACATGTTCTTTTTCTTTCTCTCCCAATTAATCTTTGTTACTGAGATTCTACTATTAGAATACTAAAAATGGTAACCAAAATCTGTAACCGGGGTAACTCTATTCTTAAAGCATTTTTGGATTGTTTTTTAGAGGTTTATGAACAATCATAACTGTGTTGTTTCTCAATTTATAACCACATGCAGACATACTTTGTTTTCTTTAGCATTCATACCCACACACATACAGTGGCAGAACCTAACACGATCCTAGCAACTATGGAAAAAGATAGCTAAAGTCAAGTACTCCTCAACTGTTGACTAAAATTCTTTTAAAGAATTGCGTAAGTGTTGATCAAGAGCCTTAAAAGATCATGCAAATCTAGACTATTATGTCACAAATAAAAATGAAGACTATGAAGAGTTTTTAAGGTCTCCAGAGAATGCTTGTGTAAAATGAAAAATCAAGATGCCAAACTAGATGTTCAATTATTATCTAATTTACTAATATATATATGTGTGTGTATGTATGTATATATAAACACACACACACACAAAGAGAGAGGTAAAATACAGGCAATTCAAAAGAAACGCATCAAAATATTAATAGTGGTAATCACTGGATGGTAGAAATCCAATATATAAATACAGGCATTCCAGAAAGAAAGAGCAGAGAAGAATAAGTAGAAAGGATGGATGAATAATTAAAAAATATTTCCCAGAACTGAAAGAATTAGTTGCCAGACAGAAAGGATTCACCAAGCCAGACAGAAAGGATTTACAAAGTGCTTAGCAAGATGGATGAAAATAGATCTACACCAAGACATGTTATTGCAGAATTTCAGCACAATGGAGGGAAACAGCAGATTGTTTAAGGCTCTACCCAAAACAAAACAAACCCGTTGTCGAGTCGATTCCAACTCATAGTGACCCTATAGGACAAAGTGAAACTGCCCCGTAGAGTTTCCAAGGAGCAGTTGGTGGATTCAAACTGCTGACCTTTGGATTAGCAGCTGTAGCACTTAACCACTACACCACCAGGGTTTCCATTTAAGGCTCTAGAGAGTGAAAAAAGAGGCCACATACAAAGGAATGGGAATCAGAATAGCTTTGGACTTCTCAGCAGCAGCAGAAACTAGAGGGCAATGTCTTCAGAATTTTGTGGTGAAAATACCTTTGCCTTAAGAATGGCACAGAAGCAGCAGATCTCCCAGGCTTTAAGGGCTATTGGCACTTGAGCAGTAGGCATCTCTGTGGTAACCCATATGAATCAAAAGCTGGAGGGCTCTCCTTAAATGTTTTTCTCTGTGTGAAACCCCTAGAGCTTTGCACATACCAAACTGTGAGTGTGTGGAGATCTATAATAATAATCAAACTTGAAGTTTCCAGGTGGAAGGGGGACTTAGGGTCGCATTTAATATAATTTGAATAAGAAGATATGAAATTTTTTTCATACAGGTTTCAGTGAAGCTTCCAGACTAAGACTAGGAAGAAAGTCCTGGTGATTTACTTCCAAAAATTCGCCAATGAAAACCTTATGAATCACAACAGAACTCACTTGCTTTGGACCATCACTAGGAAGGATCAGTCTCTCAAGAAGGATATCATGTTTGGTTAAGTAGAGGGCCAGTGAGGGCAAGGGAGACCTTCGTTGAGATGGATTGGTACAATAGCTGCAAGGATGAACTCGAATGTGACCGAAATCATGAGGATGATGCAGAATTGGGCAGTGTTTTGTTCTGTTGTACATAAGGTTGCCATGAGTCAGAGTTGACTCAACAGCAACTATACCTATCTGTCTACCCATGTATCCGTCTCTCTCTCTCCCCCCTACCCCCCACCCCAGTAATTGTTAGGATACGTTTTTTATGGTAAAATACACAAACATAAAATGTACCATTTTAATCATTTTAAAGTGTGCAATTCAGTAGCATTAAGTACATTTATGGAGCTCTGGTTGCACAGTGGTTAAGCATTTGCCCTATAGGGTCACTATGAGTCAGAATCAACTCGATGGCAACGGGTTTGGTTTGGTTTTAAGTACATTTACAATATTGTACAACCATCATAACTATCTAGTTCCAGAACTTTCTCATCAGCCCAAAAGGAAGCCCTATACCCATTAAGAAGTCACTCTCATTTCCCCTCTTCCCAGGTCCCTGTCAAACACTAATCTGCTTTCTGTATCCATGGGATTGCCTATTCTGGACAATTCATATAAATGGAATCATACAATTTGTGGCTTTTTGTGTCTGACTTATTTCACTCAACATAATGTTTTCAGGGTTCATCTATATTGTAGCATGTATCAGTACCTCATTCCTTTTTATGGCTGAACAATATTCCATTGGTTATCCATTCATCTGTTGATGGATACTTGGGTTGTTTCCACCTTTTGGCTATTGTAAATAGTGTGGAAAAGAACATTCCTGTACAAGTTTTTGTATGAACACGTGTTTTCAATTATTTTGGGTATATATCCAGGAGTGGAATTGTTGAGTCATATAGTATTTCTATGTTTAACTTTTTTTTTCTCTATCTTTTTATTGTTGTAAAAATATATATAATATAACATTTCACAGTTCAAAATTTTTCCAGTTTACGAATGAGACTAACGAGCTACAGTAGTCCAGTGACAAGGGCCAGAAGGCAGAAGGGGACAAGGAAGCTGGTGATAGGGAACCCAAGGTTGAGTAAGGATATTGTTGATGTGTTGTGAGATTGTTAACCATTGTCATAGGGCAACATTTGTAGTAACTGTTAAATGAGAAACTATTTTGTTCTGTAAGCCTTCATCTTAAGCGAGAATAACAGCACAATTGGAAGAGCGTAGTCAATGTCACTGAACTGTGCATGTAGAAATTTTTTAATGGTGTATCTTTGGCTATCTGTATTTTCACCAAAAAAAAAAAGGTTGAGAAGTTAGAGGGTTGACATGTTGTGGGGTTGCTAACCAATGTCATAAAACAATATGTGTACTACTGTTTCATGAGAAACTATTTGTTCTGTAAGCCTTCACCTGAAGTACAATAAAAAAATAAAACTAAAAAAATTTTTTTTCCGGTTTATATAGTTATATCAACTACATTAACCATGTTGTACAACCATCACCCATAATCATTGCCAAATTTTCCATCAGCATAAGCAAAAGCCCACGCTTCCTAAACAATGTTTCCCCCTTTCCCTCTCCCTCCTGTCCCTGGTAACCACTAATAAACTTTGGTCTCTATACTTTTGCCTATTCTTGTTATTTCATATACGTGAGATCATACAGTATTTCTCCTTTTGTGATTGACTGATTTCACTGAGCATAAGGTTCTCTAGGTTCATCCATGCTTGTAGCATGGTATATTTAACTTTTTGAGGAACTGCCCAACTGTCTTCCACAGCAGCTGCACTATTTCACATTCTCACCAGCAATGTATAATAAGGGTTCCAATTTCTCCACATCCTCACCAACACTTATTTTCATTTAAAAAAAATAATTTTTAATTTCTTGCATCAACCCAAATGTTAATATAAATACTGCTGAAGTACTTATCAATGAGAAAAAAAAGAAATTAACTTTGTGTGTCTACTATGTGTCAGTCATTTATACTAACTTTATTTTTAGTGCAGGCACTCTAAAACTGAGGTGCTTGGCATGATTAAAATTACTGACCCAAATCTGAATCAAAACCCTATCTGAACTAAACTTTAGCTTGTCCTAAGTCCTCTCTTCTGCCCTCCTTAGAACCTGTGATTTACAGCCTATGACACGTAACTTACTGTGAAACTTTAACCACCCTCAACATACAACAAAGGGAGCCAGAATGTGGTTTGTGAAGACATGTTCGTCAGGAAATGTTTATCAAGATGGTCTCGGGAGAATGCTTGTGCAGCATGCCCCAGGAAGAATATATATGTAGATATTTGAGAAAACTGCTTGCTAGGTTGGCTCCAGGAAGACTATGTTAAAAAATAGATCAGTTAACCTTGTAAAATTTTAACTTGTGATTGTCTTGTAGCCATATGTAATCCCAAGTCCCCATGATTATGGTCACGTACTCCTCCATTTTTCTGTATAAAAAGCTCATCTCTCCCTCAGAATGTTGGAACACTTTATGATCTTGCATTACACTGTGTTGCCCAGCTTGAGCTGTCCCACCCTCCAATAAAACTCTTTGCTTTCACTTTTTTTAAATTGTCGTTAAGTGAAGTTTACATTTAAAGGTAGTCTCCCATACAAAATTTTATACATACATTGTTATGTGACCCTGATTGCTCACCCCATTCTGTGACAGCACACTCCTCCTCTCAGCCCCTGATTCCCCATGACCATTCAACCAGCTCCTAACCCTCTTTGCCTTCCCATCTCACCTCTGGACAGAAGCTGCCCCTTTGGTCTCTTGTATCTACTTGACTAAGAGGCACACACTTCACGAGTATCACTTTATGTCCCACAGTCTAGTCCAATCCCTGTCTGAAGAGTTGGCCTCAGAAACTGTTTTAGTTCTGGGCTGATAGAGAGTCCAGGGGCCGTGCTTTCCGGGGTAACTCCAATCTCAGACCATTAAGTCTGGTCTTATTACTAGAATTTTAGTTCTGCACCCCATCCTTCTGCTGCCCTATCAGGCACTCTCTGTTGTGTTCCATCAGGATGGTCGTTAGTGGTAGCCGGGCACCATCTAGCTCTTCTGGTCTCAGGCTGATGAAGTCTCTGGTTTATATGGTCCATTCTGTCTCTTGGGCTAATACTTTCCTTGTGTCTTTGGTGTTCTTTGTCCTCCTTTACTCCAGGTGGTTGGGACCAATTCATGCATCTTAGATGGCCGCTTGCAAGCATTTATCTTTGCTTTCACTTTTAACAGTGTAAGTTTTGTTCAATGCTATGACAATTTTTAATCCTCACAACAACAGTAATTATTATTATCTGCATTTTACAGATATGAAAACCAAGGCTGAGAGGAATTGAGTAACTTCCTTTGAGTACTCAATATGCATTTATTGAGTGACTACTACGTGTAGTTCTTGGAGCTTGAGCCAGCAGCCTGCAGTCTGACCTGCCAATTCTGGGATTCGCCAACTTCTGCAGCCCTTTGAGCCATCAGCCTGTCATCTGACTTGATCCACCAGCTTCCACAGCCTTGTGAGCCAGCAGCCTGTTGTCAGACTGGCTGGTTTGGGTCCTTCAGCCCCTGCAGCCATGTGGGTTGGGAGAAGCCTCCAGCTTGAGGCCTGACCTATGGATTTGGGACTTGCCAGCCTCCTCAACTGTGTGAGCCATTTCCTTGAGAGATGGTTCATGAGTTCCGTGAGATGTTGCAGTGAATTACAGAACCCAAAGATGGGAGGGAAAGTACAGAGGGGAGAAGGAGTAGTTGATGTTAGAGACAATGGAGTGGGACAGCAGTTTGGAAAAGTTAATTTGGGACATCTTTAACCTCCACCTCATAGAAACCAACTTTGTGCTGATCCTTATAAAAATATTCAAGAAATTACTCATTCAGTCGATCACACACAAGTAAAATTTTACTGAAGATAATTCAAAAACAGCTGCAGCAGTATGTCAGCAGGGAACTGCCAGAAATTCAAGCCATATTCAGAAGAGGACATGGAACAAGGGATATTATTGCTGATGTCAGATGGATCCTGGCTGAAAGCAGAGAATACCAGAAAGATGTTTATCTGTGTTTTATTGAGTATGCAAAGGCATTTGACTGTGTGGATCATAACAAATTATGGATAACATTTCGAAGAACGGGAATTCCAGAGCACTTAATTGTGCTCATGCGGAACCTGTACAGACCAAGAGGTAGCTGTTCGAACAGAACAAGGGGATACTGTGTGGTTTCAAATCAGGAAAGGTATGTGTCAGGGCTGTACCCTTTCACCAAATTTATTCAGTCTGTATGCTGAGCAAATAATCCGAGAAGCTGGCTATATGAAGAAGAATTCGGCATCAAGATTGGAGGAAGACTCACTAACAACCTGCGATATACAGATGACCCAACCTTGCTTGCTGAAAGTGAAGAGGACTTGAAGCACTTACTGATGAAGATCAAAGACCACAGCCTTCAGTATGGATGACACCTCAACATAAAGAAAACAAAAGTCCTTACAACTGGTTCAATAAGCAACATCATGATAAATGGAGAAAAGATTGAAGTTGTCAAGGATTTGATTTTACTTGGATCCACAATTGATGCCCATGGAAGCAGCAGTCAAGAAATTAAATGACGCATTGCATTTGGCAAATCTGCTGCAAAAGACCTCTTTAAAGTGTGCAAAAGCAAAGATGTCACCTTGAAGACTAAATTGTGCCTGACCCAAGTCACGGTATTTTCAGTTGCCTCATATGCATGCGAAAGCTGGACAATGAAAAAGGAAGACTGAAGAAAAATTAATGCATCTGAATTACGGTGTTGGCGAAGAATATTGAATATACCACGCACTGCCAGAAGAACGAACAAATCTGTCTAGGAAGAAGTACAGTCAGAATGCTCCTTAGAAGCGAGGATGGTGAGACTTCATTTCACATACTTTGGACATGCTATCAGGAGGGACCAGTCCCTGGAGAAGGACATAATGCTTGGTAAAGTAGAGGGTCAAGAGGAAGACCCTCACTGAGATGGATTGACACGGTAGCTGCAACAATGGGCTCAAACATACCAAGGATGGCGCAGGACTAGGCAGTGTTTTGTTCTGTTGTACATGGGGTCTATATGAGTTAGAATCAACTTGATGGCACCTAATAGCAACAACTTTGTGTAATCCTCTGTTCTAGATATTGGGAAAACAACAGTGAACAAGACAGACATGATCTCTGATGAAACTTACATTCTAGCTGGGGACACAGACAATTACAAACTGTAGTAAGTGTTATGATGGACATAAACAGGGTCCTGAGATAGACAATTACAGGAGAAAGCTGAACTGAGATCTCAAAGATGAGAATGAATACGTCATGCAAAGAGCCAGGGAAAGAGTTTCTAGCATAGGAAACAGCAAGCACAAATACCTGGCTGCCAGAAAGAACATAGAAGCTCTGGAGTATAGTTGTGAGCTATGTGGAAAGCAGGCGGAGTTGATGTTGGCATAGGTAAAGACTAGATCATGAGGTCCCTGCAGGGTATGGCAAGAAGTTTGGATTTTATTCGAAGTACAAGGAGAAGCCACTGCAATTTTTTAAACAGATGAAGGGCATGACCTGATTTTTTAAGATCCCTTCCCTTGTTGGGTGACTGCAATGGGGGTAGAGGATAGGAGCAGAAGTAAGAAAATCTGTTAAGCAGGCTGATGACAGTGGTCCAGGGAAGAGATGAAGGAGACTTGGATGAGGGTAGTGGCAGAGGACAAGCGACTGATGGGCATAGCTTGGAGATAGTACCAATAGGACTGCATTGGACGTGCAGGGTGAAGGAATCAAAGGTACTGTTTAGTGTCATGTGTCCAGGTTAAAAAGATTAGGATGGAGGTAAGGGGTTAACGAGTTCCGTTTTGGGTATGTTGTTTGAGACGCTGGTGAGCCACCTAAAAGATGTAGGTAGAAAGCTTGCTATATAGAATGGAGGTGACCAGTGGTCTGAACTGTACGTTTCCCTGGGGGATATGGGATGGCGGGGGGGGAGGAGAGGAGGGGGGGAGCGAGAAGGGCGGTTTAGGGAGGCAACAAGGAACCCTGGTGGCACAATGGTTAGACGCTCAGCTGCTAACCAAAAGCTTGGTGGTTTGAACCCATCCAGCGGCTCCGCTGAGAAGTGGTGATCAGCTCCCGTAAAGATTGAAACCAAAAAAAACAAACCCGTTGTTGTCGAGTCGATTCCCGACTCATAGCGACCCTAAAGGACAGAGTAGAAGTGCCCCACAGGGTTTCCAAAGAGCGCCTGGCGGATTCGAACTGCTGACCTTTTGATTAGCAGCTGTAGCTCTTAACCACTACGCTACTAGGGTTTAGAAAACCCTATAGGGCAGTTCTAGTGTCATATGGGGTCGCTATGAATCGAAATGGCCTTGATGGCACCTAACAACAATGAACGAACACCGAGGGATACGACAAGCTTTCCATTCTGCCAAGCCTTTGCCTTTTCTAACCTGTTGCGGTCAAGTCGATTCTGACTCATAGCGACCCTTTTCTAAGAAACTAAAGTAACATCTAGATCCCTGTGGGCTAAGTGTGAACCAGAAGCTACCTCCAGGAGCCGACTGAAGGACAGTCCTCTGACTCAGTATTTCCTGGGTCCCCAAACCACAGCTAACGTGGCCGAAACACTTCAAACACTGCCAAGACGTCCGTAGGCGCCTACGGAAAGCCAGAGGCCACTGAAGGCAGGCGGGGCCGGCGAGCACTGCATGCTGGGATGTGTAGGCTGACGGCCGACGAGTGTTTGCGTAACCTCCTTGCGCCTTGTACTTTTGGGAAAGCGGGTCTCTAACTTGCATCAGCCTACAGAGCTGCTGTCCTAAAGCGGAAATCTGATCTTGTTTTCTGGCTTGGAATCACTTAGCAATGATGACTTCTCACAAGCTGAAGAATAAATTCAGAGTGCTTCAAATCACATTCAATGTCCATTTCCCTCAGGATTTGGTATCAGTGGTAGCATCATCTCTTAACATCTCTTCATACTGTTCTGTACGCTGCCTTCGGAAGGGGGCTCGCTTTGGACCTCCCCAAGCGTGTTTGGGCCCCTCTCCTCTGTACTTCCATAGCACTCTCTTATAATTCTCTAATAATACTCACGGCCACCCTTTCCTGAGCGCTAACTATGTTCTAGATAGCCTAAACTCGTTAATTCTCACCACTACCCTTTGAGACGGTTACTCTTATTCTCATTTTGTAGATTAAGACATTTTGGTTTAGAGACATTATGCAACTTGAGCAAGGCCACTCAGTGGGAAAGTGGAGCAGCCAGAATTTGAACGTAGCAATTTGAGTCGCAACTTGAATGCGACGCTGAGTTGTCACACTCCGTTCACTTCGGCGTTTCCTTCACTGGACTAAGAACGGGAAGAAAAGAACAGACGGGCTTTTTACATTCTGGCGGGCCACGCCCTGAGGGCGGGTCTCCCATGATGATACCGCGTCCCATGGTGCCTTGCGCGCCCGCGCCTCGATTGGCCCGGCGACTCCGCTCCTTTTTCAAATTGAGGCGCGGAGTCGTTGCTTGGTTTCCCGGACTTCGGGAGGCGACGAGATTGGTGACTCCCGCGGCTCTGCCTGGTTCGGGGGCAAAGCCGCCGCCCGTCAGAGCTCTGGGTGGAGAGCAGGAGCGCCGAGTCGCGTGCGTCGGTTCCCCCGGCCGCTACAGCAACCGGCAAGGGAGGTGGGCATCCCGACCTGCGCCAGCCGCCTAGCCCTTCGGCGCCTCGCAGCGGCCGAGCCCGCAGCCAGGCCTTGCTTTTTTGGCGAGGACCGTCATGGCGTCCCAGCCGAATTCCTCCGCGAAGAAGAAAGAGGAAAAGGGGAAGAACATCCAGGTGGTGGTGAGATGCAGGTATGGCGAGGTTGGCAGGATTTGGATCGCCCGGGCTTTGCTCCGGGGTTCTGTCATGCACAGTCTGGGGAGAGGGATTTTGTTTGCATTCCCCGAGGCGACCAGACCGTCCTCGGTTGAAAGTTCCCCGCGTTCTGTTCGATAAAAATGATACTAGATTGCTGTAATGAGTAGTGTCTGTTTTCCAGGATAAAGCAGGGATGTTTGTATTGGAGTGTATTTAAGCTGGTACTCAAAAGGCGCATTTGATCATCGTTCTTTAGTGAAAAGTGCATTTTTTTTAAACTTATATGGATAAAGATTTAAGTTTCACTTTTATATGCCGCTCCATGCAGTTTGTAGGTTTGGAAATAAGCTGCACACCTTCTTTGCATATATTTTAGCGCTTATCTTGGGATTGTCATCTTCATCTCTAAAAACGTAATCATCTGCTCTAACTCTTCTAGATATTTTCTTCGTCACTAGTAAACAAGTAAACATCACTGTATTTAAACTTTAAAAGTTAAGTTATAAAAGTGAGTGTATATATACTGAAAGATCAAGGAGACAATTTCAGCCAGTATAGGTATCTGGTTTTGCTGCAACTTGGTCTTCCCTTTCGTTTGCCTGTTAGTTCCTAGACAATCCAGACCGACACAGATTTTCAGGGCGAAGGTGTAGGTGTGTGTGGGGTGTTCAACTCTCCCCTGATAGGTTTCCAAATAACTTCTTAGTTTTAAAATGAGTTAGTAAAGGAAGAATATACTTGCAGAAATTGCTGCTTAGAGATTAATTTATTAAACTTTTTAGAGGCCCTGCACAGCTTACTGTTGCATGTGTTTTGTCTGTTTTTGTTTTGAACACTGTACCAACGACTATCTTGCAACTTTTCTGTAAATCTAAAAGAATTCTAAAATAAAAAGGTTATTAAAAAAAACTGTATCAACAAACTTTCTTAGGTTATTACCCAGCTCTGGTGAATTGAATTGTAGATATCAAAGTTTTCTAAACTAGGTGTGAGAGAGAATCTTTGGTGATAACCTTAAGTCTAGCCAATTACACTTACCAGTTACAAGTTAATTGTTGTTTGTTTTGAAGATTTTTGTTTTTAACAGCCTATGTTACAAATGCAAATTTTTATATTATTTTGGTTGTTTAAAAAGCCAGGCATATTGCTTTTTCTCTGTAGTTTTATTTTCTTTGATTTCTTTTTTATTGTTACAAAATATTTCAGATCCATAAGGAGTTAAAAAGAACAGTGTGACAAACATCTGTGTATCTATCACCCAGATTAAGAAACAAAACAATCATTACAGACAGAGGCCCTGTGTACTCCTTCTCATCCCTCTTCCTCCAGCCAGAGTTAGTTTGGTATTTATCATTCCCATACAGGAACCCTGGTGGCACAGTGGTTAAGTGCTTGGTTGCTAAACCACAAGGTCGGCAGTTCCAACCCACCAGCCGCTCCACGGTACCGTAAAGATTTACAGCCTTGGAAATCCTATGGGGCAGTTCTACTCTGTACCATAGGGTCATTACGAGTAGAAATCAACTTGACGGCAACGGGTGTGGTTTGGTTTTTATATATTTCAAGACAGCTCGGAAGAGATTTCTTTTACTTCATCACCACTGAAAAATGCTTTGTTGTTAGTTGCTATAGAGTAGACTTGGACTGGTGGCAACCTGATGTACAACAGAATGAAACGTTGCCTGGTCCTGTGTCATCCTTCCAATTGCCAGCAGGTTTGTTGTGGCTATCGCGCTACCGAGGGTCTCCCGCACCCTCCTCAGCTCTGCTCATCTCCAAACATGATGGTCCGGGCAAGTCCCTGGGTACAGTGGAAGCCTTGTGCTGCCAGGACCTCTCCTGGACCTTGACTGATAAGTCTCTTTGCTTGTAACCTTTCTGTTTATAATAGATGGGTAATTGTAAGTAAAGAACCCCTGGTGGCACGGTTGTTAAGAGCTTGGCTGCTAACTGAAAAGGTTGGCAGTTGGAACCCACCAGCCACTCCGCAGGAGAAAGATGTAGAAGTCTGCTTCTGTAAAGATTTACAGCCTTCCAAACCCTATGAGGCAGTTCTACCCTGTCCTATAGGGTTGCTGCAGAATCAACATGACTGCAATGGGTTTATGGGTTAATTGTAAGTGGGTAATAGGTCGTCTCTGAGTTCTGTGAGTCATTCTAGTGAATTATAGAACCCAGTAGGGTGCAGTGACAGCCAACAGAGAAACTAGGGTTTGCCTATTTGGCAGGGGCTGGAAGGACAGAGTCCTAACTTGTGGAGACCCAACTCTGGGAGTTTAGGGTCAGAGAGAGAAAGTGCCACCTGCATGGCTGATGTCAGGATGATGAAGTGGGAAAGTAGGGCTATGAATTATCTTCACGTTTTGAAAATTTGCCGTATGTTGGTTTTTATTAACATAAGTAAGGAGCCCTGGTGGTGCAGAGGTTAAGTGCTTGGCTGCTAACTGAATCATGGGCAGTTTGAACCCACCAGCTGTTCCATGGGAGAAAGATGTGGCAGTCTGCTTCTGTAAAGATTTACAATCTTGGAAACCCTATAGAGCAGCTGGACTCTGTCCTATACGGTCACTATGAGTCAGAATCATCTTGATGGCCACAGGTTATTAACAGGTGTATACCTAGGAGTGGAATTCATTGTTTAACTTTTTGCAGAACTGCTAAACTGTTTTCCACAATGGCTGCACCTTTTTACATTCCCACTAGCACTGGAGGAGGGTTCCAATTTTTCCACATCCTGTCAACACTTATTATTTTCTGTTTTTCTGATAATAGCTAACCTAGTGGGTATGAAGTGATATCTTATTGTGGTTTTGATTTGCATTTTTCTAAAGATTAATGTAGTTGAGCATCTTTTCATATGCTTATTGTACATTTGTTTATCTTTGGAGAAATATCTAAGTCCTTTCCTTATTTTTAAAATCCGGTTGTTAAGTTGTAAGTATTCTTTATATATTCTGTATATTAAACCCCTGTCAGATGTATGGTTCCCCAAAGTTTTCTTGCAATCTGTATGTTGCCTCTTCATTTTTTGATAATGTCCTTTGATGCACAAAGATTTTTAATTTTGATGAAGTCCTGTTTATCTATTTTGTCTTTTGTTGCTTGTGCTTTTTATGTCATCTCTAAGAATCCATTGTCAAAAACTAGGTCTCCAAGCTTTACACCGATGTTTTCTTCAAAAAATGTTATGGCTTTAATTCATACATTTAGGTCATTGATCCACTTTGAGTAATTTTCATATATGATGTGAAGTGTGAGTCCTTCATTCTTTTGCATGTTGAGATCCAGTTGTCCCAGCACCATTTTTTTTTTCCCATACAAAAATTTATACATACATTGTTATGTGACTCTTAATTGCTCTCCCCATGCTCTGACAGCACACTCCTCCTTTCCACCCCTGATTCCCCATGTCCATTCAACCAGC
>NW_004443943.1:19464340-19484352 GCF_000243295.1 Trichechus manatus latirostris
AGTAGTTTTCTTGTGGATTCTTTGGGGTTTTCTGTGTATAAGATCATATCATCTGCAAATAGAGATACTTTGACTTCTTCCCTACCAATTTGGATGCCCTTTATTTCTTTTTCTAGCCTAATTTCTCTGGCTAGGACCTCCAGCACAATGCTGAATAAGAGCCTAGCACCAGTTTTTGAAGAGACTATTCTCTTCCCATTGAATGGACTTGGCACTCTTGTTGAAAATCACTTGGCCATAGATGTATGGTTTTATTTCTGGACTGTGAATTTGTCTATATGTCTATCATTATACAAGTACCAGACTGTTTTGATTACTGTATCTTTATAGTATGTTTTGACATTGGGATGTGAGAGTCCTCCTAAAAACAAAAAAAAAAACAAAATCTGTTGCCATTGAGTCGATTCCAACTCATAGCAACCCAATGGGACAGAGCAGAACTGCCTCATAGGGTTTCCAAGGCCGTAAATCTTTACAGAAGCAGTGCTGGTGGGTTCAAACCACCAACCTTTCAGTTTGCAGCTGAGCGCTTAACTGCCACACCACCAAGGCTCCTTGTGAGTCCTCCTACTGTATTCTTTTTGAAGATTTTTTTGTGTGTTTGGCTATTTTGGGCCACTTGCAGTTATTTGAGTTTTTACATAAAAATTGATATGTTTGTTAGGATGATCAGCAGAAAACTTGCAACTTTTAATTTAATTAAAGAAGTCTAGATAGGAAAATAGTGGCTTGGCAGTACCTTCTTATAGTACATACAGTCCTCAAATTTCCTCTCTGGGAGTTCTGATAACTTCCAGCAATGTGTGATCTGTGTAAATTTCCTGTTCTGTCCTGACAACTTGAATGGTATTGACTTGGTGACTTAATCACCTCATGGGGAGAGATTAGCATAGGGATGCCAGGAATAATAGACTAATTGGAAAAGCTTTGGCTACATGAGAGCAATTCATGCTACTTGATTCTCTTGGCCTACCTCAGTATAAGTTGGGTCTGATTTAGTTTTGTTGAACTTTTAATAATACTGCATATTCATATGGGTTATATGCATTGTGTAGGTTTAAGCACAACTGGCAAATGACAGCATTACCAGGTATTACCTACCTGGAAGTTGCTGAGGTAAATTTCTTGGTATTACAAATTTGGTCTTTTGACTACTCAAAAACATGCTAGGGAGTGGGACGTGCTAGGGAAAGCTGAGGTTTCCTTCTTAAAATAAATAGCATCTTGGCTTGTTTAGAGATGAGGGGAAAGATAATTTCCTATGTGGCATTTCCTTCTAAAATATGTGACACTTAATAGGAGAAATAAACTCAGGTCAAGAGAGGGTCTCTACCTTTGGCCCATATACGTGGTTGTTCTTAGGTACCATCGAGTTGATTTTGACTCAGCAACCCCATGTGACAGAGTAGAACTGCCCCATGGGGTTTTCTTGGCTGTAATCTTTACAGTAGCAGATTGCCAGGCCTTTTTTCCAGCCTTACACTGCTGGATGGGTTCAAACTGCCAACTTTTTGGTTAGCAGCCAAGCTCTTAACCATTTGCGCCACCAGAGCTCCTAGATATGTGTTGTTGTTGTGTGCTGTGGAATCAGTTCTTTCATAGTGACCCTATATGACAGGGTAGAAATGCCCCAAAGGGTTTCCTGGGCTGTAATCTTTAGGGGAGATCACCAGATCTGCTCTCCCATGGAGCACCTGGTAGGTTCCAACCACCGACCTTTTGGTTAGCAGCTGAGCTCTTAACCATTGTGCTTACCAGCGTTCCTTAGATTTGTGGTACCCAGAAACCCATTGCCTTTGAGTCGATTCCGACTCCTAGTGACACTATAGGACAGAGTAAAACTGCTTCATCAGGTTTCCAAGGAGCGGCTGGTGGATTCAAACTGCCGACCTTTTGTTTAGCAGGCGAATGCTTAACTACTGCTGCACCAGTGAGGTGATGTTTAGAAGCGTATATGAAGGATGTTGAAGGAACATATAGCAAAAATTTAATGTGATTTTGATTGGGACAGCTTGCTTGCACTGGGAAGAGACATGGATGATGGGAAAGACTCCCTGAAGAAATAATTTTTTAACCTAAGTGCCTCGTTAGTATTTCAGAGGAACGAGGACTCTTGATCCAGTCTGCTTCGGTTCATAACTCCGCTCTGGCACTTATCAGGGTAACCCTGGGCAGTGTAGCTCTTCTGTGCCTGTTTCCTCATTTGAAAAATGGGGCTAATTACAGTACCAACACAACACTGTTGTCAGAACAAAGGGAGTTAGTTAATACATGTAAAGTACTCAAGATTGTGAGTACCTGATACATAGTAAGTACTCGATATATTAGTCATTATTTTTATTTTGGGCCAGGTACCCACTGGCAAGTTTTCGTTTTGAACATATTTGGCATGCTCTTTCTAGTGAATCATAATGTAACTTGATTAGATTGTAAGAATAGTGGAAACAGAATTCTGAAAAATAAGTTTGGCATTTTTTACAAGTTAAATTCTGTTAACATCTACTCTAAGAAGCTGTCAGAATTGTAATGTTTTGCATACTTTTGAAAATTAAATAAAAAACAACTTATTAAACTTTTGGGAATTGAGACCCTTAAAATTCTACTGTTGCTTTAGCAGTATAATTTAATCCCCACCACCAATAGTGAAAGTAGTCAGAACCTCACATTGTTCTTAGTTGTCTAACGTAGTTAATGAAAATGTCATTGATAATCTGGTAACTAAGAGTTCTTGAATAACTTTGTGTATTTCTTTTATAGACCATTTAATTTGGCAGAGCGGAAAGCTAATGCCCATTCTGTAGTGGAATGTGATCAAGTACGAAAAGAAATTAGTATACGAACTGCAGGATTGGCCGACAAGAGCTCAAGGAAAACATATACTTTTGATATGGTACTTAATTTCTTTTTAAATTGATGCTATTTCTTATTTATCTATTAATCCAAAGATTTCCTAGTTTAAATATTACCCCTAGAGTCTATAATAGGTGTATAATTAGGAATTTCAGTTGGCTCTTTGAGATGTCAAATGGTTTCTAGTGGCACTGAATGAGTTAATATGCTAAAAAAAATTATTAGTATGAGTAATTTTGGAAAATTTCTTGAAGAAATTATTTTAAGAAATGTTTTGGATTTTTTTTTTTTTTTGATAGGTTTTTGGAGCATCCACTAAGCAAATTGATGTTTACCGAAGCGTTGTATGTCCAATTTTGGATGAAGTTATTATGGGCTATAATTGTACTATCTTTGCGTAAGTGAAACATTATTTTTCAAATTGATGAAAAGTTTTAGATAGTGTATTTGTTTTTGATCACTTTTGTTAATTTTGACAGATATGGCCAAACAGGCACTGGAAAAACCTTTACAATGGAAGGTGAAAGGTCACCTAATGAAGAGTATACCTGGGAGGAGGTATTTATTGTTTATGACAGACTTCTGTCTCTAATGTGGGCTAAAATTTAACCGAATAAAACTTGAGTGAGGGCCTCTGCTTGCAACAGAGAAGATCATAGTACCCACGTCAACATGAATTTAGGATAAACTATTACTGTAGTAAAATTAAAGTATATGGTGTGGCTCCTGTTTAATAAACATAATTGTCTTGTTGGGAAAGAACCAACATATATGGCACAGTTAAGTGATAAGAGAGGGGTGTTTCAGACATAGTAGTTAAAGCAGAGTTTTGTGGAATAGTGGAGTATGAATAGAGCTTGAAAGAAAGAGCTTTGTAGTAAGGGAATGAGTCTCAAAAAGCATAGCAGGGGGTAGTATGTTACTTTCATTAATGATGACCTTGAGTCTTCAAGAAATTAAGAGCACTGTATTGTTTAATATAGAAAACATATAGTACATTTCACAAAGATTTCTGTCAGATGTGTTTAAATCTAAATTAGTTTAATGACTAAGTTGATTTTCCAAATCATTAGCATTTAGGTGGAACTTTTTCTAGTAGTTATATAATTGAGGCATTTATTTACTTTACTAATGGATAATAAAGTTACAGAATTGTAACTATACGATATATGGAACAGACTGAAACACAGTTTCAAAATTTAAAGATGCATAACAATTCTATTAAAGATACTTGGATATTTGAGAAACATCTTTGTTTTATGTCAGAATTAGGGAACATACTGTTAGATGGGCCATTCTAATCATTCTTTGATTAAAAGATGGAAAAGATTATTGAATTTGGCTTTATAAGTAGCTTGGTTCAGTTGGTTTCTGTGTAATGCTTAGGCATAAAGCTGGCTGACAGGTATGTTTAGATTTATGGAAGATATGAAGAAGAATAATTACTGTTGAACAGACTGCTGTGAATGACTTGACTTTGCTAATATTAGGTTAGTTTTTTTAATTTGCTTTGGCAAATTGTTATCTGTGTTTTAACTGCCACAGTAAATGGTATTGTTCCTTTATTTTAATCCTTATTAATATAATTTCAGGATCCCTTGGCTGGTATAATTCCACGTACCCTTCATCAAATTTTTGAGAAGCTTTCTGATAATGGTACTGAATTTTCAGTCAAAGTATCTCTGTTGGAAATCTATAATGAAGAACTTTTTGATCTCCTTAATCCATCTACTGATGTTTCTGAGAGACTACAAATGTTTGATGATCCCCGTAACAAGGTAAGTTAGTCTTTGAGAATGAAATTCTCTAAATTTTCATGTGTAATGCTTTGAAAAGTCAGAATACTGTTTTAACTAATCTAATGGATGGTTTTGATATTTGGTCAGAGGGGAGTGATAATCAAAGGTTTAGAAGAAGTTACAGTACACAACAAGGATGAAGTCTATCAAATTTTGGAGAAGGGGGCAGCAAAAAGGACAACTGCAGCAACTTTGATGAATGCATACTCAAGGTAAGAAAGCTATAGTCTTCTCCCAACCCCGTTTTCTTTTTAAGAAGAATTAGAAACTTGGGGAAGTCAAACTGGAGTGAACTGAGATATGTGGATTATGTGCTATAAGGAGGGGGCCTTGGTAATTGATAAACTTGAGATTTATAGAGAAGGCACCAATATTAGAAGAATGTTGAAAGGAGGACAAAGACAAGTTGAACTAGAAAAGTATTAAAATTTTTTAAGCCGAAATCTTTTTTTTTTCAAATGAAATTGTGCATGGGAGTCCAGTGTATATAACAGATTAATATGTGGCTGCTGTAGTTGATTTGGGGGTGCTCGAGGCTTACATCTTCAGCTACATGAAGGAGGCCCCTGAGGCACTTTTCTAGAGTTCCTAGGAATTCTTAGAACATAGTTTGAAAACCACTGGTTTGAATAAGGCTTAGAAGAAAGTCAAATGGCTTTATTTTAAAATGGCTTCATTTTAATGTAGGAAGACAGATGATCACTAACAGTGGCTTTTGCTGGGGCGGGGAGGGCATATTTGATAGCACCGCTATAGGATGAATCCTAAATTCTAGCAAAGCGGCTTACCAAGACAATGGTGTTTCTGCTGGTCTTTGAAGGAAACATCAGAGTGTAATGGGAAGAACAATGGATTGAGAGTTAGGTATTTGTGTTTAGTCCCAGCTCTGCAGTTAACTAAGTATGTGACCTGGGGCAACTAAGTGAACTTATCTGAACATCACAGGCAACTAGGTGAATTTATCTGAACATCAGTTTCCCTGAGCTACAAAATGATTGTTAAGGACTAAACGACTTATTTCTTTGGTCCCTTATAATTGAAAATTTCTATAAAATGCTGTAACAATTATAATTGCAACTACGTAAAATATATTTGCATTTAAAAAAGGAAGAAGAATAGCATAACATGAAAGTAGTTAAGATAATGGTGATTTCAAAATTTTAATTAAATTTTCCTTTTAATGGCTTTTCAATAAAAGGGAAATTTCATTGATTTTTAACTTAATTTGACATAGAATTTGGAAGAGTGAACTGAAGACGAGGTAAAATTTCTTTTTGTTTAAACTACCTTTATCTGAAATATTAAATTCCTATTATTCCATGTTGTTGTTGTTGTTGTTAGGTGCTATCGAATCAGTTCCAACTCAATAGCGACCCTGTGTACAACAGAATGAAACACTGCCTGGTCCTGCACCATCCTCACAATCATTTTTCTGTTGAGCTCATTGTTGCAGCCACTGTGTCAATCCATCTCATTGAGGGTCCTCCTCTTTTTTTACCTCTACTTTACCAAGCATGATGTCCTTCTCCAGGGACTGATCCCTCCTGATAACATGTCCAAAGTATGTGAGACGAAGTCTTGCCATCCTTGCTTCTAAGGAGCATTTTATTATCCCACACATTTGTATAATTTAGAACTCCCTTTTTCTTGTATGCAGACTAGAATAACGGTCTCTTTTAGGAATTTATGTGATAAAGATTAAGAAAAGTTAATTCAATTTTCCAAAATTGGAATTGACTTCTATGCTTAATTACATTAATTCTATAATTTTAGATTAGGAATGGGTAGATGATGGTAGAAAAATATGAGGTGAATATTATAATTCAGAGCTATATGTTTATATCTTTCTTATACCTTCCCCCTTTTCTGTAACAATGCCTAGTGTACATTTTTCCAAGTAATATCAAAAGTAAAAAGAAGAAAGTTAAAAATTTGTCCCCCATTAATGACTTGTTAATAAACATAGTGATGTTCACCAAATATCACTGATACAGCAAAGAAAGATGTCTTTGGTCTATATAATTTTTGTTTCCCTCAGGTAAAAGCTGGATGTCACTGTTTAGCATAAGGTAGACTTTTGAAAACTTTATAGTCTAGCCATGTCTATTTTGTAGTATTTCAGTAATCATTACCATTTACAATTTCTGATGTTCAGGAGGAGGAGTTACATATCTCTCATGGTATTCTCAAAGCGCAATGTATTTCGACAACAGGGACTAATCTGATGGCTTGCCTCTTGCTGCTTGAATTTATAGTAATGATGTATTTCGAGTGGTTTTCTTATGAATAGGATTCATTGCAAGGCTGTGTAAGGAGCAATTAGATCCTCAGACCCCTTCCCTTCTGACACATTCAAGGAACTGCCTCAACCCCAACCCACATCCAGCTTTCAGAGATAACTGAGGATTCTAGTTCCTAAGTCTTTCTGGGCTTTAGCAGTTTTCAGGTAGATTCTTACTGGGGTCTCCCCTGCAGGGTGCAGGTATGAGAAAGCAAAAACCTAAGCATTGTTCTAGCTACCTTCCATCTTCCAAAATCTTATTGCTATTTCCTGTCTAGTATCTTTCTCTGACCTGTGAATTTAGATCTTCCTTGCTGTTTTGAATATTTTATTAAAAGCAAATAATGTTTTGCGTTATAACGACTGGGCAACTCAATCTTGTTTTCTAGTCGTTCGCACTCGGTTTTTTCTGTTACAATACATATGAAAGAAACTACGATTGATGGAGAGGAGCTTGTTAAAATTGGAAAGTTAAACTTGGTAAGCATCTACCGTAATGCCATTGTTTCATTCTTGACCACTCATAGAGTAGCTTGAAATTTTGTACCTCTAGGCAATATTTTTGTAGTCACTGGGTTATTAGCTTTGTAGTGGGGGAAGAAATTTGTTAGTTACACATTAATTATTTTGTTGGCTGTTTAATACATTATATATAGTGTGAGAATGAAAGTCAAGTCCAAATTCAGTAGACTAAATATTTATTTTTTAAAATTAAAGGTTGATCTTGCAGGAAGTGAAAACATTGGCCGTTCCGGAGCAGTTGACAAGAGAGCTCGGGAAGCTGGAAATATCAATCAATCTCTGTTGACTCTGGGAAGGGTTATTACTGCTCTTGTAGAAAGAACACCTCATGTTCCTTATCGAGAATCTAAACTAACTAGAATTCTCCAGGATTCTCTTGGAGGACGTACAAGAACATCTATAATTGCAACAATTTCTCCTGCATCTATCAGTCTTGAGGTGAGCCCTTTGAAAGGTATACGCAAGTGTAGTAGCTGTAATTCTTGTTTAGCTGCCACGTATCTAAAAAGTTCATTAACAAGCTTCTTTTGTTCTGTACTGTATTATAAAAGAATCTGGACATTGGTCTTATATAGAGGAGACTACCACTGAAAGATTGTCTTTCTACTTCCTGGCAGAGTTTTTAACCTTAAAAAGCCAGTTACTTAATGGCTTTTTCTACACAGTCTTAAAAGAAAATTGCTGTGGTCATTAGTGCTGTGAAGATTTAATCGAAGACTTAGAAGTGGGTCAATTGGATGCTAGTGTTATACAGGCTGCTAGAGGGCATTGAAGATGGGGTTAGATGTGTGAGAAGAGATGGAAAAACTTAAGTGAGAAAGGTGATAAAATCTGCTTTTACTTTATTGTTATCATCTGCTTATCTGCTGTAGAGTTAGAAAAGCTTATATAAGGTCTCTAGCTCCCCTGTCATTTTTTAAACATCTTTATTGAGATATAATTCATATAACACAAAATTCACCCATTTAAAGTGTACAGTTCAGTGGTTTTAGTATGCTTACAGTTTTGCAACCATCACCATTTACCTAATTGCAGAACATTTTCATTACCCCTGAAAGAAACCCTGTACCTGTTAGCAGTCACTCCTCTTGTGACCCTTCCCCAGCCCCTAGCAACCACTAATCTACTTTCTCTGTCTATGGGTTTGCCTATTTTGAATATTTCATATAAATGGAATCATATAATATGTGGTCTTTTGTGACTGACTTCTTTCACTTAGCATAATGTTTTTAACGTTCATCTATGTTGTAACATGTATCAGTACTTCATTCCTTTTTATGGCCAAATAATATTCCATTGTATGGATAGATGACATTTTCTTTATCCGTTCATGGGTTGATGGAACATATTGAGTTTTAAGACTAATCTAAACGGAAAAAAAAAATTGAATTATAAAATTATAAGTTTAGAATCCCTAAAAATTCAAGAGAAGGAAAAAAAGATACTGTATTTTTTGAAAAACCTTTTTTGTAAACTTTGGGTATAATAGTCCTAACGGGTAGGTTTTTAAACTAGCTATTACCATAAATTATTACTTGTAAGTTATTATATATTACATTTTAGATAATATTACAATAATTTCAGTGTCTTCAGTGATTGGCCTTTTCTTTTCATGACAGGAAACCCTGAGTACATTAGAATATGCTCATAGAGCAAAGAACATATTGAATAAGCCTGAAGTTAACCAGAAACTCACCAAAAAAGCTCTTATAAAGGTAATTGTAACTTTTTGTGGAGTAATGTAATCTTGTTTGACACGTGAAAATAAGGCACTGAAACAGATCATTGTTAAATAATCTGTTAAATTGCCTGTGGTAAGGCTTTTCATCTAGTGATTTAAACTAAATACCTTATATGTTAAACATGTTTTTTATAATGCTAATATGTTGAGTTTATCAGCTATGTCAGTTGAGTTGGTACCATCAAAAAAGTTTGCACATTTATGAAATTTATTTGCAGTTTACATACCATAACATTCACACATTGTAAGTGTATATTTCAATGATTTTTAGTAAATTTATAGAGTTGTGCGACTTCATTATAATCCAGTTTTAGGAAATTTCCACTTCTAATTTAATACTTTCTTTCTTTTTTTTTTTTTTTTAATTGTACTTTAGATGAAGGTTTACAGAGCAAACTAGTTTCTCATTAAATAATTAAGCACATATTGTTTTGTGACATTGGTTACCATCCCCATGACACATCAACACTCTCCTTCTTGACCTTGGGTTCCCCCATTACCAGCTTTCCTGTGCCTTCCTGCCTTCTCATCCTTGCCCCTGGGCTGGTGTGCCCATTTCGTCTTGCTTTGTTTTATGGGCCTGTCTAATCTTTGGCTGAAGGGTGAACCTCAGGAGTGACTTCATAACTGAGCTATAAGGGTGTCTGGGGGCCATACTCTTGGGGTTTCTCCAGTCTCTGTCAGGCCAGTAAGTCTGATCTATTTTTGGTGGGGTGAGTTATAATTTTGTTCTACATTTTTCTCCAGCTCTGTCTAGGACCCTCTATTGTGATCCCTGTCAGAGCAGTCGGTGGGGGGTAGCTGCGCACCATCTAGTTGTGTTGGACTCAGTCTGGTGGAGGCCATGGTAGTTGTGGTCCATTAATCTTTTGGACTAATCTTTCCCTTGTGTCTTTGGTTTTCTTCATTCTCCCTTGCTCCAGACGGGGTGAGACGAGTGGAGTGCCTTAGATGGCCACTCATGGGCTTTTAAGACCCCAGATGCTAAATCACCAAAGTAGAATGTAGAACATTTTGTTTATAAACTATGTTATGCCAGTTGAGCTAGATGGTCCCTGAGACCATGGTCCCTAGAGCCCTCAGCCCAGTAATTTTGTCCCTCAGGGAGTTTGGATGTGTCTGTGGAGCTTCCATGACCTTGCCTTGGACAAGTTGTGCTAGCTTCCCCGGTACTGAGTACAGTCATACCCTTCACCAAAGTTTCCACTTATCTATTTAGTGTTTTTCGCTCCTTAGTCATTCTTTCTTCATTGATTAGCTTGACTGTCTCAGCTCCTCAGGGGTATAGTTCTTATAGGAAAGGCAGGACAAATGCTTAATTTATTTCCTTTATTTGTTAGTTTTCAGAGTAACTAGTTGGTTCCCTAGCTCTTTTAGTGTCATTATAAACTCATGGATTTCAGGTATGTGTGTTTCAATCCATTGTGGTTATTATCCTCATTGATATTTAAATTCCCTCATCTGTGGGCGCCTCTTCAAGTTGGTTCCTGAGTTCTTTTCATTATCTTTAGTAGGCTTCCTTAGCTTCCTTCACATCTTGTTTGGCAAGATGTTCCAGGTTTATCTTGAGTATTTCCTGCCTCAGTCCTAGAATCAGACATTTCTCTAAGGAATCCTAATTCCTTTTAGTGTGAAATGGTATTTGGAGAGCAACCTGGTGTAAAAACGGTGTGGTGGCATCAGACCTCCTTGTCTAACTTCATAAGGAGGAGAGAGAATCACCATCAACATCAGCCCAAGGCTGATTCCCATGACATGAAGGTCAAGCATACCTCCACTCTCCAACGTTTTTACCAATTCTGATACCAGCTGTCCTCTCCACAGCACTCTACTTCTCTGCTGGGTTCAATAATTTGTTGCAATGGCCACACAGAACTCACAGACCATACATACAATTATGGGGTTTATTAGGGAAGTAACAGGTTACATTTCAGGATCAGGATCAATTTGGAAGTAACAGGAACAACTCAGGATACAGTTGTTTGATCAGGACAGCTTCTTCTCGGCCATGCCCACAGGCAGGCCTCTGCTACCAGGCCCTCCACTCTCGGCCTTGGCTCCCACTCTTGGCCTTGGCCCCCATTTGGGCAAGTGTTACAAAGCTCTTTAGCTCCTCCGATAAGTGCTTGGAGGCACCCCACTCTGTCAGGAAGCCTCCTGCTTGAAGGCACTCAGCTCTCTTATTCCGTTGGCTGGGAAACCCACTGTAGCTGCCTCACTCTGTGGGCCAAGAAGCCCACTGTGCCATAATGTGTCAGTCTCCTGGTTCCTGCCATCTTGTGCTGCTGTTGCCGACAGTGTTAACAGCTCTTCCTGTCTCCTGGATCTAGGAGGTTCTCAGCACAGGGACCCTGGGTCCAAAGAACACATTCTGCTCCTTGCTCTTCTTCCTGATGGTAGTGAGGTTCCCTTCTAACCTCTGGGATTGGCTATCTTTAAGCCTAACAGGATGGCAAAACTGATCAGTCCCTTACAAGAGTTCCACGCACCTAATCTGCATGGTCCCACTCCCGCAAGTGTTCCATGCACCTTATTTGCATTAGCAAAACTGTCCAATCCCCTTGGTGGGCCACAAGTACTTTATTTACATAGTCCCACCCAATCATTTTGTGGGAGTTACAAGAACATGGTTAGAAGGGCCACATTAATGCAATTCACTGCACTGCACCTGGGCATTGGCAGTTGTGTATTTTTCTTAAGAAGCTCTTATTTTTATAATGAGTACATTTGAAGGAGCTTTGAAAGCTTTTGAAAAATTTTATTTTTAAACAGATTAATCATTGATTGAATTTGTATATGTTTTAAAAAACATTTGTACATGGTTTAAAAAAACATAAAAAGGCTAACTGTTTTATTTGTGGTATATTTTCTCCAAACTGAATGAAAAAAGCTAAGTGTTAACACCTACACCGTTTCTCTCGTATAGGAGTACACAGAAGAGATAGAGCGCTTGAAACGAGATCTTGCTGCAGCCCGTGAGAAAAATGGAGTATACATTTCTGAAGAAAATTTTAGGTAAGCCCTTGGCTTCAGAGTTTATGGAGTTACTTTCTAAGACCAGGCATTTTCTGATAACCCACTGTGTGAAGTAAAATTTACTTATGTGGCAGTAAGTAAAATCTTTTTGTCTAGTGCCTCCTATGACTGCTTCTTTTTGTTTTTACATTTTATATAAAAGACCCATTTCCAATAAAGAGCTGACATATTTAATCAAAGGATTGTTAGAATTAACTCTACATTTCAGTTTTAACTTCCTTTAATCAACAATATCTCTAGCTAATAATTTGAGGGAATTGCATTTGCAGAAGAATCTATTAATTAAGCACAGCATGGAGTAGGAAAGAGTTGGTAGTTATGAAGAAGCAAGAAGAGTACAAAAGAAAGGCATACACATCAGAAACTTGCTAATGCTCAAGAAATCAGAGACACAATTCTAGTGGGTCTCCTAGACCTGTGAGCTTTGTGCTTGAGGAAAACATGTCTGACTTTTTTTTTTCTAATTTTAAGAGGCTTCTTTGACTTTTCTTCAAATATTTTTGTTGAATTTTATTTCTACTGTCTAATTTTTAGTTTCTAACAACTCTTGTTCTCTGTCCCCTGCCCTTTCTTTCTTTAAACATAGCAATCTGTTCTTTTATAGATACCATATATTCCTTATTTCTGAAAATTTTTATATTACCAAAGTTTACTTTTCTATATCTTTCTTTCCTTAGTGCCCTTTTTTTCTGTTTTTTGTGGTAGCTGTCTTTTGTGTCTGTTTCCCTCAAATGTCCAGTGTTCTTTGGCTGCCAAGTAATGTAGGTTGGAAGCTTTGTGCATGGGTGAGGCTTGTGGACCCGTGGGTTCACTGTAGGGTGAAAAAGTGTGACCTGGGTATTAAGTTTGGGGTTCCACAAAATGTCATTCTTTGTTGGGCTTTTTCTTTTGGGCAGGGCTTTTCAGCCTTGGAGCGATACTCCACTTTTCTGCCTGGAGATTATGCTAGCTGCTGATGTTCTTAGATTAGAGTGGGTATTAGGGGGCTGAGGATCCCACCATTCACTATGTAGGCTTCCACTTAATTGCCTTGTTTCCAGCCCTAAAGCTCACCTACCATCCTCTATTGTGTTAGTGAAAGTGAAACTGGATATTCCAGTGTAATTCTTCTACACTGGGGATGATTTTACCTCCCAGAGGACATTTGGCAATGTCTGGAGACTTTTTTTTAAAATTGTTGTGCTTTAAGTGAAAGTTTACAATTCAAGTTAGTCTCTCATACAAAAATTTATGCACACATTGTTTTGTGACCCTAGTTGCTCTCCCTATACTGTGACAGCACAATCTTCCTTTCCATCCCAGATTTCCTGTGTCCATCCAACCAGCTCCTGACCTTCTCTGCCCCCACATCTCGCCTCTGGACAGGAGCTGCCCATTTAGTCTCATGTATCTACTTGAGCTAAGACGCACACTGTTCACGAGTATCATTTTATGTCCCATAGTCCAGTCTAATCTTTGTCTGAAGAGGTGACCTCGGAAATGGTTTTAGTTTTGGGCTAACAGAGAGTCCAGGGGCCATGTCTTCCGGGGTCCCTCCAGTCTCAATCAAACCATTAAGTTTGTCTTTTTACTAGAATTTGAGTTCTGCACCCCACTTTTCTCCTGCTCTGTCAGGGACTCTGTTGTGTTCCCTGTCAGGGCAGTCATTGTGGTAGGTGGGCACCATCTAGTTCTTCTGTTCTCAGGCTGATGAAGTCTCTGGTTTATATGGCCCTTTCTGTCTCTTGGGCTAATACTTTCCTTTTGTCCATGGTGTTCTTTGTTCTCCTTTACTCCAGGTGAGTTGGGACCAATTGATGCATCTTAGATGGCTGCTCATTAGCTTTTAAGACCCCAGACGCCATGGAGATATTTTTTGATTGTCGCCACTTAGGGGATAGTGCTACTGGCATCTAGTGGGTAGAGGCCAAGGGATGTTACTAAACATCCTGTAATGCACAGGACAGCCTCACAACAAAGAATTATCTGGTCTAAAATGTCAATAGTGCAGAGGCTAAGAAATCCTTCTCTAGAGGATACTCCTTTGGTCATGAGGGTTTATGTTGTGTGATAGTGGTGTGTGTCTTGGTGTGTCCATTTGGCCTTTTGTCTCTGGTTTCTGAAAATAGCTCTTGGAATTTGCCAGCTATCAGAGGACTTTTGTTTTATAAAATAGCCAGGTAACATCGGAATTAATGGTGTTGGTGAAGAATATTGAATATACCATGGACTGCCAGAAGAACAAACAAATCTGTCTTGGAAGAAGTACAGCTAGAGTGCTCCTTGTAAGCGAGGATGGTGAGACTTAGTCTCCAGTACTTTGAACATGTTATCAGGAGGGACTAGTCCCTGGAGAAGGACATCATGCTTGGTAAAGTAGAGGGTCTGTGAAAAAAGAGGAAGACCCTCACTGAGATGGGTTGATACGGTGGCTGCAACAGTGGACTCAAACATAGCAATGATTAAGAGGATGGCATAGGACTAGACAGTGTTTCATTCTGTTGTACATAGGGTCGCTATGAGTCATAGCCTACTTGACTGCACCTAACAACAACAACTTACCGATCAGACCAGGCCTATTGCCCTCGAGTCGATTCTGACTCATCTCGACCCTATAGGACAGAGTAAAACTGTCCACAACTTAAACATGTGTAATTAGCAGGGGGCTACATATACCCCATCCTGGCAACAGGCCTCAGGAAGGGAGGGGGCATGATACAGTCAGTTATGCATATTCACCATGCATATTCATTAAGGCATCAATGACTAAGCGACCCTGGGCCTTGGAGCCCTCTTTTGGGCTTCCTGGAGTGGCCAGAACATCTGTACATGGGAGAGCGGTCCTATGCCTTGACCTCTCCCAGACCTTGCCTGATGCAGCTCTTTGCTTGTATCTTTTCTGGTCATCATAAACGGGTACCTGTAAGTGTAGGCAGTCTCGTGAGTTCTGTGAGTTATTCTAGTGAATTATCGAGCCCACCAGGGGCAGCAAGAGCTATCAGAGAGGCTAGCGTTTTCCTATTTGGCAGGGGCTGGAAGGACAGAGTTCTAACTTGTTGGAGATCCACCTTTGGGAGTTTAGGGTCAAAGAGGCAGTTCCACAAAAGTGGCTAGTATACGGAAGATGAGGTGGGAAGGCAGGGATATGAGTTAACTTCACACTTTGGAAATTAGCCTTATGTTGTCTGTTATTCAAACAGTGTGTGATGGGGCGTTGTGATTGTCTGCTGTGTATACATACTTCAATTCCATCTTCTTGGTTGTAGCCCCTCATCCCACCTGTGATACCTGATGGTTTCAAGTCCCAAGTCTTCCAGGATTCTGTGGGGGCATATTTATACTCCATATCCCTGATTATTGACACTTAGGTTACAACTAACTTATCTGATGAAGTTTGTTACAGTCCTCCATCAGCTTTCTAGCTTCTTAAATTTGATACACACACATGCTTTTCCCCCTTGTGGGTGGAGATTCCCAATTTCAGAATGGAAGTCAAAAGGAAAATACTCTATAAAATGAAGACAAAGAATACATTTGTTCTTTGCAATTTTTATTTCTTGCTTATTGACACTTAGGCATCATTATCATTATAGTGATAAATAGTGGCGATGAGTTTGTGTAACTGCTGTAATTGTATTAGAATGAATTTTATAGATGTTGGGAAAAAAATATTAACTGTCAAATTCCTATTAAAATTTATTTTAGAGCCATGAATGGAAAACTAACTATTCAAGAAGAACAGATTGTAGAACTGATTGAAAAAATTGGTGCCATTGAGGAGGAGCTAAGTAGGGTAAGCATTAAAAGTATGTCATATCATAATTTTACTATCATCGATAATGATGAGGAAGCTTACCTTTTTTGACACTTATATTAATGCAGCATGGCAAGAAATTAACTGAATTGTGTGATTTTTGTTGTTAAAGCTACAAAATAGTGGATGCTGAGACATTTCATTAACATGTTTATCAGATGAGGCAATGCAGATTTTCAATTAATTGGATGTTAAATAAAAGTAATAACTAGGTTAGGTGGAGAGGTTCGACCCTTCGTTGCCACCTTCATGTTAACATCTTTCTTTATATTCAAATCCATTGGCAGTGTTGGAAAGAATCATAAGAATTAATACCACTGTACTAGGCCTGTTATTTAATCTCAAAGTTTTGAATGAATTTACAGGAGGAAACCAGATGCTATATAAAATGTGCTAATGTCTGATAACTTGTTACAATTTTTGCATGAAAAAATTTATTCACTTCTTCTAATATCATATTATGAATTAGCCAAGTGTTTCACAAACTGGTTCAGCATTAATTTGTGTTATATTAGGTTACAGAGTTGTTTATGGATAATAAAAATGAACTTGACCAGTGTAAATGTGACCTGCAAAATAAGACACAGGAACTTGAAACCACTCAAAAAAATTTACAAGAAACTAAACTACAACTTGTTAAAGAAGAATATATCACATCAGCTTTGGAAAGTACTGAGGAGAAACTTCATGACGCTGCCAGCCAGGTTTGTACTTTGTTTTGACTTTGTGCTCCCATTAAAGAAATTAGAATGAATAAGAAGTAACTTTGCTTACGTGTTAATCGGGAGATTCTATTTAATTACCCAAATGAGATTTCTGTCAATTTAAAAAACACTATTTTGCTGTTTCATCCAAATTTTTCTCACTGGAGATGCTGATTTAAGAAAAAACTATTCCTGAACTTTTGAAAATAGAACATGACTTTAATAGACTTTGTGGACATTTAGAATAATGGTGTTGTGATTCTTTTCCCCTGTGATGATGACTGAAACTAATCAGATATTAAGAATTTTAATACCTTCTAAGGATGGAAGATGTTAAAAATATTTAACTTTTTATTACCTGTACCTTTTAGAAAATAGTAAAACAATAGGAACAGAATTTGTGAAGAAGCATAATTAATACAGTAGATTAGTAAAATCAGTTTTGCTTGCCTAGATTGCTAAGGGAGGGGGAATAAGCATTCCTGGGCAACTGGATAAATTACTGTGAGATTAAGAACTTCTTCTGGTACAATGTCTAAAACTTACTAATTCTCATCAGGAGAAATCCTTATGTAGCACAGACATTTTCATTAGATTGCTTTTGTAATATCTATCTTATCAATATTTATTTTTTTAAAAAAATCATATATAGTTGCTTAACACAGTTGAAGAAACTACAAAAGATGTATCTGGTCTGCATTCCAAACTGGATCGTAAGAAGGCAATTGATCAACACAATGCAAAAGCTCACGATATTTTTGGCAAAAACATGAATAATCTGTTTAATAATATGGAAGAATTAATTAAGGATGGCAGCTTGAAACAAAAAACTGTGCTGGAAGTTCACAAGACATTGTTTGGTAAGGCCGAACATTTCTAATTACTTTAGTCTTTGTGTATTTTAGTGTGGGGCTAATTTCAAAACTGTTAATTTAATATTGTAAAAACTTAGGTGACAGTGTCACTAGTCCCTTCCCAACGCACATACCATTTGTTCAGGCTAGGTGTTAATGCTTTTACTGCCTTTGAATTAAAACAAATCTTAGTTCATTTTTTGGTTATTGTTGTTTTGTTGAGTTGTGCTAATTAAACAGCAACTAAGTGTATAAATTTTAGAAATAAAACTCTCCTTTCTCTCTGACCCTGGCTGATTCCCCATAGATACTACTGTTAAATTTTTTTGGTTTCCTTCTAGAAAATTTCTATGCATAAACATCATTCTGAAGCTTTTTTTTTTTTTGAGACTGTATATCTTGAAAGTTTGTATAGTTTGTCACAAATGTATGTATTATTATTTTCAGTCATTCCATGTGGTTTTCCCTTTAGAATGAAAACTCTTAAATATTAAGTTTATTTATTATGAAAATATTATCCTCATTAAGAACATTGGGAAGATGTTGAAAAAATTAGAAAGTCACCTAGAGTCGAGTCATATTAATAAGCCAATTACTGTAAAATTTGTGTATTGTTCTCTTTTCTTCTGTAAACTCTTACTCACTATAATACTGAGTGTTAATTTTATTTAGAGATTAATTTAAAAATATTCTAATTTTGGTTTACTATGTGTTATATTTATGAGTCAGATGCTCTTACAATTACATCAAGTGCTTACAGAATACTACAGAACTTATGTAATATATATCTAAGCTATTTCTTTGCTTATGTAATAGACCAGTTATTTTAAGCTTATTTGATATTACAAATCTCACAAGGATATCATTTTGCCAACCTCTTTGAAGCGTTTCTAACCATACTTAAATATTTTTTTTAAAGTTCACATCTCCCTTTTTTTTTTTTTTTTTTTTTTTTGGTGTAGGTAATCTGCTATCTTCCAGTGCCTCTGCATTAGACACCATTACTACAACAGCACTTGGATCTCTTACATCTATTCCAGAAAATGTGTCTACTCGTGTTTCTCAGATTTCTAATATGATATTGGAAGAACAATCATTAGCGGCTGAAAGTAAAACCGTACTTCAGAAATTGATTGTTAGTAAATCTCCTGAAATATTTTTGAAGATTACATTTGATAAGTCTTCTAAAACAATGTTAACTGCTATTCTTTCATCTTAAGCTTTACTAGACACAGGAATAAGCATATCACTATGAGAGAGTAGGTTTATAGTTCTAAAGACAAATCTCTCCACTGTTTTTTTCCCCCTAGAAAGATTAATATTCAAATGCACATAACCAGCCTTTGGAACTTTTTTTACTCACATAACTTTACCAGTAGGAGATATTGTTAGCCCCTCTAAAGACTAGAAAAGGCAGAGTTAGCTCCAAATGAATTCAAGGGGCCCATGACTTGCCAGTTAGCTCAAAAATTGGTAAGTTAACCTTTCCCCAAGGACCTTGCAGATACTTGGGATGGTCTATCTGACGTTTCACTGACTCCACCAGAAGGGAATATCGGGTAGTTAATTTAAAAAATACAGCTATATAGAAAACCATGCAAGAAAAATAACTTACAGAATTCTAGGACTACATATAACGAACAGCCCTAGGCTACATTATGAGGTCAAATATGTGTGGCCAAGCCCTTCTGGTCTTTTTCATAGTTCTACAGAAGTCACTCATCTAATTACACTTAATATTATCTTGTTCATATGTGATTTGTATATACACTCTGTTTTCTAATTGTGTGGTTTGTCTAGTGTTGGCCTTATCACTTACTTTGTTTTCATCTTTGTGCAAGCTTTCTACCTCCCTCTTTGAGTTCTGCAATATTTGTTGACTATTGCTCAAGTAAATATGCAAATGTTAGATGACAGTGCCTAGATTCAGTTCTTGTATGCCACTATTTGATAGGTTTCTTTACTTGCCTACGTCTGACGATGTTAAAAGATACTGTGTCGGCACTAATGCTTTGGAGATTTCACTAAATGGTAGTCTTTATTTAGTTATGTCTTCCTAAATACCAAATTAATAGCATTGCTAGAGTCAGAAGAAGAGATGACTGCCACCTTTATAGAACTAGTTGAAATTAGTTGATGGCATTTTGTTCTGAAAGAGTATCAGTAGCCTTTTAAGTATTTGTTAGTTTATTTCTTTTTCTACTTTAATTTTTTTTTTTTTTACTGTACTTTAGATGAAGGTTTACATAACAAATAGTTTCTCATTAAACACTCAGTACACATACTATTTTATGACGTTGGTTAACAACCCCACGACATATCAACACTTTCCCTTCTCAAACTTGAAGGACTTTTTTCTGGTGAAAATATACATAGCGAAAGTTACACCATTTCAGAAGTTTCTGCATGTACAATTTAGTGACATCGATTAC
>NW_004443943.1:19485397-19486877 GCF_000243295.1 Trichechus manatus latirostris
TACTGAGACTTTATATTTTTCTTTATTTTGATGAGTAGGTTTGTTAACTTTCTTTGTGGTTACCTTGAAATTTACCCTTATCTTCCTAGATTTGAACCAGTCTATTATTACTTGGTATCACCTTGCCTCCCTCTCCATTAGAAGGTTCTATACCTACACCGTTTATTCCCTCTTTTATTGTTCTGATGCTGTTATCATTTACAGATTAACCTCTCTGGTTCCCTGTTGTAATTCTTTTGGTTTTACATAGTCCTTAAGAGTTCATTTCCTAGGTTCATATCTGGCTAGTACAATCCTGTGCCCTGTATTCAGCCTGTAGTCTGATGTTTGTTCTCAGATTGAAGGACTCCCTTTAATAAGTCTTGTAAGTTTGGTTTGGTTTTTACATAGTCCCTTAAGTTTGTTTATCTGGAAATGACCTAATTTCACCATCATATCTGAACGAGAGTTTTGCAGGATATATTATTCTTGGTTGGCAATTTTTTTCTTTCAAGGTTTTATATATGTCATCCCATTGCCTTCTTGCCTGCGTGGTTTCTGCCGAATAATCCGACCTTAGTCTTATTGTTTCCCCTCTGTATGTGACTTTTTGTTTTTCTTGAGCTGCTCTCAGAATTCTTTGTTTGTCTTTGGTTTTAGCAAGTGTGATTCTGATATGCCTTGGTGATTTTGTTTTGACATCTATCCTATATGGGGTTCGTTGAGCCTCTTGGGTGGTCAGCTTTTCATCTTTCATGATATTGGGGAAGTTTTCTGACAGTAATTCTTCAATGATCCTCTCTGTGTTTTCTGTTTTCTCCCCCTGTTCTGGAACTCTGATCACTCACAGATGTTTGCTTTTGATTGTATCCCACGTAATTCTCTGGGGTTCTTCATTTTTCTTTGTTCTTTTTTCCTGTTTTTCCTCAAACAGAGTTGTATCCATTGTTTGTCTTCAATTTCACTGATTGTATCTTTCAACGTTTCAAACCTGCTCTTCAGCCCTTCTATGAGACTGTCCATTTCTGAAATCTTGTTTATCTTTAGGATTTCTGATTGTTGTTTTTGTATGATTTCTAGTTGTGAATTTATTTTAGCATTTTGTTCCTGTATTATTTTCTTGAATTCTTCCATTTTTTTTGGTCATATTTTCCATGAATTTGTTTGCCTTTTCCATGAATTTGTCTATTTTTTCCTCATTTTTGTCTGCTTTTTGCTTCAACTCTTGGATAATTTCTGAATATTAGAGATTTGAATTCCCTATCAATTAGGTCTAGTGCCTTTTCTTCTACTGGAAAGTCATCTGGTGTTTTATTTTGGACACTTACTGGAACTATCCTGTCCTGTTTTTGTAAATGTTTTGATATTGTCTGCTGTCTTCGGGGCATTCAGTGGTTATTTTCCTCGTTTATTGATTGTAGATTTGTTTGTTTCATCCTGCTTTTTTGTTTTATTTGGTTATGTCTAAGCAGGCGGGCTGTGCGTTCTTTCTTGTTTGCTC
>NW_004443943.1:19486977-19528662 GCF_000243295.1 Trichechus manatus latirostris
CAGCAGGGCAGGTCCAGCTGAGGGGAGTTGCTGGGATGGGTTGTTTGTGGCACGTACCAGGGCTGACAGTGCGGACCGGGAATCAGTGCAGGGCAGGTTCCAGTAGGCCGTGCCTGTGCTGCTTGGGAGTGTGATGTTCAGCACATGGTGCAGGTAGGCAGGAAGGAGGGCGTAGATTGTGATTTGTGAGCTAACATGGGTATGGGAAAGAAGAGAGAGAGGAGAGAGGAACAGGAGCCACAAACAAACAAACAAATAAAAAAGAGTGCTAAGGGAGCTTGCTATTGGAGTAGAGAGATGAGAGACTGAGAAATGGGGAAAAACAAAAATGAAAAAGAAAAATGGTAAGAGAAGAAAAGGAATAAATCGAGAAACTGGAAATGAAGAAAGACTAAAAGAAAAAAGAAAACAAAACAAAGAAACAAACAAAAAAACAAACCCCAAACCAAAAAAAGAAATGTCCCCAGGGATATCCTTTTGTGTCTGTGCAGAGTAAGGGAGTAGCTTCCAAGCTGTGCGGTACTGCCCGGCTCGAAGGGGCTCCCAAGCCAAGAAAAGAAAAAACAAACAAACAGAACAAATCAGAGCAAAGAAACAAAAAAGCCCTGGGGGTCCCACCAGTGTGGTGGCATGGGCCGGGAAGCAGTTTCACAGTCGAGCAGTGTTTCGCAGCCTTTCAGGAAGAAGCAAAGATGGCGCACGGAGCCAGGTATTTGAGAGAAAGGAAAGGGAGGTGGTGAGAGGTAAGGAAGAAATCTAAAGAAGTGGAAAAAAGCAATACCAGCAGCCAACAAAAGGCACTCAGGGAGCTGGCCACTGTGGGCAGGTGGAATCCAAGCAACATGGGGGTGAAGCTGGTGCTTCCTGGCCAAGAGACTGTGGCTGCAGGAAGCAGAGGAGGCTAAGTGGGGGTGAAGAAGGGTGGGAGGTGGGAGAGCATATATTGCTTGTTCTCGGTTGTTCTGTCTCCTGCTGGAAGCTCTGTGAAGCTGCTTTCTCGTACCTCCTGTTCACTGATCTCCGATAGGAGTCCAAGATGTCAGATCCATGCTGCCGTAGCTGATAGGGGACCCCTGCATGTATCTCTCCTTGCTCTCTGTTCTTGGTCAGTTTCTTATTCCATTTGCTGCTTGGCTGAGTTCTTTATCTCTTCATTTGATGCTTAGGGTTTCAGGATTGACGTGTGTCTTTGACTTAGTTTTTCTGATCTTTGCTGCAGAGGGACAGTGTGGAGCTTTCTGACTATAGCACCATGTTCCCCAGAAGTCTATTAGTTTATTTCTGTTAGAGCTTGTTGCCCCTGCCCTAGTGAAAGAAAATTAGGACAGGATTTTATTTTCCCTGGTTTTATAAAACTTCCCAATTCCCAGGTGCATTCTCAATTTTCCATATAATCTACAAAATGTTTACCTGAGATTTTGTGGTGGTGACCTTGACAAGTTTGTCTGATACAGTCAGATATAAGTTCCTCTCACCCAAAGCCTACTCTTGAAAGCTATTTAGACTCTAGCTTTTTGATGAGTACCTTAAACTTGTTAGAAATTTATTTTGTTAAAATGTATCTATAGGTTTTTTGGGAAATTTGTCCTTTGTTGGGAATTCTGAAATCTTACCAGTTGACTGTCATCTTTCTATTTCGTCTTCTGTTTTATTAGACTATTAATTTATTGACACTAAGTGACCATTTTATTAATTCCTATAGGTAGGACTAAGTGGCTTGTTTTGAATATAAATTATAGTAACAGATATATCTCTCTAGGTTATAAAGAACAGATAGAAAATAGAAAGTTTAGAATTTTAATAATGCATGTGGTTAGTTATCAGGGTATTTAAGATGTTATTTAACCAGTTAGCCTTATAGAAGTGAAATATTCTTTTTAAAAATCTATTTGTTTATTTTTAAAACCAGAGTGTACTTAAGACTGACCTTCTGAATTCACTGGAAACGATTTTATCTCCCACTGTGATGTCTATACTGAAAATCAATAGTCAAATAAAGCATATTTTCAAGACTTCATTGACAGTGGCTGATAAGGTAACAAATGTTATGTTCTTAATATCTTAAAATTGAATTGTTATTTAAGAAAAAAACTAATTTTTTTTCTTCAAAGATAGAAGATCAGAAAAAGGAAATGGATGACTTTCTCAGTACACTATGTAGTAATCTACACGAACTACAAGAAAGTACAGTTTCTTCCTTAGCTGAATCACAAAAGCTATGTGAAAATTTAACCGAAGACCTGAAGACAATAAAGCAAACCCATTCACAGGTATCTTGTTTAGCTGATTTGGGGAATGTAAAAAGAAGATCTTCCGATATTTAAATTGATAATCCATGTTACACAATCTGAATGCTGTATAAGTAGTTTAGAAACCTGAAAATACCATAACCACTGTTGCTTATAATGGTGATTAACGCAAAATAATTGAGAACACTTTTCTTGATCAGTTAATATTTGAAGATTTGCTACATGTAGAACCCTATGCTGAAGTATAAGACAATAAACAAAACAGTCCTTTACTTACACCAAGACGATAGATGAGGTTAGGAAAACTCACCCTTTAGTAGTGTGATTAGAATAAAATGGCTATAACCTTTAAAGTGAACATGTATCTATAACTTGATAAGTTGTTTTTTCTAGGATGATGAAGATATTATCTTTTATAAACTAAGTTCTGCTTTATCTTATTTCTATCTCATTGATGACATTTAAATTGTAATACATTATTATAATTTTTAAATTTTTGTTTATTGATTATAAATGTAACTCACGACTTTGTCCATGTAAACTATTCCCCAGTATATAAGGCTTTAAACCAAAACCTAACCTTCAAACCAGGGAAGTCATATCTATAAATATCAGATAAACGGAAAGCAACTTCTAGTATTCTTAAGGCTTACAGTATGAGGTTATTACTACATGACAGAACTCTTTCGCCAGTGAACACAATTTGGTGAGTAGTAAAGGGTAATTTCTCTTTGGAAAGTGAGTGAGAGGGAATTCATACTCATGTCATTTAAAATGTTGGGGAAAAACATCCAAGATTCTTAGGTAAGAATTAAAGCATCTTTAAAGTAAGATCGATCTTACACTATTAGTTTCCCTAATTGAGAAACATGAAATTTTTCAGAGAGAGGGTTGACATCAGAAATTAGTAAAAATAATACTTAACATCTGTTGAGCAGCTCACTATGTGTTTATTCCTCTCACTAATATAGATACAGAGCCCTGGTGGCACAGCAGTTAAGAGCTATGGCTGCTAACCAAAAGGTTGGCAGTTCAAATCCACCAAGCCACTCCTTGGAAACCCTATGGAGCAGTTCTACTCTGTCCTATAGAGTTGCTATGAGTTGGAATCAACTTGACCGCAATGGGTTTGTTTTTTGTTTTTTTTTTAATATAGATAATAGGTTCTATTATTAGCCCAGTTTTCTAATGAGGAAACTGAGGCCTTGTGTGCATCGAATACTAGGCAGATCATCTTATATGGGATGGTGTTGATTATATTGCCTGTAAGGCATCCTAGTTTGAGTGGGTCTTCTATATGTTTCTGGGCAATTTGGAGAAATTTGAAATTGCAGCAATTTCTCGTACCTCTGCAGATGGGTATTTGCCTGTCTAAAATAAATTCTAAAGTAAATCAGCTTTTTGTAAATAGATTTCCTGAGATGCTCATAATGGCTAGACAACTATTTAAAAAACCAATCAAAACAATCAAAACAAAACAAAAAACTTCTGGCCTGAAAAGTTCTTAGGGTAAATGGTTTGACTTCCCTGGCTTTAAAGAAGCAAGTTCACTAAGTGAGCTCTTTTCTTAGGTTTTCCAGAGCTTGAAGTTAGCTGTAACAAAACAGTTTTATAAAACTGTGAACGCATATTTACAAATCTAATAATACCTTAATTTCCCTCTACTTTGAGACTAGTAAAAATACTGACAGACCTTATTCATAATCAAAGTGTTAGATATATATGGTCAGCTGATAATGTTGTTCAGAGATACTGGCCAACTAATGGACTGAACAGTGAAGACAAATGTGGGTGCATTTTCAGCTCTTTGGTCTTTGGTGTGGCTTTTTCATTTTGTGGTGTAAGTCCCTATCATGTTTTGTGCCTATAAGAGCTTATTTTTAAAGATGTTAAATATTAGAAAATAAAAGGTAAGACTATTTACATTTTATTAATATGACCAATCTAGGCTCTATAAAACATTTCAGCTTCAGTAATTGATACTATTTTTGGATTGCTTGTCCCTTTGATTATCAGCACTAACTGTTCCTTCCAGTAGTGTTATCAATTAAGAAGCAAGTTTATGTATCTGCCAATGTGATTCTCAAACATAACGTGACATCTTGGTGTGCTTGATTAATTTTGAGGTACACTGAAAGTAGTTTGTTACTAACAATTAAAATAGCAAAGTTTGCAAATTATTTACTTTTTAAAAATCCCTATAATATTATCCTTTTAATATCAATTCCATTGCTTTCCTCCGTGGGAGAGAGATGGAGTTAAAGTTCTTGTCAGGAATTTGTATAATTCTTCCCTATGGGAGAATACTTAATGTCATTAGTCATGTACAGAAAAAAAGTTGAAATGTCATAATTTCAAGCCTCTTCCCCCTCCCTGCCTCTTTCTTACAGGAACTTTGTCAGTTAATCAATATTTGGGCAGAGAGATTCTGTGCTTTGGAGGAAAAGTGTGATAACATCCAGAAACCACTTGATAGTGTCCAAGAAAATATAGAGCAGTAAGCTATTTTTATATTCTCTTTAACTTTTCTGTAAGCCTGAAATTATTTCAAAATAAAAAGTTTGAAATGATGCAAATAATTCCTATATACTTTCACCCAACTATTTCATTTGCTAACATTTTATTATGTTTGCTTTATCATTCTCCTTCTCTCTCTTCTATCTATCTATCTATCTATCTATCTATCTATCTATCTATATATATTTCTTTTCAGAATTAGCTGAGAGTAATTTACAGACATAATGTTCTCTTTGTCCCAAATACTTCAGTGTATATATACTAAAACCAAGGTTATTTTCTTATATAACCATGGTACAATTATTTAAAATCAGAAAATTATGATCGATACCTACTATTGTCTAACGTATAGACCTAATTCAAATTTTGCCAGTTATCTCATTAATGTTCATTATAGCAAAAGAAAAGAATTTTCTCTTGATCCAGGGTTTAATACAAGATCAAACACTGCATTTAATTTTCATGTCTCTTGAGTCTCCCTTAATCTGGAGCAGTTCTTTGTCTTTCATGACCTTGCCTTTTTTCAAGAATGTAAGACATTTATTTAGTAGCATGTCCCTCAGTTGTTGTTGTCAAGAATACCACAGACGTGATGAGGTGTTCTTAGTGCATTATCAAGAGGTATGAGATATCTGTCCCATTATTGGTGATGTTTTATTTAACTTTATTGCTTGGTTAAGGTTGTCTGCCACATTTCTCCACTGTAAAATTAATCTTTTCCTCTTTGTAATTGATCAATAACTCAGGGGAAGATATTTTGAAACTGCATGAGCTTCTTATTCCTCTTAGCATCTATTGATACTTCATGTGTGAAACAATTACATCATCATGTTGTTTGAGGAATTGGTCTATTTCATTTAAGTTGTTGAATTTATGTGCATTGAGTTATTGGCAATATTCCGTTATTACCCTTTCAATGGCTCTAGTATCTTCTGTGTCAGTATCTTCTGTGTCAATCCTGATACTGGGAATTTGTGAATTCTATCTTTTTATCTTAGTCAGTCTTGCTAGAGGTTTACTGATTTTGTTGATCTTTTCAAACAGCCACCTGTTTTTTTTTTTTTAATTGTGCTCTAGGTGAAAGTTCACGGCTCAAGTTAATTTCTCATACAAAAATTTATACACATAGTTATGTGACATTAGTTGCAACCCCTATAATGTGACAGCACACTCCCCTTTCCACCTCGGGTTTCTTGTGTCCATTCAGTCAGTTCCTGTCCCTTCCTGCCTTCTCATCCTGCCTCTGGACAGGAGCCACCCGTTTATCTCTTGTATCTGCTTGAACTAAGAAGCACACTTTTTTTTTTTTTTAATTGTGCTTTAAGTGAAAGTTTACAATTCAAGTCAGTTTCTCATACAAAAATTTATACACACATTGTTATGTGACCCTCCCTATACTGTGACAGCACACTCCTCCTTTCCACCCCGGATGTCCCATGTCCATTCAACCAGCTCCTGACCCTCTCTGCCTTTTCATCTTGCCTCTGGACAGGAGCTGCCCATTTAGTCTCATGTATCTACTTGAGCAAAGGAGCACTCTCTTCACGAGTATCATTTTATGTCTTATAGTCCAGTCTAATCTTTGTCTGAAGAGTGGGCTTCAGGAATGGTTTTAGTTCTGGGTTAACACAGTGTCCACGGGCCATGGCTTCCAGGGTTCCTCCAGTCTCAGTCAGACCATTAAATCTGGTCTTTTTATGTGAATTCAAGTTCTGCTCCGCACTTTTCTCCCACTTCCTCAGGGACACTCTATTGTGTTCCTTCACCGGGCAGTCACTGGTGGTAGCCAGGTACCATCTAGTTCTTCTGGTCTCAGGCTGATGGAGTCTCTGGTTTATGAAGGCCGCCTTTTTTGTTTCATTGCTTTTTCTCTATTGTTTTTCCATTTTCATTGATTTCTAGTATCATCTTTATTATTTCCTTCCTTCTGATTGTTTTGTTCTTTTTCTAGTTTCTAAAGGTAGGAGGTTATCTTATTACTTTGAGGCCTTTACCTCTTTTCTGATGAAAACATTTAGTGTTATGAATTTCCCTCTCATTGCTGCTTTAACTGCATCCCACAAATTTTGATATGTTCCATTTTTATTTTCAATCAGTTCTATTTTTTTTAAATTACATTTCTTATGAAACTTCTCTCACACATGGATTATTTAGAAATATGTTGTTTAATTTTGAAGTGTTTATGAATTTTCCTATTATCTTTCTGTTACTGATTTCTTATTAGATTCCATTATGATCAGAGATCATACTCTATCATTTCAATTCTTTTGAATTTGTTGATTTATTTATTTTTTTATGACTCAGGGTATGGTATATCCTGGTGAATGTTCCTTGGGTGCTTGTAAAGATTGTGTATTCTGTTGTTGTTGGGTAGAGATCTTCTATATTCTAACTGGTTTTCTGTTTAGTAGTTCTATAAATTGCTGAGAGGAGTGTTGAAATTCCCAAATGTAATTATCATTGTGTAATATAATTTTCTTTGCTGTGTAACATACTTTATCTAGTATTAATATAGCCACTCCAGCTTTCTTTTGACTAGTGTTTGTGTGGTACTATATCTTTTTCTGTCGATAACTTTCAGCCTACCTATAACATTATATTTGATGTGTTTCTTGTAAGCTGCCTATAGTTGGGTCATGTTGTTTTAATCTACTCTACTAGTGTTTTAATCCACTCTGTCTTTTGATTGGTGTATTTATTTTTTTCTCGGTAATTGGTGTACTTAGACTATTTACTTTTAAAGTAATTTGATATGTTAGGTCTTAAGTCTGCCGTTTTATTATTTTTCTGTTTTTTTCCCTCTGGTTATCGCTCCTCTGTTTCCCCTTACTTTTCCTTCCTTTGAGTTCCATGGTCATTTTTGTAGAATTCCACTGATTTATCTGTAGTATTTTTAAGTATATCTTGTTAAATAGTTTTGTCAGTGGTTGCTCTAGGTATTACAATATGTATATGCAACTTACCATGGACTACTGGTATTGAAATTTTACCACTTCTAGTGTAGAAAATTTACTTACGTTTATGTGCCTTTACCCTCTCTGCTGTTTTCAGTGCAACTGTCTTAGTATATTTACTCTATATGCATTAAACATAACATCAGGTGATGTTATAATGTTTTCTTCAACCTACAAACATGATTCTTTTTATTGTGGTAAAATATTTATAACAAAACATTTGCTGTTTCAAACATTTTTATATTATTTTATATTATTTTATAATTCAGAGATAATTACATTCACCATGTTGTGCAACCATTGTCACTGTTTCCAATTTTTTTCATTACCCTTAATGGAAGCTCAATATATCTTAAGCATTAACTCTCCATTTCTTCTTCCCACCTGCCCCGGGAAACCACTAATTAACTTTAGTCTCTATGCATTTGCTTATTCTATATATTTCATGTAAGTAGGCAAATGTGATTTAAAAACTCATTCCAACTCTAAATTCATAAGAAGGATATTTTATTATATATATATAATATATAGTCAGAATCAACTTGATGGCAACAGGTTTGTTTTGTTTTATTACATTAATCTTATTGTGCAACCATCACCCATACCAAACTAAAACCAAACCTGTTGCCGTTGAGTCAATTCTGACTCATAGCGACCCTATAGGACGAGTAGAACTGACCCATAGGGTTTCCAAGGAGCAGCTGGTGGATTCCAACCATAACCACTGTGCCATAGTAGTTGCCAAATTTCCCGTCACCATAAACAGAAATTCGCTGCTTCCTAAACAATGACTTCCTCTCTCCCTGTCCTTCTGCCCCTGGTAACCACTAATAAACTTCTATTTCTATACATTTGCCTATTCTTGTTATTTCATATAAGTGAGATCATACAATATTTGTCCTTTTTTGATTAACTAATTTCACTGAACCTAATGTTTTCAAGGTTTGTCCATGTTGTAGCATGTATCAGGACTTAATTTCTCTTTATGGCTGAGTAGTATTACATTGTATATATGTATCACATTTTGTATATCCTCTCATCCATTAATGGACATTTAAAAAGTCTTTTTAAAAAGTCTTTTTAAATGGTTTTTCTAGGGTTTACAACACACATTTTTAAATAATTTACGTTCACCTTCAAATAATATGCTGTTTCACATGTAATGCAAGGACCTTACAACAGTTTATTCCCAATTCCTCCATCCCATCTGTTGTGTCATTGTTTCTATATATTTTACTTTTACACATGCTATGTAAAGCCAGTACATTCTTACTCTGATTACATTATCTATTTTCTTTTTTAATGTGGCTACTAGAAAATTTTAAATTACATATGTAGTTTCCATTACAATCCTATTGAACAGTACTGCTCTAGAATTCTGGCTATTAATCTATCCTTACTCCTAACTTATATTGTCTGTTTTTCAGCCCTATTGTTGGTCCTATTCATTACACAATGTTCCATTCTGAATTCTTTCTAGATTCTGAATGTAGAAGGTGTTTCCCCCATTTTATTCCTACTTTCTAGACTGGTGGATTTCTGGCTCCTTCCAAAGCTTTGGTGGGAATACTAGAGTAGGACTGGGGTGAGAGGAAAACTATGAAAAGCTTTCTCAAGGCCTTTGCAAGTAATTTTCTCTGCCTTCAACATTACTAACATTTACTGTCTACACTTGTGTTTCTCCAAGTGTGATCCGGGGGCACTGAATTACCCAGGACTTAGGCCCAAGAATCTAGATGATTTCTGAATACAGTGAAGTTTAAGACACACTGCCTTTGGCATTTATTATGGTTTGTAGTTACTTGTGAATAAGTCTTATGTTCCCACTCGGTTGTGAGCACCTGGAGGGGAGAGATTTATGTTGACAGTCTCCATGTTTACCATTTTAATTTCTGTCTTTCTGAATCCTTCCCACTTAATATTTTGGTGAACTTTGGTTTCCAACACCTTTGCTTACTTGCTTGGTTTGCTCCCATGATGTACCATCTAGTGGTAACAGAGGGTAAGTTCAAGCTCTTTATTTCCTTTTTCAACCAAAGTTTAGTTCTGTGATCCCATAAGACTACTTTCAATGCTATCACAGGGAAACTTACGGAGTAAAGAAAATTATCAATGAATTTTAATGTATATTGTAATTGACATACGTTTTATGATAGTGTACTGTGTGCTATATGTATAATGTGTCATAGTTTTCTTTTAATTATTAGAAAGCTTTATATTGACTTTTTGTTTTATAACATGTGTAATGTTTATGATTTGTTTTATGTCATGGCAAGGTAAAACTGCCTAATAACAGAATGACTGTAGCCAGTTTTGGGACTAGACTAGAGGCTAGGAAAATAGAGGCAAGGATTTAGCTCAGTGATTCTCCACCCTGGCTACACATTAGAAATTGCCTTGAGAGCTTTATACAAAGATGCCCTATCTCTTGAGCAGTGGTTCTCAAACTTCACTATATATCAGAATCACTTTAAGGGCTTTTTAAAATTTTGCTCCTGCCATCCTTTTTTTCTGATTTAGTAAGTTGAGGACTGAGATTTTACGTTTCTAACAAGTCAAAACCCTGGTGGCATAGTGGTTAAGACCTACAGCTGCTAATCAAAAGGTCGGCAGTTGAAATCCACCAGGGGCTCCTTGGAAACTCCATGGGGCAGTTCTATCCTGTCCTCAAGGGTCACTATGAGTCGGAATTGACTCGATGGCAGTGGGTTTGGTTTTTTTTGGTTTGGTTAACAAGTTGTCAGGTAATGCTAATGCTACTACTCTGACGCCCATACTTCGAGAACCACTGCCTTAGAGTTTCTGTTAGTCTACAGTTGGGTATGAGCATTTTTAAGCTCCCTTGGGTAATTAAAATGTACAGCTAGTGTAGAGAACAGGGCTTCAAACCAGATTGTTCTGGTGCAACCCCTTGCTGAGAATTTGCCTTTCCACCCTAGATAGGCTGACAAGTCTATATTTTAACAAGATCCCCAGGTGATAAGGGATCTTGTTAAAATGTAGTCTCTGATTCAGTATGTCTAGAATGGAAAGGCAAATTCTCAAAGGGGGGGGGGGGGGGGCGGTCACACCAGACCTAACGGGTTCAAAGCCCTGGTTGAGAACCACTGATTTAGATGATGAACTAGAGGGAAGCTTTGGTTAGGGTTCTATGAAGTTCTAAACTGAGTTAGTTAGATTCGGAAAATCTGGTTACACCTGCTATTCATGCGGCATCGGCTCCCATTAGAACTAACTGGAGAACTCTAGTCTTAAAGCAGAAGTTCTTACATTTGTCTGCACTTAGAAGTCACTTGTGTCTCAGATTCTGATGTAATTGGTCTGGAATGTGATTGAGCATTGACAGAGCTTTGAAAAGCTACCTAGCTGATTTTAATATGTAGCTGAGGTTAAGAATTACTGCTTGTATTAGTTTATATTAGCTCACAGTTCTGTAGGTTAGAACACCAGCAAGGTGTGACTGTGTTCTCTGCTCATGGCATTACAAGGCTGAGATCAAGCTATCACACCTGGACTGAGTTTTCGTCTGTGGATTTTTCTCTGAGGAAAAATCTGCTTCCAAGCTCATTGTTCTTGTCAGAATTTACTTCCTTGCAGTTGTAGAACTGAGGTCCCCGTTACCTTGCTGGCTTCAATGGAGGCCACTCCTCAGCTCCTAGAAGCCATCTGCATTCCTTGCCACTTGGGCTCCCGCCATCTTCAAGCCAGCAACAGCGTATTGAATCCTTTTTGAGCTTCAAATCTCTGACTTCCTTTCCTGTGACTTCCTCTTTGCTTTTTAAAGGGCTCGTGTGATTAGGTCAGGCCCACCTGAATAATCTTCATATTTGGGAATTTAGTTGCATCTGCAAAATTCTTTCACAGTAATACACAGGTTAATGTTTGATTTAATAACTGTGTGTGTGTACACCAGGGCCTGGGAATCTTGGGAGCCATCTTAGAATGATGCTGTATGAGATCACCTCGTTTTTTCTTTTCCAACTTCAGAGTATACAAATACTTACCCTTTTGTTTTCCCACACAGTAAGTTTTGAGTATATGAAATAATACATTGGTCAGTTTTTTAGCTATGCCTATAAATTCATTTTTAACTTTTAGTGCTCATTTATTTAAGCTCTCTCCATTTCAACTGATTGGCTTAATAATTCCTTGGGGGAAGAATATACTGGGGAGCTCCTTTTCCAGAAAAATAATGGGGTAATCTGGAACACACTTCAGGAATAAATAGGTTAGTTTATATTAAACAATTATTTGTTTGCTCACACACCCTTAATTTATGAACTGACAGTTATTGCAGATAAACCCCAAGAAGAATATCCAACTTTAAAGAAGGCTGGTTGATGTCATATAGAACATACACTAATTGAAAAGGCTATTTCTGTCAGCTATTATATCTTTCTTCATTGTAGGAACATTTGTCTCAGCTTGCACTGGTTTCTGTAATCAGAGTGCTTCTCCCTGGACAGTGCCTATTAGCCCATTAAAATCCAGTTCCTCTTGTCACAGATTTTTTGATAATATCACTGGGGTTATTTTGCACCTATTTTTAGCATACTTTCATAAAATTCTACTGTTTTCAGATAGATACATTTATTTTTCCATTCTTCCTCCATATCTTAAGGAGAGCAAAGATTTCAATAGGTTACATGCTTTTAAATTATATTAGAAGTTGGTCATATTGGTTGTATTTGATATCTATTATATGTCCTTTATTGATTCACTACTGGAGAATTATGGATTGGATTTTGTTGTTGGGTGAGATAATGCCTTTGGAGAGAGAATGTGAGGAATTTTCCAGAGAAGTACAGAATCAAAAAGGAAGGTCTGAAAGGTTGAATGGGTCAAGCTTATTTATTTTTCAACAACTATTTTGAGAACCTACTAACATGTTAACATGCTATAGGTCAACAGTTTTCGAAGTATGGTACCTGGACCAGCAGCACCAGCATTACCAGGGAACTTTTAGAAATGTACATTTGAGGAACTCACCCTGGACCTGAATCAGAAACTCTAGGGTGGGGCCTAGCAAGCCCTCCAAGTGTTTTTGGTGCATGTTAAAGTTTTGAGAACCATAGTGCTAGGTAGCAGTATCTCTGCTGTCTGCCAAGAGATAGATTGGTTTTATTTCTCTTACGATATGTATAAAACCGTTTTAGGGCATTTTCAACAGCTAAGTCTCTTGCTCTTAAGGAGTAGCAAGGACAAAAGCATAAACTTTAGTTCTACTGTGTTTGGTTCAGGGTTCGAACCCCTGCTGAGAATTTGAATTTCCACCTCCAGATATACTGAATCAGAATCTACAGTTTAACAAGATCCTCAGGTGAGTCTTACATACAATAAATTTTGAGAACCACTGCTCTACTAGTAGTTCTCAGAATTGGTCCCTAACCAGCAGCATTAGCATCGCCTGGGAACTTGTTAGAAATGCAAATTAGCAGCAGGCGTTTGAACCTGAAGAACTGGTTAGAAGCCTTGTTTTGGTTTCACAGCTTTCTGTGGGATTATTGGAGCCCTGGTGGCGTAGAGGTTAAGAATTCAGCTGCTAATCAAAGGGTCGGCAGTTCGAATCCACCAGCTGTTCCTTGGAAACCCTATGGGGCAGTTCTACTCTGTCCTATAGGGTCTCTATGAGTTGGAATTAGCTCGATGGCAAGGGGCTTGGTTTTGTAGGATTATTATTTACGGCAGGGTTTCTTAACCTCTTGCCATTTTGGGCTGGATAATTCTTTTGTTGTGGGGACTGCCCTGCACAGTGTAAGATGTTGAGCAGCATCCCTGGTCTACCTCCTAGATGCCAGTAACATGCCCAAATTGTGACAACCAAAAATATCTCTAGATATTGCCAAATGTGCTCCAGGAGGCAAAATGACCTAAGGTTGAAAAATCACTGACATAGAGGCTATTAGAATAGGTGTCAAGTTCTAAGCTTGAGTGCTGCTAGTAGCTGTGATTTTTGACCATCAGTAGCACTTCAAAGTAACTTTTAGAGCCTCTTCTGTCTAATGTTAGAGACAAACAGTATTTTCCTATGAATCAGGAAGAGATATAATTTAAAAGATTAGAGTTTACACAAAACAAAACAAAACAAAACAAAAAACCCCACAGGGTTTCCAAAGAGCAGCTGATGGATTTGAACTGCCAACCTTTGGTTAGCAGCCAAGTTCTTAACCACTGTGCCACCAGGGTTCCTACAGTTTATAGAAGGGAGTACTCAAATGTCCTAAGGGTAATAGTCACCCCATATGTAAAACACAGTTTGGATCCCCTCCACTCCCAGGCACTTTGTAATAGATATTTTTAAAAGATGGCCAAAGACAGTCAGGGATTTGATCCTAGGTATATTTTATAAGCATTCTGTGATCAATTCTAACAATGAGGAAGTGTTTTCATTATTTCCTAGCACTTGTAAGCCCAGGTATTAAGAATTTCGTCTCTTTTTACAGAGTCTGGTAATATTTTGTTCTGAAGCTCATCTTGTTGATCACTAGCACATCCTTTCACAGGGATGGTGGTGGTGGCGTACTACTGTTTTCAGCTATTTAGACATTGCCACTAAAACTTACTAAAGAATTTGTGTTGTACTTCATAGGCATACATTTTATTTTCATGCTAAATCCCTTTACTTCCTTAACTAATACAATTGGAAGCACATGTGGGCTTGTGGTAATGGATTGCTTTGGACTGACTCTGAAACCACCATAATGTGAATACCAAGGAGTTTGGTAATATGTTCATGAGTATGACTCTCACCACACCTGGGATGCCTGAGGAAGATGGCATGTTGCCATGCACACTTGCTGGATGCCATAATAATTCTGCAAATAGTCACTCACTACTCTCCCATCTTGAAAAAGGGCTCTCTAGGTGTTTGTGCATTATGGGTAACTATAATAAATCAAGAAGAACTGCTGGACCTATGGGTAGGAGAGGAGAGCAAGGCCTTCCATAGGGGAATAGGAAGTAGAACTGAAAATGCTGAATAGGCTGAACCCCAAAGGACCCTGGGAATGGCAACGCTTCTGACACAACCACAGCCCAGCAATAAACTGAGCACTGTAGGAGATGCGGAAATGAGTAAGCTCTGGTCCCTGTCCTTAAGTAACTTATTCTAGTAGGTGGAATAAAACAAGTATATAAATTTCATTTTAATATCTGTAGAGTTAAATACACAGGTACAAAGAACAGCATTACACCTGAAGGGGGGCTGAGAAAGATTTTATGAAAAAAGATGACATTTTCAAAGGTCATTTAAGCACAGGTGTGGTATCAACCTGTTGTGAACAGACACTGGCAAAAATATCCACCCTCAATATAGAAGACTAATTAAAGAGCAGGGCTCTGGAGCCAGACTGCCTGGGTTCAAATCTGCCACTTAAGAGCTTTGTGATCTTGGGCAAGTTATGTGTCCTTTGAATCTTAGTTTCCCATTTCAACAATAACATTTTCTTTTCTTACAGGAAATCTAAGGATCTGATCAACAAAACAACTTCTCGCGGCACAAAATTTTGTGCTGATTCTGATGGCTTGTCACAAGAACTCAAACAGTTTAACCAAGAAGGTACAAAATTGGTTGAAGAGTCTGTGAAGCATTGTGATAAACTCAATAGCAACCTCGAAATAATATCTCAAGAGACTGAACAGAAATGTGAGGCCCTGAACACAAGCACACTTTGTTTTTCTGAGCAGTGGGTATCTTGCTTAAATAAAAGGCAAGAGGAACTTCAGAACTTATTTGAGGTAATAACTTTGTCACTGGAACCTACTTTGGGCAGAACAGTGATAATCAGGAAATTAAATATGTTTGGCTAAGAAGTAGCTTCAAAACAACTTATACTTTAAAATATAATGAATGGCTTAAACTTTTAAGTATAATACTTGGTATGCTTATATGGGATCTTGTTTCATGCTTTGGTGTATGTCTCCTAGTTCTAGAAGTTAATTTAACATTTGTGTGATTTCTGTCCTGTGGTTTTTGACTTGTTAGTTCCTTCCCGGAGGGGCACCCTGTCTTTTGACATATAATACCTTTCACTTATATATGCATTTTTCTCTTCTCCAAGTACATTCAAACCTATTATTGCTTTAAGTATTTAGGATATTGTTCTGGTTGCTGAAAGGATACTTGATATGTTTGTGGGTTTGCTTGAACTTAACACTTGCATGAGCCCTTTGTGGCTTAGTTTTTCTTTCTGGGCAATAAAAGGATTTTACTAACATTCTCATGAATTAGGTACAAAGAATTAAGTATTTTAAGCTATTTAAACTGTTTTCACTAAAATGAACCAGGGCTCATGGGGACATGGCTGATTTTAGGCATGAGGCAGGAAATGTACAAGGTGAGCTTAGACATCTTGTCATACCAGAAAGTAAGGAAGCAATTAAACATTACTGGAGTTGTATCAGGTTGACTTAGGAGCCAACCTAAAGGCATGATGGTATGGTTTGAACATCACAAAGAATAATGATTATAATAGATTAGCACACATCAAATATCTTAAAACTCATATGTTCATTAAAAACCTCATAGGTCTCATTTGGAGCACGTTAGGGAGGCAATGCATTATTCTTGAAAACTGGTAAATAAAGGGAAACAATTGAGCATCTATCTGTCTTTCCAGAAAAAATTCTGTCTTGGTTTAGCAGGGTAATTGATGAGGAAAAGTATTTCATAGAAGAATCCAAGGTAACAAAATGCTGAAGAAATGACAGAATATCACCATTTGGCAACTCCTAATGAAATAACCCCTATGAACATTAATGAGTATTAAAACCATTTGATCAATATTGTAGAGAACTTTAAAATTAATAGGCTAACTACACCTGAACCCACTGATAATCTTAGAACATGAGAAACACAACCAGGCATTAAGGGCTTTCAGCACTTCCTATGAAGCTTTTTTTTTTTGCATATCATGCAAATTTATTAAAAAGAGTTCAAAATAAGTTGTTATATTCCTTCAGTGAGTACATATTAATTATCAACTAATTAATAATTTGCTAGAATCTAGGATTTTGGTAATATTAGCTCTGCTCTAAAACAAATATCAAATGGCTGCAAAGAAATTCTCATAACACATATTAAAAAAATAAAAAAGGATATTTTACATTCTTCTCTGGTGAAAACTCAATAATTCAAAATTACCTCTGTATCATGGGAACAGTTCAGTTGTTAGAGAGCCTGAATATGTATTTCCTAATAATATGGATTAGGGCTAACACAGAGTCAAATCACTTTTGACTAAAAGAGCATGACATTTTCTTCTTAAAACTAAGGTGGAGATGGATTAAATTAAGATTTTTTCAGTGGAAAAGATCAATTTTCCATTTTCATTACAATTTGTGTCATGTGAGTAAGATATGGTGCTTTAGCTCCCTGAAGACAATGAATCAGATTGATGTCCTGTCAACACTTTTCTGACCATGTGATGACAGGCATTTTTTTTTTTTATTGTACTTCAGGTGAAGGCTTACAGAACAAATAGTTTCTCATGAAACAGTAGTACACATATTGTTTTATGACATTGGCCAACAACCCAACAACATGTCAACCCTCTAACTTCTCAACCTTTTCTCTGGTGAAAATACACATAGCTAAAGATACACCATTTCAAAAATTTCTACATGCACAGTTCAGTGACATTGACTACGCTCTTCCAATTGTGCTGTTATTCTCACTTAAGATGAAGGCTTACGGAACAAAACAGTTTCTCATTTAACAGTTACTACAAATGTTGCCCTATGACAATGGTTAACAATCTCACAACACATCAACAATATCTTTACTCAATCTTGGGTTCCCTATCACCAGCTTCCTTGTCCCCTTCTGCCTTCTGGTCCTTGTCACTGGACTGCTGTACCTCGTTAGTCTCATTTGGTTTTACGGGGCTGTCCACTCCCAGGCTGAACGGTGAACCTAGGGGATAACTTCACCACTGAGCTAAAAGGGTGTCTGGGGGCCATACTCTCAGGGTTTCTCCAGTCTCCTTTAGGCCAGTAAATCTGGTCTTTTTTTTGTGAGTTAGAATTATGCTCTACATCCTTCTCCAGCTCTGTCCAGAACTCTCTGTTGTGATCCTGGTCAGAGCAGTCAGTGGTGGTAGCTGGGCACCATCCAGCTGTACTGGACTCAGTCCGGTGGAGGCCTTGGTAGCTGTGGACAATTAGTCCTTCGGACTAATCTTTTCCTTGTATCCTGTTCTCTTCATTCTCCCTTGCTCCCGAAGGGATGAGACCAGTGGAGTATCTTAGATGGCGGCTCACAGGCTTTTAAGACCCCAGACACTACTCACCAAGGTAGAATGTAGAACATTCTGTTTATAAGCTGTGTCATGCCAATTGAGCTAGATGTTCCCCGAGACCATGGTCCCCACAGCTGTCCGCCCAGCAATTCAGTGCCTCAGGGAGTTTGGATGTGTCTATGGGGTTCCATGACCTTTCCTTGTACAAGTTGTGCTAGTTTCCCCTGTATTGTGTACTGTCTCACCCTTCACCCAAGATACCACTTATCTATTGCCTATTTAGTATTTCCCCCCTACGCCCTGGTAACCAACAAAGATTGTTACATTTTATGTGTGAACTTTTTCATGGGTTTTTACAATAGAGGTCTCATACAATATTTGTCCTTTTGTGATTGACTTATTTCACTTAGCATAATGTCCTCCAGTTTCATCCATGTTATGAGATGGTTCACAGATTCATTGTTGTTCTTTCTTGTTGTGTAGTGCTCCATTGTGTGTACGTACCATAGTTTGTTTATCCATTCATCTGTTGATGGGCATCTAGGTTGTTCCCATCGTTTTGCTATTGTGAACAATGCTGCCATGAACATAGGTGTGCATATGTCTATTCGAGTGATAACTCTTATTTCTGTAGGATATATTCCTAGGAGTGGAATTGCTGGATCGAATGGTATGTCTATTTCTAGCTTTCTGAGGAAGTGCCATATCATTTTCCAAAATGGTTGTATCATTCCTATGAAGTATTCTTGCCAGAAATTGAACCTGAATTAGATCAAGCCTCTGGATCCAACTAGTTTATGGAAAATACATAGGACAAATGAACATAGGAAAATACATCATGGAGATGCAATCAGCCAAATCCAGAATTTGAGAGATTCAATAGAGCAAAAGATCTGGTTTCTTCAACAATAAAACTTTTTTTCAAGGAAAAAAAAAATGAGGAGGGGTAACCTATACATCAAAAGAGGCTTTGGACTAAGAACCTTAAGTCCTTGTTTACACCTGTTTTAAGTCTTTACTTTTGTTTCCTTGGGGGTAATTATTAAGAATGGCCACTTTCAGTCTCAAAAATGTCCCAGTTTTGATGATAAATTGTAATAATCACCCACTTAAGACATATCAACCAAATCTATGATGAATTCTGATCCCAACAAGCCAATTGTGAAAAACACTTGTGACAACTGGTAAAATTTGAACACTGACTAGATATTTGATATGAAAGAATCATTGTTAATTTTTTTTTAGGTATAATAGTGGTCTTCTGGTTATATTTAATTTTAAAAAGCTCTTGTCTCTCAGTAGTATATGCTGAAGTAAATTGATGAAATGATAGAGGGTTTGCTTCAAAATAATCCTGAACGGGAGGAGGAGTATGTGGCCAGTCTTGTTTCATCTATACCCTATGTGTTGATACAATTGTCGAAGCTGGGTAATGAACACAAATAATATTCTCTCACTTTTGTGTGTGTTTAAAAAAACTTACTATGGAACATTTCAAGGTAAGAGAAAATGATAAGTTGAATAAAGCAATGACAACTTTAATTTTAGTAATGAAATTAGTAAAGGCTCATTTGCATTATTTGCAGGTTATAAACCAAGGTTGTGAGGCTTCAAGTTCAGAAATTACTGAAAAATTAAGTGGATATAAAGCAGCTACTGAGAACCAGCGTAACACTTTCCTTGATCAAATAACTACTGACGAAGAGAGACTGATGTCACAAAGTCTAGAACTTAATGAAACCATAAAAATTGGTTTGACTAAGCTTAAATGCTTTCTGCAGTCGGATCTGAAACTGGATATCCCAACAGGTACTTTAAGGGGGAATAGAATTTTTAAAATTTCTGAAGTTGAATTCAACCCTGTGCAGTGGTAGATGTTCAGAAAAACTATGTCCTGCCATTTCTTTGTAGGAATTTACTACCTTACCGTAATTAACTCAAATACAGACAACTTGGAACCCCAAAATGGTTTTAATCAAGTGTTAGATGATAGAGGTGATATGTACTCCTAGAAATTTGGGCATTACAATTTAGTAAAATTTCAGACATTTGTGAAGACATTAAGAGAGAACATTTTAAAAACAAAAAAACCAACCGTCTTCCTAGCACCATTTGTAAAAGAAAAAGGATATTTTAACACCAAAACTGTTAGAGGGACATATTAGAAGAAATCTAGTTTAATGGAAAGCTCACCACATTTTGCTGTTTGTTATTTGTCTCTCTCATTTTGTCATAGACCCTTAGACTGACGTTTGGGAATCACTATTTTGGGTGATCAGAGATGGCAAAGATGCTATAATGATGCAGGGAAACCTTCTTGGAAGAAAGTATGACAAGCTGTTTTACACAGGATGAATTATTGGATTATTTTGATATTAGATTGTGGTGATGGTTGCACACACTGTAAATTTACTAAAAATCACTGAATTGTACACTTAAAATTACTAGTGAAATTTGTGTTATGTAAATTATATCTCAAGGAGCCCTGGTGGCACCGTGGTTAAGCGCTTGGCTGCTAACCAAAAGATTGGCAGTTCGAACCCACTAGCCTCTTTGCAAGAAAAAGATGTGGCAGTCTGCGTCTGTAAAGATTATACCCTTGGAAACCCTGTGGGGCAGTTCAACTCTATTCTATAGGGTTGCTATGACTCAGAATCCACTCGATGGCAATGGGTTTTTTGGTTTAAATTATACCTCAAAGCTGCTTAATGTAAAAAAAAAATTATAGAAGGAGATGATAGAAAGGAATATTCTTTTTTTTTTCCCCCAAGAGAACTGTATGATTTATTCTTCACTTTTCAATGAGATTAGGAAATGTAACGTTTAAGAGAAAAGGCAAGTGCCTTTGTAAATTATCAGAGTATGAGCTCTCATTTTACAAAGAAATGTAACTGGTTAATTTTTAGTTACAACACCTAATTTATAGTGAAATGATTACCCCTTTCAAAGTAATCATATTGGGAAAAACTGCACACTTATCCCAACAAGGCTGCCATTTCTCAGAACACATCTGTGACTCCTTTTAGAGCCTACAACACATCTTTTGTATAGCCTTAGAGATGGTAAATTTTGTGTTGGGGGCAGGGTAGGTTGAATACTGAAAATAATTATCTATTTAAGATCAGTTGTCAAGTTAGGAAATATTAGTTGCAAGCCATATATGCCTGTCAGGTAACAAGACTGATTCTCATGTATGGCAGTGGTTGTATTTTTGGAAGACTCATTTGGAAGTATAAGTTTCAGCATACTTTTTTAAAAACTTATTTATAGCCCAAACTTCAATTTTTCCCACTTATATAATGTCCACTAAAGGTACGACACCACAGAGGAAGAATTATTTATACCCATCAACACTGGTGAGAACGGAACCACGTGAACAACTCATTGATCAGTTAAAAAGGAAACAGCCTGAGCTTTTAATGATGCTAAACTATTCAGAAAACAACAAAGAAGAGACCAGTCAGGTAAATTTAAAGCATCGTAATTTTAGAACTCTCTTGTAAACTCCTGATATGACCAAATTCATGTGAAGAATTTTTGTTTCTGCCCTTTCAATCCTACCTTCCTCTCATTAACAATAATTGCCTGGCCCTTAAGCCTATTTATTTTAATCTTGTCATTTTTAAAATTATTAAACAAATACATAATAATAGCCAATATGTCTAATGCTCTTATTATATGCTGGACACTGTTCTAAGCACATTAACTCAACTCTCTCAATAACTCTATGAGGTAGATATTAGTACTAGCCTCATTTCATAAAAGAGGACACTAAGAATTAGCTTTCTCAGGTCACAGGATTGAGTTGTAACTAGAACCTAGACAATCAAGCTTCATAATCAGTGCTCTTAACTACAGTATTATAGAAAAGTTAGGAAAAGAAGAAAGTAGAAAATAAACTATAATCTCAATATTCTGAGATTACCACCTATAGCATTTTAGTATAGGCATTTCTACTGTATATGAAACAATAAGAGATTATTTTAATTATTTTGTAGACTTACTAATAGTTTTGTTGAGGTTTAACAATGGGCATTGTGTTATATTCAGAGAAGAAAACTGCCTTTACTTTTGTGAAGATTTTTAAGCCCTTAGGCTTAATCACTCATCTAGCTTCTTATTTTAGGACTTGGATGAAGAAAAAGCAGTTCTGGAGCACACTGTTACTGTCGAAGAACCTTTAAGTCAAGAGCCGTCTATAGATGCTGGTGTGAATTGTTCATCAGGTGGTGGGGTTCCATTTTTCCAGGTACGTGATTATGTCATATCAGATAACCTTTCCACATCTGACTTAAGTCAGTCATTTTCTTTTTAATATAAAGCCATTACTTAGTTAAGTAATCTGGTGGAACAACAAAGAAAATTCATTCCTTTGGGAAAGCTTGTTAACTTTTCCAATTTAAATTATTTACAAAAATCTTAATATTGATAAAGGATTTTCTATAGGATAAATAAAAGCAAAATTTGACTTAAATCTCTACCTTCATCTGGTAATCTTTAGCTATTATATTTATCTCCCTTCTGCCTCCTATATATTCAGAATGGATATTGAAAGGTATCACTTCTCTCTTCCCATCATGTTTGAAATGGAAGTTAAAGCCTGTCTCTGCCCCTAATCAGACTTTAAAGGCTGGGGGGTTTAAAATATTTAGAGACCAAAGGGCTCTAGGTTATATTAGCGATTTCTCCCCTCTGAGGCTTTTCCCTTTGAACTATTACCTCATGTTTCCTGAGCTCTCTACCTGCTCTGATCCTCTGCAGCTAAGTCTTGGGCTCTGCCCCCTTTCTAACACTGTTGGGAGCATGGCACTATAATCTGCATAGCATCTGTTCCTCTATTTTGAGGACGTGAGCCCGGACGGTGTCTGTGAAGTAAAGATTTCCTTACATAGGACATTGATGTCACCAGTCTCATAAAGCTCTCTATGGGCAAATAGGAGTATTCCAATGAAATCAAACTTCCAAATGAGAAGTATGAAATAAGCATAAACAGAAGTATCTTAAGGTAGCCCATATGCCAGATTCTCTGCCTAAAATAGAATCGCCTTTTTTGCATGATAATTTTTCTTTCCCTAGAACAGGGGTTCTCAACAGTGGTACTATTGACATTTTGAGCCAGATAATTCTTTGTTGGTGGGGGAGGGCATCCTATGCATTATACAATGTTTAGCAGCATCTCTGGTGTCTACCACTAGAAGCCAGTAGCATCTCCTAGTTATGACACCAAAAATATCTCCAGACATTGCCTGGAAGGCAAACTCACTTCCTGTTGAAAACCACTGCCCTAGAGTAAAATCTGTAATTATGCCTTGGAAAAGAATGCAGAAAATTAATATTTTTTTCACCTCACTGCTTGCATTGGTGTTAAATGAAGAAAGCATTCACCTCTACTTGCCAAACAAATTGTTGGCTCAACTTTGTGTTGAGCCTCTTCTTGTTTTCCACACTAAATTTCTTGCCTATAACCCTGAGAACTTTGAAAATAGGATATAGCTAACGTGTATCAAATGTTACTTTATATTGACTTAATTTCTCCCTTTAAATCCACAGCATAAAAAACCACATGGAAAAGACAAAGAAAACAGAGGCATTAACCCAGTGGAGCGCTCTAAAGTGGAAGAAACTACAGAGCATTCTGTTACAAAGAGCAGACTACCTCTACGAGCCCAGATAAATCTTTAGTTAACTTGAGGATTGGGAATTTTATTTTTAAGAGAAATGAAAGATAAAAACTGTAACCCCAGAACTTGAGCCTTATGTATATATTAAAAACAAGAATAGGAAGGTATCAAGGCAATACTGTAAATTTTGTTGAAATTAATGTATCTACCCCCCATTTTTCTGTCATCTCTGTAGTTCACTGTGTATTAAGTTAGGCTTAATTTGGAATTTGCATTAAACGAATATGCATTTCTAGCTTTTCATATAAAATAACCCTTTCATAACAAATGAAAAAATATTTTTCTTGCATATTATTCAATAGCAAATATATAGAGGCTGTACTGTTCTTCTAAACTTGAACTTATATAGGTAAATATCACCAACACTTGGCCTTGTAAAGTACCATCTCCTTTCTTTCCTTGTTATGACTGAATTGTGCCTGTATGTGCTTGTTTCCTTTGCCAGACTTTCCTATTCTGCTTTCTTGTCAGCCCACTTTCTCCCTTTTTGTCACCAAACCATTTGTAAAGCTACAAAAACATATGTGTTCTTATTATAAGCCAGCCAGAATTTTACCTAAAAATCTTCTCATTGCTTAGCTCTAACATCACTGTCACAATAAACATATCCTGGAACTATTCCTTCCTTAATATTTTTAGTTTGTTTCCTCCTAGATGTGAAAGCATTTCATCCCTTTATGAGAACTAACCCATTAGCCCCAACAGAGTTCACAAAAAGCTAACTTCTCCAGAATATAGACTGCTGTTGTGAGAGTACTACAGAGTGCTACCTAGAATTCTTATTAATGGCTGTGTGGCCACACTGTAAGGCCTATATCTTTTGGAGAAGTTCATAATTATTTAAGGGCTTTTTGAAACTAATAATTATGACTATATTTTATTTACCCTGATAAAATTTTTGTTGTTCTTGGTTTGTATATAATAAAATATGTATATGCATATTTTTCTCTATTGAAATCTTAACCCTATAAGGGCCTTGAAATTTTTGATCTGACAGCCAAATTTCTGGAGGTTGAGATGTTTAAGCATGAAGAACCAGAATACTTGAAAAGGAATACAAGGGAAGAGTAAATTTTGTGTCCACATCGAGTTTACTGTATAAATTTAGAGACTTGACTTTAATAGCTAAGAAAAAAGCCAAACCCTATTGGAGAATTAGAAAATATGCTACTTCAAGGATCTAAATTATCCTCACAGAACTGTTAAATATTTTAATAAAAATAATAGATATACTTTCTCTGCAAAATCAGATGTCAGCATAAGCTATGGATGTTGTTAGCTGCTATCAAGTCGGCCCCTGACTCATGGCAACCCCAGGCACAAAGGAATGAAACAGTGCCCAGTCCTATGCCATTCTCATGATGGGTTGAGTATGGAACTGTTGTGATCTATAGGGTTTTCACTGGCTGATTTTCAGAAGTAGATCGCTAGGCCAGTCTTCCTAGTCCATCTTAGTCTAGAAGTTCCACTGAAACCTGTTCAGCATCATAGCAGCACCTAAGCTTCCACTGACATGGGTGGTGGCTGTGCTTGAGGCACATTGGCGAGGAATCGAAACTCGGTCTCCCGCATGGTAGGCGAGAATTCTATCACTGAACCACCAATGCCTTCTATGCTATGAATAATATCTAATAAAATAAACTACCCTCAGTTAATCCATGATCAATAAATTTGGTTTATACATTAAATTGCTTGATCCATACTTTCTTATCTGGCAATGGGTACGTTAAGCAAAATGCATTAACATTGCTAAAGTAAACTTGTACACAGGTATCATCAAGGAGGAAGGGCCCTGGTAAAAGTCCTAGGCTTTTAGCTGGACTCCAAAAGGGTATATACCTAGGCATAAGGTGAATGAGAAATAGTCCAGTCCCCACAGGGCCTGTAAGTCTAGTTTCAAATCATCTCATTCCCTGACTGTATTAAGGAAATTTGGGAGTGCTAATGCAACTAGTTTAACTGCTTGACAGAAGCAAAAATAAATCCTTTAATGAGAAATTTAACATCAAAGCCTTAAATTAGCTCTACAAATGTTCACACACAATGTACGGCACTCAAAAAATAACCAAGAGTGATTATCGGTGAAAATAGAGTAGATAGCTCCAAGGGCCCATCCCTCCACAGAAACGTGGAAACCAAGCAAAAACTGTCATGATCAACTTTGTGAGAACTTGAAAATGACCAAAGGTTTACAAGAACCAAGTGAATGTTGAAACATTCCTAAAAATGGTAGGAAAATTCTGCTGTTTTTCTCTCCCTTGCTTCACTCCACTCCCTAGCTCATTGCCAGTATGGACAACAGTAGCTCACATTCCTAGTGTGCAACCTTGGTCCCTGGTTCCAGAGGAAGCAGAATGTACCTAAAAGAATTGGGTTTGTCTGTTCTAGCCTGTCTGGGGGGGTGACCTGAAGGACTGATGCAAGGCACACTCGCCTTTGTTTTGCCTAACTTAGAACTCAGAGTAGAAAAGCAGTGAGCATTCCTCCTCCAAAACACTGTAGGGCAGCCTGAGGCAAACTTACATTTGAGGCAAACAAGAGAGCCCCAAAAGCCTAGGGGTAGGCTCTGAGGAGATAGTTCCTTAGAGAAACTATGGCATTCAAAAGTGCCCAGGTAGACTGGGGAATTTAGAAAGCCACAGGCATGCCCAGGGTAGTGTGCATACTCAAGAGCCTTTTTTGCAGAAATGGAAAAGTCGATTGTCAAATTCATGTGAATTTTAAGGGGCCTCGAGTGGTTAAGAGCTTGGCTGCTAACCAAAAGATTGGCAATTCAAATCCACCAGCCACTCCTTGGAAACCCTACAGGGCAGTTCTACTCTGTCCTATAGCTATGAGTTGGAATTGAGTCCAAGGCACCAGATTTGTTTTTTGTTTGTTTTTGGACTAACCGAAGCAAATTTGAAAAAACACAGTTGAGGATTCACTTCCCAATTTCAAAACTTACTACAAAGCTTGTTAGCTGCTGTTGAGTTGGCTCCTGACTCATGGCAACCCCACGCACAATGAGATTGGACCATTGTGATCTATAGGGTTTTCACTGGCTGATTTTAGGAAGCAGATCACCAGGCCTTTCTCCCTAGTCTGTCTTACTATGGAAGCTCCACTGAAACCTGTTCAGCCACACACAAGGTGGCTGTGCATGAGGTGCACTGGCCAAGGATCAAACCTGGGTCTCCTACGTGGAAGGCAAGAATTCTACCACTGAACCACCACTGCCCCTGTTACTAACAAACTACAGTAATTGAATCATTGTGGTACTGGCATACGGACAGACATATAGACCAATGGAATGGAACTGGAAGTCCAAGAATAAACCCATACATCTGTGGCCAGCTGATCTTTGAAAAGGGTGGTGAAACAATTCAGTGTGTGCCCGGAGGGTGGGGGGTGGGGGGAGAAGTAGTATTTCCAACAAATGGTGCTGGCACAACTGGATAGCTACATGACACTATAGAAAAGTTACTTCAAAATAGATCAGTGACCTAAATGTAAGAGCTAAAACTATAACAAAAGGAAAAATAAATTGAACATTAAAATTAAACTTTTGTGCATCAAAGGACATTATTAAGAAAGTGAAAGACAACCTACAGAATAGAAAATATTTTCAAAGCATATACTTTATTAGAGATGAGTATTCAGAATATACAAAGGACTCTTACAACTCAACAAAAACAAACAATCCAATTTTAAAAATGGGCAAAGGACTTGAACAGACATTTCACCAAAGAAGATACACAAATGACCGCCAAGTACACGAGAAGGTGCTCAACATAATTAGTCATTAAAAAACCTGTTGCCGTCGCATCGATTCTGACTCATAGCGACCCCATAGGACACAGTAGAACGGACCCATAGGATTTCCAAGGAGCGGCTGGTACATTTGAACTGCCGACCTTTTGGTTAGCAGCCAAACTCTTAACCACCACGCCACCAGGGTTTCCAAATTAGTCATTAATGAAATGCAAATCAAAAATCCCAGTGTGGATGGCTATTACCAGGAAAATGGGAAATAACAAGTGTTGGTGAGAACGTGGAGAAATTTGAACCCTTGTATATTGCTGGTGAGACCATAAAAACTACTCAAAATGCTTGTACACACCTATTCACAGCAGCACTATTCACAATAGCCAGAAGGTGGAAACAACCCAAATGTGTATCAGTGGATGAATGGATAAACAAATTATGGTATTTACATACAATGGAATGTTATTCAACCATTGTAAAAATGATTTGGGGTGGAGCCTGACCTCTAACTTCACAAGGGGGAAGGAAAATCAAGATCAACAGTGCAAGGCTGATTCCTATGAGGTGGAGGTCAGACATGCATCCTCTCTCCACCATTTTTACCAGTTCTGACACCAACCGTCCTTCCCATGGTACTCTCTACTTTTCTGCTGGGCTTGAAAATTCACTGCAATGGCTACACAGAACTCACAGACAATACAATTAGGTAAGTGACAAGTTACAATTCAAGTTCAGAAATGCTCAGGATACAGTTCTTCCATCAGGAGAGCCTCTTCCCTGCTGTGCCTGCAAGCAGGTCTCTCTGGCCCTTGGCCCCTTGGCCTGGCCTCTGCCCTGCTCTGGCAAGTGTTACAAAGCTCTTTTAGCCCTGTCAATAAGCGCCCCAAGGCAACCTACTCTACCAGTGAGCCTTGGCCTGAAGGTGCTCAGCTCCATAGGTCAGCAAACCTAGCTCTACCAAGTGCCCAAGGCATCCTACTCCACCAAGGTCCCTGCTTGAAGGCATTGGAGGCCCACTGCATCGTCTCCTGCCGCCGTTTGTCTGTCACCACTTCTCGCTGTCTTTAGTGTTACAGCTTTCTCTCTCGCTCTCCTAGTTCCAGGAACTTCTCAGCACAGGGATCCCAGGTCCAAAGAATGCGCTCCGCTATTGGCTTTTCTTCTTTGGTAGTGGTGCGATCCTGTCCTCTTGCCTCTGGGATGGCTCATTTTAAGCCTAGCAGGATGACAAAACTGACCAATCCCTCTTGGGGGCCACAATTACCTTGTTTGTATAGTCTCACCCAATCACTTGATGGGAGTTACGAGATCATGGCAAGAGAGGCCATATAAAAGCAAGCCAATGCACAGCAACCGTAAAAAAAATGAAGAATGAAGTACTGATATATGCTACAATGTGGATGAAGCTCAAAAACATTATACTAAGTGAAAGGTCACATATTTTATGATTTCATTTATGTGAAATATTCAGAATAGGTGAATTCATAGAGGCAGAGAGCAGACTAATGGTTGCCAGGGGCAGCAGGGAGGGTAGCGTAAGGAGTGACGACTTAATGAGTACAGGGTTTTCTTCTGAGGTGGTGAAAATGTTTTGGAATTAGATAGAGGTGTTGTTGTATTGTTGTTAGGTGTTGCTGAGTCAGTTCCGACTCATAGTGACCCTACGTACAACAGAATGAAACACTGCCGGGTCCTGCACCATTCTCAAAATCATTGCTCTGTTTGAGCCCACTGTTGCAGCCACTGTGTCAATCTATCTCCTTGAGGGTCTTCTTCTTTTTCACTGACCCTTTACTGTACCAAGCATGATATCCTTCTCCAGGGACTGGGCCCTCCTGGTAACATGTCCAAACTACTTGAGACAAGGTCTCGCCATACTCACTTCTAAGGAACATTCTGGTTGTACTTCTTCCAAGATAGATTTGTTCATTCTTCTGGCAGTCCATGGTATATTCAATATTCTTTGCCAATACCATAATTCAAAGGCATCAATTCTTCTTCAGTCTACCTTATTCATTGTCCAGGTTTCCATGCATATTAGGCAATTGAAAATACCATGGCTTGGGTAAGGCGCACCTTAGTCCTCAAAGTGACATCTTTGCTTTTCAACACTTTAAAGAGGTCTTTCACGGCAGATTTGCCCAATACAATACGTCGTTTGATTTCTTGACTGCTGCTGCTTCCATGGGTGTTGATTGTGGATCCAAGTAAAATGAAATCCCTGACAACTTAAATCTTTTCTCTGTTTATCATGATGTTGTTTATTGGTCCAGTAGTGAGGATTTTTGTTTTATGTTGAGGTGTAATCCATACTGAAGACTGTAGTCTCTGATCTTCATCAGTAAGGGCTTCAAGTCCCCTTCACTTTCAGCAAGCAAGGTTGTGTCATCTGCATATCACAGGTTGTTAATCAGACTTCCTACAGTTCTGATGTCCCATTCTTCTCACATTATTTGCTCGGCATACAGATTGAATAAGTATGGTGAAAGGATACAACCCTGACACACATCTTTCCTGATTTTAAACCATGCAGTATCTCTTTGTTCTGTTCGAACGACTGCCTCTGGTCTATGTACTGGTTCAGCAAGAGCACAATTAAGTGTTCTGGAATTCCCATTCTTTGCAATGTTATCCATAATTTGTTATGATCCACATAGTCGAATGTCTTTGCCTAGTCAATAACACAGGTAAACATCTTTCTGGTATTCTCTGCTTTCAGTCAAGATCCATCTGACATCAGCAGTGATATCCCTTGTTCCACGTCCTCTTCTGAATCAGCTTGAATTTCTGGCAGTTCCCTGTTGGTGTACTGCTGCAACCATTCTTGAATTATCATCAGCATAATTTTACCTGCATGTGATATTAATGATATTGTTCAGTAATTTCTGCATTCTGTTGGATCATCTTTCTTTGGAATGGGCATGAATATGGATCTCTTCCCATCATTTGGCCAGGTAGCTGTCTTCCAAATTTCTTGCTGAAAGTTATACAACCAGTATTTCAAATACCAGCAGGGTCACCGATGGTAGACAGGTTTCAGCAGAGCTTCCAGACTAAGACAGACTAGGAAGAAGGAGCTGGCAGTCTACTTCTGAAAAAAATGGCCAACAAAAATCTCATGGATAGCAGCAGAACATTGTCTGATATACTGCTGGAAGATGAGACATTCAGGTTGAAAGGCACTCAAAATACAACTGGGGAAGAAGTGCCTCCTCAAGGCAGAGTCGACTTTAATGATATGGATGGAGTAATGTTTTTGGCCCTTCATTTGCTGATGTGGCACGACTCAAAATGAGAAGAAACAGCTGTAAACATCCATTAATAATTGGAATGTGGAATGCATGAAGAATGAATCAAGGAAAATTGGAGGTTATCAAAAATGAAATGGAACATTTGAAAATTGATATCCCAGGCATTAATGAGCTGAAATAGACTGGTACTGGGCATTGTGAATCAGACAATTATATGGTCTACTATGCTGGGAATGACAAATTGAAGAGGAACCGAGTCACATTCATCATCAAAAGAACATTTCAATATCTGCACTGAAATAAAACACTGTCAGTGATAGGATAATATCCATATGCCTACAAGGAAGACCAGTTAATACAACTATTATTCAAATTTACACACTGTCTTAGGCTGGGTTCTCTAGAGAAGCAAAACCAGTAAAGTGTATAAATATATATATAGAGAGAGATTATATCAAGGAAACAGCTCACACGATTGTAGAGGCTAGAACGTCCCAAGTCCATGGATCAGGGTAGAGGCCTCTCCCAAGTCACACAGCTGCAGAAGCTGGCAAGCCCAAGATCAGAAGGTTGGAGAGCAGTGCTCCCACTCACAGGCTGTGCAGATCGACGAATCCCAGGTTCGGCAGATAAGCTGACAGCTCAAGTCCCAAGAACGGGAGACGAGATGACAGGAAGTAGACACAGGATCCACAGAGAGCAAAAAGCCAGAACGTCTGCTTATATACAGATGTGGGCCACACTCCCAAGGAGACACCCTTTCATCTGATTGGCTACTCACTGTATATTCAATCATGGGAGTGATCACATTAAAACACTGAGAATCATGGCCCAGCCAAGTTGACACACAATCTTAACCATCACACGCACCAACCACTACTGCAAAGATGAAGAAATTGAAGATTTTTACCGACTTCTGCAGTCTGAAATTGATCAAACACGCAATCAAGATGCATTGATAATTACTGGTGACTATGAAAGTTGATGTGGCGAATGTGAGAGCTGGAAGGAAAGAACGGTTGGTAGTTGGAAAATATGGCCTTGAAGACAGAAATGATGTGGGAGACTGTATGATAGAATTTTGCAAGACCAATGATCTATTCATTGGAAATACCTTTTTTCAACAATATAAATGGCAACTATACACATGGACCTCACTGGATGGAAAACAAAGGAATCAAATCAGCGACATCTGAGGAAAGAGACAACAGAGAAGCTCAGTTTGAACAAGGCCAGGGGCCGACTGCGGAACAGACCATCAATTGCTCATATGCAAGTTAAAGTTCAAGCTGAATAAAATTAGAACAAGTCCACAAGAGCCAAAGTACAACCTTGAGTACGTTCCATCTGAAGTTAGAGACCATCTCAAGAACAGACTTGACACACTGAACATTAATGACCGAAGCCCAGACAAACTGTGGGATGACATCAATCCGATGCCATCGAGTTGATTCTTACTCAGTGACCGTACAGGACAGAGAAGAACTGTCCCAGAGGGTTTCCAAGGAGTGGCTGGTGGATTTGAACTGGTGACCTTTTGGTTAGCAGCCAAGCTCTTTAACCACTACGCCAGCAGGGCTCATATATAAAGAAAGCAAAAGGTCATTAAAAAGACATGAAAGAAAAAAAGACCGAAATGGATGTCAGAAAAGACTCTGAAACTTGTTCTTGAACGTAGAGTAGCTAAAGCGATAGGCAGTAATGACGAAGTAAGAGAGTTGAACAGAAGATTTCAAAGGGCAGCTGGAGAAGACAAAGTAAAGTATTATAATGAAATGTGCAAAGACCTTAGGTTAGAAAACCAAAAGTGAAGAACACGCTTTGGCATTTTTCAAGCTAAAATAATTGAAGAAAAAATTCAAGCTTCGAGTTGTAATTCTGAAGTATTATATGGGCAAAATATTGAAGAACGCAGGAAGCATCAAAAGAAGATGGAATACACAAAGTCACCATACCAAAAAAATTGGTATATGTTCAAACATTTCAGGAGGTAGCATATGATCACAACCGATGGTACGGAAAGAAGTTCAAGCTGCTGAGGGCACTGGTGAAAAATATGACTCCAGGAAATGACAGAACACCAATTGAGATGTTTCAACAAACGGAAGCAATGCTGGAAGTGCTCACTCATGTATGCCAAGAACAATTCACTAGAGGGACTCAAAAGAAGAATTGAGCAGGCAGAAGAAAGACTCAGCACACTTGAAAACAGGTCAGTTGAGATTATCCTGTCTGAGGAACAGAAATAAAAAAATGAAGAAAAATAAACAGAACCTCAGAGACCTGTGGGCCATCATCAAGTATACCAAATTACCCATAATGTGTGTCTCAGAAGAAAAGGAAAGAAAGGGGCATGAAGGATATTTGAAGAAATAACGGCTCAAACCTTCTCAAATTTGTTGGAAAAGCAAGCAAAATTGAAACAAACAAATAAAAAACCAAAGCCATTTCCGTCGAGTTGATTCCGACTCAAAGCAACTCTGTAGGACAGAGTAGAACTGCTCCACAGGGTTTTCAAGGCTGTGACCTTTATGAAAGCAGACTGCCACAGCTTTCTCCTGATGAGCGGCTGGTGGGTTTAAACCGCCAACGTTTTGGTTAGCAGCCGAGCGCTTAACCACTGTGTCACCAGGGCTCCTTGAAGAAGTAGGCAGAAGGAAAGAAAATTTAGAGTGGAGATAAATGAAATAGACAATATGAAAACAACAGAGACACTCATAGTGCTGAACAAAATTAACTGAGTGCCATGATAGAATTCTATCTTTAATGAAAATATTTGCAGGAATGATGGGGTATTAAAGGCATTGTATGTGTTTAAAAAATAAATTGACTTTGTTACCCCAAAACTGGTCCTAAAAGGTGTTCTTTAAGCAGAAATAAAATGATCCCAACTGCCAGCTTGAAGATGTAGGAAAGAATGAAAAGTATAAATGTGTGAGAAAAGGTAAATAGTAACTATATAACGATGACAGTATCTTGTAGGGTCTAAAATATACATAAAATTAAAACATTCAAGAATAAGACGGAATAGGGTAAGAGGAGTTAAAGGTTTCTAAGATCCTTTGATTGTCTAGGAGACAGTAACAGTTCTAATAAATATTATATTTTTGTAAGCAAATATCCATGCTTTAATTATCTAGGTTAACCATTTAAAAGAATAGTAAAAGAATCTACAGTTAACAAGCTAACACAGGGAAGAAATGGAATTATATAAAATAATCCAAATGCAGGCAAGAAAGGGAAGAAAAAGGAATACAGAACAGGTGAGACAAATATAAAGCAAATAATAAGAGGATCGATTTTTAAAATAAAATAGGTCTAACCATGCTAAGTCTAAATGATAAAATAATTCAAATTAAAAAGCAAAGATCATAAAACTGGATAAAGTAAAACTCAAATATATATTGCTGACAAAAGACACCTCTTAAAATAGTACAAAAAACTCTACCAATTAGAGTTTAAGGCAAGAAGCATTACTAGAAATAAAAGCATTTCATTTAGAAATGATAAAATGTCAATCCATTAGGAAGTTATATCTGTATTTGCAAGCAACTATTAACATCACAGAGACATCACAGAGAGGATGGTGAGATTTTCGACTTTGGACATGTTATCAGGAGGGACCGGTCCCTGGAGAAGAACTTCATGCTTGGTAGAGGGTCAGAGAAAAAAGAGGAAGACCCTCAAGGAGATAGACTGACACAGTGGCTGCAACAATGGGCTCAAATATAGCAACGATTGTGAGGATGGTGCAGGACTGGGCAGTGTTTCGTTCTGTTGTGCATGAGGTCACTATGAGTCAGAACTGACTCGATGGCACTTAACAACAACAACAACATCATCACAAAATATAAAGCAAAAATTAGCTATTTCTTATGCTCTTGTATGGTATCCATTATCCTCTCCCAAGCTCTACCACAGGTTAGCCATTGCTCATCTCTGTCTCTCCTTGGAAGGGTGGTATTTTCTTAGAGTTGCCCTGAAGAACCTTCGCTCTCTGATGGGTTCCAAAATAGTTATGACTGTGTAGTTTATCTAGTTGTTGCTTATTATTGGGTAGAAACAATGCTCTTTTCAGCTTTCTACAGTTTAGGCAGGGGCTGAATCAGTATACTCTCTCATTAACATTTTCTAACTTCTTAGACAAATAGTGGAATTGCTTTGAAGAGAGATTTCCTTTCTAAATGCATACCCATTTTGTTACTGTTTTAGTCTTCTTAAACAAAATTGTTATAGGCTCTTTTACAACATCTTGCCTCTTGCCAGCTAAGTCTTTTCCAGTCTTTTTGGTCACCTTTCATGACTTCAAAGAGCCCTGGTAGTGGAGTGATTACGTGCTCACCTGCTAACCAAAAGTTTTGGTGGTTCGAACCCACCAGCTGCTCTGTGGAAGAAAGATGCGGCAATTTAATTCTATAAAGATTACAGCCTTGGAAACCCCATGGAGCAGTTCTACTCTGACCTATAGCGTCGCTATGAGTCAGAATTGACTTGATGGCAACAGGTTTGGTTCCATGACTTCAAAGTATAATTCCCCAATGTGTACTTGAAAAGACCTAAGAAAATAAGTATTTGATCTTATATCCTTCTAGGTCTAACATAGCCTCTTGTTCAAAAGCTTTTGTTTTGAAGGAAAATTAAAACCTTGACGCTATACCTTGGCTTGCCAAATTAGCTGATGAAGCAAGTGGCTTTCGTTCAGCAGAAGCATCGGTAGCAGATCTCACTTGGGACCTTTTTCCCTCATGGAGGAAGACAGACAAGAGAAACTACTAGTAAAATCATTTTTATAGATATTCTATTAAAAATATTACTTAAAATGGCTGTTGTTATTCTCCCACTGAATTACAGATACCAGTTGGTCGGATTACTCAAAATTAGAAGAGGAGGAACAAAAGCAAACTACCTTTTTAGAATCACTCTAATTGTACTCTGATTTTTCTTTTTTTTTTTTTTATCCACAGGAACAGACCATGAATTGATAAACCTAATAATCTTCTCTTGAATTTCTATAAAGACAAATTATAGGCCTATTTCCTATCCTTAAGGAGTACTTGGGTGGCACAAATGGTTAAGTGCTCAACTATGAACCGAAAGGTTGGAAGTTCAAACCCACCTATAGGTGTGTTGGACAGTGGGTTCACTAGGGTTGGTGTCACCCAGTGTAGTAACTCATGGTGTCACCTCCCACAACGGACCTTCTCCTACACCAGACCATACAGAATCCTTAGCAATGTTTTTTGTACCAATGTTACTCATAGATCGTAACTCCTATATATCACTGCTTCTTTTCCTTTAATTACTACTTCATTCTCAAAGAAATTATTGATATAGGTTCACAAATACTTATTACCACAATATTGTAGCTAAAACACCAGAAAATGTGACAAAATCAGTGACTATATAAACACCGGCAGCAGGGAAAACAACAGTGAGTACTTGTAGCACATGTAGACAAAACCATGTGATTCCAAGTGTCATTGTAATTGAGCAACGACAGCTATGACCGGAGTGCATTAGAAGGTTTAAAAAGTAGGTTAGCATAGAGTTTTAGCCTTGCAGGTATATTGATACGTATAAGCTGGGCTTATGAAAAATGTTTTTGTTGTTATAACTAACTACGGGGATATTTTTCTAGACAGTCATTTTGGTGTCACCCCCTCTGACACTGTCACCTGGTGCAGTCCCGCCCCCCCAATACCCCCATGATGATACCACTAGCCTTAGAAGACAGGCCTGGCCATCTGCTTCCAAAAAGTCACAGCCATTGAAAGCCTTATGGAGTGCAGTTCTACTCTGCACACATGGGGTCGCCATGAGTTGCAACAGACTCTTGACAGCAGTGGGTTTGGGGTTTTGTTTGTTTCCTATGCTTTGTATGAAAAAATTATCTAAGACTTATTTAAAATAGAATATTAGAAAATTTAAATATAGTTGAAATATTCTTAATAAGTGGAGTTTGAAATAGCATGTAGTACAGTTCTTATGTTTTTTCAAATAAACGGTGGTAAAAATTTATTTTAAACATGGAGCTAACCAGCCAATAATTTTGCAGATACTATATTTACTTATGTACCTGATTATAATAAGGTATATATACTTACTCACACATTTAGATTTAATAAAATAACTTTGTTCTTTTGTTTGTTTTTCTTTTGTGGAGACTTCCTGTTTTTCACTTTGATATTCCAGACCACCCAGGAACGGGTGCATACCCAGGAAGTAAAGTAATAGGTATGGGCTTCTTGTTTAAAAACATTACTTGTGCACATTACCATGGCTGAGCCGATAGCAAGGCTCTGTGGAACCATAGAAAGCCCTCACTTGTTTAAGGATCATATCTGAGAGTAAATCCTTGCTTTGCTGTTTACTAACTATGTGCCTTTGAACAAGTCGTTTAACTTCTCTGGGCCTATTTCCTCATCTGTTAAAAAAATGGTTTATTATTATCTGCTGGACTCTCAAAATATGTCAAAAGTTTCTCAGGCTTTCAAACTTGGAGATATAATAAGGTTGAAAATAACAAGACTACAGTCAATTGTGGCTGGCCTTCCACTAGCTATAAGGCTGGAACTCCACGTGTGGCATCTTCACTCTCCCCCCAACAACCAGTGCTCCTGAAGACCACAAAAGAGAAGGGTCTCACAAGCTCTGGCTCAATGTCATGAGCTATCAAAGTTTAGGAGACACTGCTTTTATCCTAACCCTTGTCATTTACTGCTGCTGCCACTATCACTGCTGCTCCTGTCCACATTCCTTGTCCTCATTCCCTCTGAGAATTCTTAGATGTTCTGCTCTACCCAGATGTTCACCTTATTACCCAAAATGGTAGGCTGTTTCTCCCTAGCCATCTCTCCCCACCAAAAGTTTTTTGTACTTAGGGTTGGGCTTTCACCCTATATTTGTTGTTGTTAGTTGCTGTCGAGTTGGCTTCAACTCATGGTGACCCTATGTACAACAGAATGAAGCATTGCCTAGTTCTGTGCCAACTTCACAAATGTTGGTATCCTCAAGTCCATTGTTGTGGCCACTGTGTATTTTCAGTGCCTTTCAACCTGGGGGGCTCATCGTCAGCACTGTAGCAGACAATATTCTGTTGTGATCCATAGGATTTTCATTGCCTAATTTTCAGAAGTAGATCACTAGGCCTTTCTTCCTAATCTATCTTAGTCTGGAAGCTCCCCTGAAACCTGTCCACTATGGGTGACCCTGCTGGTATTTGAAGTACCAGTGGCATAGCATCCAGCATCATAACAACATGCAAGCCACAACAGTATGACAAACTGACAGATGAGCGGTGATCAGCCTATATACTCATTGTCCTGTCTCCTAGAAGTGCTGGGGTGACGTTCAGTGACCCATATTTGATGATGTCTACTTGGTGCCAGGTTCAGTGTTGGATGCAGGGGGTACAGGGATGACTAAGATGCAGCCCTTTCTCTCTAGGAACAATCAGTCCAGTGGTGTCCCTTTCAGTCTTGGGGGCTACACCCTGTTTCATTAAGTTCAGTCCCCCAAATAAACCTAGGCATTCACCCTCTTCTCCCTTCCTCTTTCAAGTTACTTCCCCTTCAATCATTTGATCCCCCCTTCTCTCTGCTTCCTCCTTCCCCATCTCAAAAATGGTTGTTCCTTTTTTAGCTTGAGTGACTGGGTAGTTAGAGATCCCAATAATTAAGATAGGGAACCCAGAAGGAGGAACAAATCAGAACTATCTCTCCTAAACTAGCAAAGATTTAGGAAATGTGTGGCTTTGCCCCTGTCAGCAATTTTCTTCAATAAGCCATGCACAACATTATTTTGCATAATTTATGAAGTTACAAAAATCAGTAAAAAATCGTTTGCCCTTTAACTTGGGAGAAGGAAAGATAGGCTGAACTAAGTTCTTCACAGCCTATTATTCTGTCACCAAACAAAACTTACTCTATTTCCCTCAAATAGAAGGAAGTTGAGAACTTCCTGGGTCAGGTATGGTGCTAATTAAAAAAAAAAAAAAGAAAAAAAACTATTGTAGTGAACTATATATAACAAAAAGTTTGCCATTTAAACTATTTTCAAGTGTACAATTCAGTGACATTAAAGTCAACATGTTGTACTTCCATCACCACTATCCATTTCCAAAAGTTTTACATCACCCCAAACAGAAACTCAGTATCCCTTCAGCAATAACTCCCATTCCCAACCCCCACCCCCAGCATCTGGTAACCAATAATAAACTTTTGTCTCTATGCGTTTGTCTATTCTAAGTATTTCATATAAGTGGGATCATACAATATTTGTCCTTTTGTATTTATTTCACTCAGTGTAATGTTTAGAAAATTCATTCACATCATAGCATGTATCAGAATTTCATGTCTCTTTATGGCTGGTGCTGTTAAATACTTCAATGGCAGGAGTACATTTACCCACCAACCATCTGTCAGTCTGTTGTACTGTGGTGGCTTGTGTGTTGCTGTGACACTGAAAGCTATGCCACCAGTATTTCTAATGCCAGCAGGGTCATTCATGGTGGACAGGTCTCAGCAGAGCTTCCAGACTAAGACAGACTAGGAAGAAGGACCTGGAAGTCTACTTCTGAAAAAACTGGCCAGTGAAAACCTTCTGAATAGCAGTGGAACATTGCATGACATAGTGTCAGAAGATGAGCCCCTCAGGTTGGAAGGCACTCAAAATATGACTGGGGAAGAGCTACCTCCTCAAAGTAGAGTCAACCTTAATGATGTAGATGGAACAAAACTTTTGGGATCTTCATTTGCTGATGTGGCATGACTCAAAATGAGAAGAAACAGCTGCAAACATCCATTAATGATAGGAACATGGAATGCATGAAGCATGAATCTAGGAAAATGGGAAGTCATAAAAAATGAAATGGAATGCATAAAAATTGGTATTGTGGGCATCAGCGAACTGAAATGGACTGGTATCGGCCGTTTTGAATCAGACAATCATATAATCTACTATGCCAGGAATGACAAATTGAAGAGGAATGGCATCACATTCATCGTCAAAAAGAACATTTCAAGGTCTATGCTGAAGTACAACGTTGTCAGTGATAGGATAATATCCATACACCTACAAGGAAGACCAATGAATATATATGATTAATATTCAAATTCATGCACCAATAACTAATGCCAAAGATGAGGAAATTGAGGCTTTTCACTAACTTCTGTAGTCTGAAATTGATCAAGCATGCAATCAGGATGCATTGATAATTACTGGTGATTGGAATGTGAAAGTTGGAAAAAAGAAGAAAGATAATTAGTAGGAAAACATAGCTTTGGTGATAGAAACAATACCAGAGATCCCATGATAGAATTTTGCAAGACCAATGACTTATTCATTGCAAATACCTTTCTTCAACAATATAAATGGCAACTATACACATGGACCTCACCAGATAGAAAACAAAGGAATCAAATCTAATACATCTGTGGAAAGAGACAATGGAAAAGCTCAATATCATCAGTCAGAAAAAGGCCAGCGGCTGACTGTGGAACAGACCATCAATTGCTCATATGCAAGTTCAAGTTGAAGCTAAAGAAAATTAAAACACGTCCACAAGAGACAAAATATGACCTTGGGTATATTCCACCTCAATCTGGAGACCATCTCAAGAATAGGTTTGGCACATTGAACACTAATGACTAAAGACCAAATGAGATGTGGGATGACATCAAGGACATCTACATGAAGAAAGCAAGAGGTCGCTGAAAAGACAGGAAAGGGGAAAAAAAAGACTGAAATGGATGTCAGAAAAGACTCTGAAAGTTGCTCTTGAATGTAGAGTAGCTAAAGAGATGGGAAGAAATGACAAAGTAAAAGAGCTGAAAAGAAGATTTCAAAGGGTGGCTCCAGAAGACAAAGTAAAGTATTAATGCAAAGACCTTAGGTTAGAAAACCAAAAGGGAAGAACACATTCAACATTTTCCAAGCAGAAAGAACTGAAGAAAAAATTCAAGTCTCGAGTTGCAATTTTGAAGGATTCTCTGGGCAAAGACAGAAAGAATACAGAGTCACTGTACCAAAAAGAATTAGTCTACGTTCATTCATTTCAGGAGATAGCATATGATCAAGAACCAATGGTACTAAAGGACGAAGTCCAAGCTGCACTGAAGGCGTTGGCAAAAAACAAGGCTCCAGGAATTGACAGAATACCAATTGAGATATTTCAACAAATGGATGCAGTACTGGAGAACTCACTTGTCTATGCCAAGAAATTTGGAAGACAGCTACCTGGCCAACTGACTGGAAGAGATACATATTTATGCCTATTCCAAAGAAAGGTGATCCAACCAAATGTGTAAATTATCGAACAATATCATTAATATCACACACAAATAAAATTTTGCTGAAGATCAAAAGTGGTTGCAGAAGTACATCAACAAGGAACTGCCAGAAAGTCAAACACGATTCAAAAGAGGACATGACACGAGGGATATCATTGCTGACGTCAGGTGGATCCTGGCTGAAAGCAGAGAATATCAGAAAGATGTTTACCTGTGTTTTATAGACTACACAAAGGCATTTGACTGTGCAGATCATAACAAATTATGGATAATATTGCAAAGAATAGGAATTCCAGAACACTTTTTTGTGTTCATGAGGAACCTGTACATAGATCAAGAGGCATTCGTTTGAACATAACAAGGAGATAGTGCGTGGTTTAAAGTTAGGAAAGGTGTGTGTCAGCGTTGTATCCTTTCACCATACTTATTCAATCAGTATGCTGAGCAAATAATCCAAGAAGCTGGACTACATGAAGAAGAATGGGGCACCAGGATTGGAGGAAGACTCATTAACAACCTGAGATATGCAGATGACACAACTTTGCTTGCTGAAAGTGAAGAGGAGTTGAAGCACTTACTGATGAAGATCAAAGACTACAGACTTCAATATGGATTACACCTTCACATAAAGAAAACAAAAATCCTCACAACTGAACCAATAAAAAACATCATGATAAATGGAGAAAAGATTGAAGTTGTCAAGGATTTCATTTTACTTGGATCCACAATCAACACCCATGGAAGCAGCAGTCAAGAAAT
>NW_004443943.1:19528762-19560657 GCF_000243295.1 Trichechus manatus latirostris
CATGGAAGCAGCAGTCAAGAAATCAAATGACGTATTGTATTGGACAAATCTGCGGTGAAAGACCTCTTTAAAGTGTTGAAAAGCAAAGATGTCACTTTGAGGACTAAGGTGCACTTTACCCAAGCCATGGTATTTTCAATCACCTCATATGCACGTGAAAGCTAGACAATGAATAAGGAAGACGGAAGAAGAATTGATGCCTTTGAATTATGGTGTTGGCAATGAATATTGACAATACCATGGGCTGCCAGAAAAATGAACAAGTCTGTTTTGGAAGAAGTACAGCCAGAATGCAGCTTAGAAGCGAGGATGGCGAGACTTTGTCTCATGTACTTTGGACATGTTGTCAGGAGGGATCAGTCCCGGGAGAAGGACATCATGGTAGGTAAGGAAGAGGGTCAGTGAAAAAGAGGAAAACCCTCAATGAGATGGACTGACACAGTCAATGAGCTCAAGCATAACAATGATTGTGAGGATGGCACAGAACTGGGCAGTGTTTCCTTCTGTTGTATATAGGGTCACTATGAGTCGGAATCGACTTGACAGCATCTAATATCAAGAACATTTAATCCTCAGAACCATATGAGGTAAGTGTGATCATTAGCCCATTTTTATAGGCAAAAATCAAACAAAACTACAACAATAAAAACACAGGCTGAGAAAGATTAAATGCCTTTCCCAAGATCATAGAGTTAAAAAGTGTCAGAGAAGGGTCCTGCTTTTAACCACTGGGTAACACTGCCTTCTATATCCATAATATATACAGACAGTATACAAAAAAACACAGATGCTAAGCAAAGAATAGTTTAGAATGGTGCCCATGTGATAGCTGGCTCATTGCCACACTATTAATTTACTGCAGAACCTTCAGTAACAGCTTCATTGAATTTCTAGCTCTTAAATCTTCATGCTGTGTGTTCGTTATAATTAAATTGACTATAATAACAACAAAATCAAATATTTTGGAGTTTGTTTTCAGAATTTTTAATACTATTATAACAACACTCCTTGAGATCCTCAATGAGATGGATTGACACAGTGGCTGCAACAATGGGCTCAAGCATAACAACGATGTGAGGATAGCGCATAATAGACCTTCTGTAAATTTCAACTGAAAAACCTCCCACTAATCAAAGATTTCCAAAATCCAGATGATGGGCATTTATTTCGCCAATATTTGCTACAGCGATGCTCTATTACCACAAAAGAGTTAGGAGAGCTCCTTGGACTACTTCTCCACCATTATTGTTGTAACTGTCATAGGCATCATCATCATAGCAACTACCAATTATTGAGTGCTTACTGTATGCCAGTGATTTGCATGAAATAACTCATTAAATCGTCAGAATAATCCTATGAGAGAGTTATTGTTATAATCCCTATGGTGCATTTGAGGAAAGTGGAGCTCAAAGAGGTTAAAAAACTAATCAAAGCTCACAGTAAAAATGGTGGAACTAGAACACATGTTTGTTTGACTCCATTCGTTCACCTCTTCAAAAATATCTATTAAGCACCAACAGCATGCCAGATACTGTTTTAGTGACTGGGTTCAATATTCAAAAAGTACAGCAAAATGTGACTTCCCACCTGGTTTTTCCTCCCACTCCCATCTCCAAACCACCAACTGGTTCCCTTCTCTTAGCAACAAATGTTATCAGTTTCTTGTGGGACTTATGACTTCAACCAGGCATTTCCCTTTTAGGTCAAACTTTGGCATAATCAGTATTTTCCACCTCTCTTACTAGTTCCAGAATTCTTCGACAAGTCAATCTTAACTAACTGAGTTATTTCAGGTCTATTTCACAGGTGTGGGAAAATTTGTTCAAGAGAAGACAGATTAAGTTTTAACTGAGATGAGGGCATTGCCCAGCAGGAGGATGAGTTCCTGTAGGTTAATTCATAGACTTTATCCTGAAGTTTCCATTTTTCTAGGAGGTGATCATCCCCAGCTGTCATTGATCCCCATACTTAGGATCCCCATGTTTCCCCTCTACCTTTCTCTCTGAGCTGAAGCTCTCTCTATGACCTAAGCAGCTCTGCTGAACATAGATTCTGTGACCTTTGTGGTCCTGGCATGGTGACAGCTGTTGTTTTTTCCTTTTCTCAGAATAGAATCTTCAGCATTTCCCTTAGAATAAGGAGGGATGAATTTTGTGTCCACAGGATCCACAAGTGACTTCATGAAAATTAAAAAAATCAAGATCATATCTGAACTGGCTTTAAATTTTTCCTTCAGACATTTGTTTCCTTGGGCAATAAAATCCCTCTTCTTTCCTTTCTGGGTGGTGATTAGAAGGGCACCTGGCTGGTGACCGAAGAATGCAAATGAAGGGGCACAATATCCAGGGAAGCAGGTTGGTGTGCCGAATAGGAAAGGGCCTATGGTTCAGACAGCATGAGTCCTGATTCATCACTTTGGTACCTCCTCAAGGGTTGTTGCCAAGGAATTTGGCTGCATATCAACAGATTTGGACTACATGTCAAAATATCACTTTTGATATTGCAATCCTTAATAAAGTTATTCTGGGATGCATTACTGGCTTTCATATGACATCCTTCATCACATTTAAACATATATATATATATATAAAACAGCTTTGTTGAGATATAATTCACATACCATATAGCTCAGTCATTTAAAGTGCACAATTCAACAGTTTATAGGAGAGTCACAAAGTTTTGCAACCAGCACCACAATCAATTTTAGAACATATCATCACAACAAAAAGAAGTCTTGCACTCATTAGCAGTCACCCTCTATTTCCCCCCAAGTCCTCCAGACTTAGGAAACCAGTAGTAATCTACGTTCTGTCTCTATAGATTTGCCTGTTCTGGATATTTCATATAAATGGACTCATACAATATGTGGTCTTTTGTGCCTGACTTCTTTCACTTAGTAAAATGTTTTCAAGGTTCATCCATGTTGTAGCATGTATCAGTACTTCATTTCCTTTTAAGGCTAAATGATATTCAATTGTATGACTACACTACGTTTTCTTCATCCATTCATCAGTTGATGGACATTTGGGTTGTTTCCACTTTTTGCCTATTATGAATAATACAGCTATGAGCGCCGGTATACAAGTTTTTGTGTGGACTTATGTTTTTATTTTTATTGGGTATATACCAAGGGTGGAGACCATGGATGGTACAAATGGTTAACATACTATACAGCTAACAGAAAGGTTGAGGTTCAAGTCCACCAGAGGCACCTTGAAAGAAAGGCCTGGTGATCTACTTCTGAAAAAATCAGCCATTGAAAACCCTATGGAGTACAGCTCTACTCTGACACACATGGGCTCACCAGGAGTTGGAATCGACTTGATGGCAACTGTTGTTGTTGTTTGTGTAACGGTAATTCTGTCTGACCTTTTGAGACTATTTTCCAAAGTGGCTGCATCATTTTACTTTCCCACCAGTAGTGTATGAGAGTTCCAAATTTTCCACATCCTCACCAACACTTGTTATTTTCCTTTTTTTAAATTATCGTCATCCTCACGGATGTGAAGTGGTATCTCATTGTGTTTTAATTTTTCTACTTATTGCACTTTAGATGAAGGTTTACAGAGCAAACTAGCCTCTCATTAAACAATTAATACACATACTGTTTTGTGACATTGGTTGCCAACCCCACGACATGTCAACACAAAAATATGGAACTCTTCACGAATTTGCGTGCCATCCTTGCGCAGGGACCATGCTAATCTTCTCTGTATCGTTCCAATTTTAGTATATGTGCTGCCAAAGAGAGCACTCTCATTATGTTTTTGATATGCATTTCCCTAATGAGTAATGAGGTCCCTGGGTGGACTACTAATCTAAAGCTTAGAAGTTCAAACTCACCCAGCGACAGCTTGGTGATCTGCTTCCATAAAGATTACCTCCAAGAAAACCCTATGGAGCAGCTCTACTCTGTAACACAGCGGCTCACCATGAGTTGGAATGGACTCAATGGCAAGCGTTTTTTTTTAAATGACTAATGATGTTGAGGAACCCCGGTGGCACAGTGCTTAAGCGTTCAGCTGCTAACCAAAAGGTTGGCAGTTCGAATCCACCAGCTGCTCCTTGGAAACCCTATGGGGCAGTTCTACTCTGTCCTGTAGGGTCGCTATGAGTTGGAATTGACTCAACGGCAAAGGGTTTTAACAATGTTGAGCACCTTCTATGGGCTTACTGTCCATTCGTATATTTTCTTTGGAGAAATGTCTGTTTAAGTCCTTTGCCCATTTTAAAATTAAGTTTCATAAGCTCCACCTAAAGCTCCACGGTCAGTGAAATTCACCCACATTACAGTGCGATGTAATGTACACTGTGGCATGTGAAATGTGGAAAGAACATCAATGAAGCAATGTCATGGTGACTATCGCCCACGTTCCAGGACTCTGATTCCATTCATGACACAGAGAAGGCATTTCTAGTTGATCATGTTAGCAATTCAGTAAGTTAGTAAAGCATAAAAACACTAATTAATTAGATTTTGTCACATTTTAAATAAAATATAATAAAATGATTTGACATGTGATTTAATGATTTAGTCATCCAACAGTCGAAGGTAGTAAAAGTTTTAGTGTAAGTATAAATAGAACCAACTTGTTATAATATAATCCACTGATGTTTTCAAGCTAAATTTAAATTTGAAATTTTATTTCTACGTATATTTAATTACTGAGAATAAGTTGCAAAAAATTTACCTAATTTCCTACTAGATATAAATTACAGGTGCGAGCCACCTTCTCTCTTCACAAAGTTTGGACACTTGCACAATAGCTATGACTAAAATAAATGGCGCCAATTTTTTTTGAGAGAGTCTTGTTTAATTCAGAATATAATTAAAATCTCATGTAGCTTTATTGGTTTTAGTATCCAGCAGAGAAAAAATATTGAAACTCCAAGAGATTTTGAATTAAATAGCTACAACAGTTTAGTTTTATTAGTTCTGACTGTGTGGAAAAAAAAAAATCATAAGGACAACATTGAAAAAATCTAGTTCTTTTAGAGTCCCGAATGACTTTTAAGCAATAAAACAAACTATAAAACCTACACTAGTGATATTAAAAATTATGCAGTTCAATAAATGTGATTCACAAATATGGTTGTAATTTTTTTTTTAACTGTAGCAAAGTGAACACGGATCTGATGATTGGATTTAGAAGAGGCAGTGTTACATAGCTTAACAGAATTAAGTGCTTCAGTTTGCTAGTTAGGATTATATAGCTGAACTGCAATGCTATATCGATTTTTTTTTTTTTAACACCTCTATGCACTTCACAGTGTCTGTGACTAAATCAAAGAAAGAGATGATGCTTCCTTTTCCTTTTTGTAGCTTTAGATCCTTTTGGCTGGTGGCTGAGTCGGTCACAAAATAAACTAGTACCATAATCCCATACTATATTTGAAGATGGAGAATAAAGGCTGGCTAGTGATTTACTGGAAGAAACATTGAATGAATTGGAGCAGTCATCTTAATTACTTGCTAAACGGAAGAGGGAACTCTGGTGGCGTAGTGGTTAAGAGCTGCTACCCAAAAAGTTGGCAGTTTGAATCCACCAGCTGCTCCTCGGAAACCCTTTGGGGCAGTTCTACTCTGTCCTGTAGGGTCACTATGAGTCGGGATCGACTCAACAGCAATGGGCTTTTTAAATGGAAGAGGGCAGGAAAAAGAATAAAATCAAAGATGAGGGGGAAATTTTGTGAGAAAATAAGAATCACAGTTATATTTAGTTCACGTAAGTCCCAATCTTTCAAGACACAAACATCTTTTGAAGGCATGTTTAAGCTTCAGGTAATAATAACTGTCCTTTCTTTGTCCCCAAAGCCTATCTCTGTCCTTGGAGCACAGAAGAGCACACTTTCCTTTCAAAGTCTCCTAGCACCTGCCTGAATTCTCCATCAGGCCATTGATGAGAATTACGACTGGTGGAGTGGGCACATCAGACCAGACCACTGAAGGACCAAATGCTTTTCAAAAGCCCTCCACAAACAGTTCCCAGGATCAATGCCCTATCTGAAATTGCATGTAAACTTAAATAATTCAAATACCTTTACCTTTTTTCTAAATGAGAAGACAGTGCTTGCATTCCTCTGAACATAATATCATATTTATTTTTCCCAGGTTTTATATTCAAAAAGTTCAAACCTACAGAGAAATTGGAACTATATACAGCACAACTGTATACAGAACTATATATACACCCATATACCCTTTACCTAAATTCACCTATTAATATTTTCCTATATTTGCTTTACCTCCCTCTTTATATATACATGTGCTTGTTGTTGTGTGCCGCTGAGCCCGTTCTGACTCATAGCATCCCTATATGACAGCAGAACTGCCCCATAGGGTTTCCTAGCCTGTAATCATTATGGGAGCAGATCACCAGGTCTTTTCTCCCACAGAGAGGCTGGTGGGTTCGAACAGTCGATCTTATGGTATAGCCGCCGAGCACTTAACCATTGTGCCTCCAGGACTCCTTACATATATGTTTAGATATAAGTGCACATATGTATATACATATATGTACGTGTATATATGGGTGTGTGTACTGAATTGTTTGAAAGTAAACTGCAGTTATCAAAACCCTAAATACTTTAGCTAGAATCTCCCAAGAATAAAGAATTTTCCAATATAATCTACAATATTATAACTAAGACAATTAACAATAATGTCATCTAACATACAGTTCATATTCATTTTCCCTATTATTCCAAATTTCTTTTATACTTTTTTTAAAAAAATCCATTCGTCTAGTTTTCCATCCACCACCCCTTTCTCTCTTTCTCTTTGGGTATCACTACGGACTCAAGAATTGTTATATTCAGTATGTTATACTCCATAAGGTGTTTTTGAAGCTTAAATCACCACAAGACTGGACGACTGAAAGCCCCTTCAAGCCAGTTCTTGTATTCTTTCCATGGTTTCTGGCACAAGATGTTTTGGGCTTACCTTGTACCTTTTCTGTCCCAGATCTAAAATCAGCCACTTCTCCAAAGACTTATTTATACTACGAATAGGTCACACACCCATATGGTTCAATTCTTCAAATATTTAAAAGGTATACAATACATTCTCCCTTCACCCCACCCTCTCTTCCTATACAACCGAAGGGTATTCATTTTTTTGTGCAGAGATAGTTTACATACATAGGGCAAAGATACATAGAGCATATACATAGAGCATGTAACCCAAATGACAGCATATTACATTTGCTGAGCTTGTCTGTGCTTTCAGCTCTTGTCTGTCGTTAGATTCTGACAGATGCCTATGACCCCACCCTCAAAAGACCAGGAATCATTAGGTGAAGGCCCTAACGTTGCAGACGAGAAAAGTGAAGCTCAGAGAGGTGACTTGCTCAAAGTTGCACGAATACTCACGTTATTTCCTGGATTTGGAATGTTCATCTCTCTCACTCTAGGTCTGTTTTCACTAACTCATCTTTCAAATATCACTTCCTTGGGGAAGCCTAGGATGCCCACTAGGTGATGTCCCCTTGTTTTAAGTTTTCAGAGCATTATGTACTTCTTCCTAGCACATACGTAAGTCACTGTTAAAATTTGTCTCCCACCACCATAAGGACAAGGACTATGTCTGTGTATTTCACTTCTGGCACAGTTGGTGCTCTACAAAACTGTGCGGATTGAAATTCGAACTCAGGTCACTGAGCTCCCAGTCCACTCCTCTTCCTACTACAGTTCCGTTGCAATACGAGAAACAGTTCCAAGATTTAAATAAAAACCTCCTCAACTGAAAAACCTGGGAAGTCTTTGCGTTTCCACGATTAATGAGGTGGTGGGGTGGGGGGGAACCTTGGCAGAAATGGCTCACCGTGAGGTGTGACAACCGCTGGAGAGCGTCAATCAAGAAAATGCCCCCTTGCCCCGGAGGCGAGTGGCGCCGCGCAGAACTGAGGCCACACGGGCCAGCGCCACTGCTTCAACAGAAAACACGGGCAAAACGGGGGGAGTCGGGCTGCGCGCAGCTGCAACCTCCAGGGCCCGGGGAGAGGGGACAAGGACCGGATCCCATCGGGTCAGAGAAGATTGCACAGACTACGTCCGGAGCGTAGGATCCGGGCCCTCTCCTGATACCTGACCGAGGCGGCTTCCGCCAGCGCCCCCAGGGTAGTGGCTGAGTGCCAGGCATCCAAATGAAACGGGCTGGAGCGGCTAAGAGTCTAGTCCACACCTCGCTGGGACAGGGCTAAGGGCAATGGATCTCTCTCCTTGGAACAGCCCCAGTAACTCTGGGCACTCCCTCCTGCTAAGAGCTTGGGAGTCGCCCAGAGCAAAAGCCATGCCACCGTTACTCCACGGAGCTCGCCGACCAGAGAGATTGCTCTCAGGCCTATGAAAATGCGGCCCTCCAGCGGCCTCTACGCTGTCAGTTCCGCTGTCCCTCGCCTGGGGCTGGCCTGGGGCCCGCTGCGCCACCCGGGGTCCGGGCTTGGACCGGTGCGCCCGAGTTTCCGCAGAGGCGCACTCCAGGCAGCTACTTTCCTCTCTCCGTCCCGAACGGACGCGCGTCCTGGACTTTCCTCGAGGGCGGCCCCGACCGGGGTGCCAGGAGCCACGAGCAGTGGCGGCGGCGGCCGGGCACCTGGGCGCAGGGTCCTCAGAGTCCGGCAACGGGCGCGTCCCGGGGGCGGGGAGCTTGGCAGGCGAGGGCGGGCCAGGGTGGGGGCGGGAGGTGGCTCCGGGCCCCGCGCCATTGGCCGTAGGGCCCGGCGGCAGGAAGGGGCCAGCGAGCGCGGCCCCACCCCGTGGCCGGCAGAGCCTATCGCCGGGAGCGCGGAGCGCGGATAAATGTAGCACCGCGGCGCCGGCAGGCAGCTGTCCGAGGGGCTGGAGCGCGGCGGAGCCATGCAGTACCCACACCCCGGGCCCGGGGCGGCGGCGCCCGCCGTGGGGGTGCCGCTGTACGCGCCCACGCCGCTGCTACAGCCAGCGCATCCGACGCCGTTCTACATCGAGGACATCTTGGGCCGCGGGCCTGCCGCGCCCACCCCCACCCCCACGCTGCCGTCCCCCAACTCCTCCTTCACTAGCCTCGTGTCCTCCTACCGGACCCCGGTGTACGAGCCCACGCCGATCCACCCCGCCTTCTCGCACCACTCCACAGCCGCGCTGGCTGCCGCCTACGGACCCGGCGGCTTCGGGGGCCCTCTGTACCCCTTCCCGCGGACGGTGAACGACTACACGCACGCCCTGCTCCGCCACGACCCCCTGGGTAAGGCTGCCGGGGTCACGGCGGGGCCGAGCCGAGGCGGCGGCGAGGAAGGCGCCACCCGGCAGGTGGCAGCGCCCGGGAGGCGGCGGGGGTGGGGGTGGGGGAAGCAATAGAAAGTTGTAGCAAAAGCGATTGTGAAGCGGCCCTGGGGCGCGCGCGGGGCCAGGAGGCGCGGGCCCCGGCGGCGCGCGGCCCGGGCTGACCGCACGGTGACTCAGATTGGTTTTCTGCACCTTGCAGGCGTCGGGGCGCGCGAGCCGGGGCGAGAGCTCCGGCGCCGCTGGCAGTCGAGGACAGCCCGGGTCCGCGCGTGTCGCCCGGGGTGGGGCCCCTGTAGCGGGAGGGACGGGGAGGGGGATACCAAGGCACCGCGGGGCAAGAAGAGCTGCCGGGCTCCGATGGTTACGGGGCTGGACCTGGTTCAACAAACTTGTGTAGTGAAGGAGCCTGACCCTTTCCGTTCATACAGGAAATCTTGAGTTCTCGATAGGAGTAAATCTGGTTTCAGAAGCTGTTAAGTGTTTTCCTGGCTGCATGAAGCAGACCCTTCCCCCGGAGTAGTGCACGCTGCTGATTATTTTATCGACATCCTCAATACAGACAAATTCAGGAAACACTCGACTTCTGATAGCCGGGATCCGTTTTTCTGATATTGTTCATTTCCTCTGTGTGGGATGTGACTTTATGGCAGCTAAAATAACCAGTTGCTTCCTTTTTTTTTTTTTTTCTCCCCCCCCCCCGCCCCCAGGCTGTTTTGCACCAGTCTGAAGCCTGACGCAAGCAAAATCTCGAAAAAACAATGCCAGCTTTCAAAGCGTTTACGCGCAGGCAGGCAGAAGCATAGCCCGACGGACAGACCTTTGGAGTAGGAAGCTGCAGACCCCAGGCGCAAGATAGGAAGGGTAGCTCAGGCATATAGAATTTGCGGGCTTCTCCCTTCAGTACACGGCCAAAGAAATAAGGGAGCCGCGATTCGCTCTCCGGATTGGTCCTTGGCGCCTCCAGGGTCTGAAGCGTCGAGGTAGATAAGGAAATCGTGGGGTTTGATATCAACTCCCTGTTATTGGCGGCTTCGGTAAAGACCCTAGAGGCAATGACCATTAATTTAATAATGTCATTATTATTATGACGCAGCCTCTAGTCTAGTACACTTTTCACTGTTAGGGAGAATTTTGGGGAGATTATATTTTAGTTTTTTTTTTTTTAAGTTTATTATATTGTATGTTTTGATTTCCAGCCTTGAGGGTTTGGTGCAGCGGACCCAGTATGGCTAGGCCTGGGGGCAAACGTTTGCACAAACGCGCTCTGGGTTTCCTTGGGTTACTGGTGGGACTACGCAGGAGGAAGCAAAGGGTTTTTCGAGATAGACCAACAGGAAACACATTGACGGAAATGTTGCCATAGCCCACGGGGTGGCTTTAACTGGCCGCCCCCGCGGGTCGGGTGTGAAATCAGAGGAGGCCGCGGCGCCCTCGGGCTAGGATTGGAGGCTCCACGCACGGCCTAACGCGGGCTCCCGCGCCCCAGCGCTTCCCGCGCAGCCAGCCGCGTGGTTCCCTTGGCCGCGAATGCGCTGGGTGGTGTTACAACCCCACACTTCCCGAACACGCGGACACCCGGGTATTTGGAAAGTGCTATTTACCGAGGGAGAGGACCTGCGCGTGCAAAAAGTTGTGTATAAATTCGAGAACGACTGGTAAAAGAGGGTCGTGGTGTTTTAAGTTCAACTTGTAGTGGGCGTTCTTTTAGAGATTAAAGGATTTGTGTGTTTGTATTTAGCTGTGGTGTGATGGTTGTGTGTGTGAAAATGTACAGGGTGATCTATGTGCATATGCAGTGTAGATATATGACTTCGGGTGTGTGCGTACATATGTGCATATACAGTCTAGGTGTGTGGCTTTGGGTGGGTGCCTCTGTGCCTGTGGGTATATGTGTGGTGGGTGGGAGCTTGCTGAGCCCATGGGCCGGTTTGAGTGCCTGTGAGTGTATGTGAACTGTATGGTTGGGCGTCCTCCTGCCCTTCCCCCTTTTGTCACCCCTTCAGGACAAGGTGCTCCAGGGCCATCGTTAACTGTTGCTCATTCTGCCCACAGGCAAACCCTTGCTTTGGAGTCCCTTCTTGCAGAGGCCTCTGCACAAAAGGAAAGGCGGCCAGGTGAGGTTCTCCAACGATCAGACCATTGAGCTGGAGAAGAAGTTCGAGACCCAGAAATACCTCTCCCCGCCAGAGAGGAAGCGACTGGCCAAGATGCTGCAGCTGAGCGAGAGGCAGGTGAGCGTGCCTGGAGCCTGGGACCTCCTCTGGGGAGAAGGCTCTTGAGGCGGTGGTCACCGAGTAAGCTCGGAGGCATCCTGTCGCGCTGTCCAACGCCTAGAGCGCTGGTCTGCTTTACAGCCCCTAACTGGCTTCTCCCTTCCTCCCTAGATCCTTCGGGATTTCTGGGTCGGTGACAAGTTTTCCTTTTTTCTTTCCTGTAGGTCAAAACCTGGTTTCAGAATCGACGCGCTAAATGGAGGCGACTAAAACAGGTATCACAAGGTTCTGTTTCTATGGAAATATTTTTATCATGTTATCCCAATCCGAGGCCTGTTATGGGTTGTATGCAAAAGTCATTTGTGAGCCTATTTAACCTCTTCACCTTGATTAAAAAGGCAAATAGCCCTGCAGAAATGCAGGATGACTCGCTCAGGTGGCAGTAATGCTAAAAGCACCTAATGCAGTTCCTATATCAATTATGCTGGGGTTTTCACACACCGGCTAGGAAAACTCCTAGCTAATTGTTTTATAAACCCCATATGTTGTTTATCTAATTAACGCAGGAAAGATAAAGTAATTGACAGTAAATGACTTAAGCAGTTATCTTTGGGAGAAAATTGTTTCTTTTATTTACACAGCCATAATAAAACCAGGCAGAAGTCAAGAGTAAATATAAGGAAATAAACACCTTTAAGTCTTGTTTGCACTGTTTTTTTCTTTAGAAGAATTAAATATCAAAGCGTTTAAAAAATGATTTTCCATCTAACTCCAGCTCTTAAAATGAACGTAAAACATGTAAGAAAATATCCAAGCCTGTTTGGAAAGTAGTTTAAACTTTCTAACAGTCTTTTTCCCAGTGACCTTGTTACACAATATGTGATAAAAAGGAAAGGCTAATTCAGTTTTTAAAGAAGCTCTGTTGATTTAAAGCTAAAGATTTGTTTTGATGTCCTAATCTGGATATATTCCCCAAAGTTATCTAACAATCGCTGACTTGTTCATTGGCCAGTGTATACACAGTTTATAATAAAATATCTTTGAAACAATAATAACAAGGGGGAAAATTGAAAACAATGTGGATTTTTAATTTTTTGATCATTACTTGTTCATTAAAAACGAGGGTGTCATAAATATGAATATTTTGAAACAAAATAAAATCCCCATAATTCCATTCTTCTAACATGATTTAAATATTTGCAGATTTCTTTTGAGTCTCTTGACCATGTGCATCTATTTTTTACGTAGTTGCAATCTGGTGAATATATTATTTGATAGTCTTGCTTTGAAAAACAACTTTAGTATTATAATGTTTTTATATAGTGTGTGTGTCCATTTTAAAGAAACACAGGATTAAAAATTCACTAGTTTATTGTTCATCAAAGGCTTGACTTTAGTCTGCTAGGGACTTTTAAAATAGTGGTTCCTATGTAATATGGAAATATTTTTCAGAGTTTTCCCCCATATTTTAAGTAAATTGTAGTTCATGGCCTTCTTTTTCAGTTAACAGCATTCTTCCAGTCCTGCATTTTTTATCTATGATTTTTTATCTATTTTTTATGATTTTGTAACTCGTGTATATGTTTTAAAATTTATTCTAGAAAAAGGATGTAAAAGGATTCACCCAAATAATTTTGAAATAATTTAGTAACTTAAATGATAAATAATTTACTTTCTTCTTAACTCACATTTAGCACTAATATTTTAAAATGTCTGCAAGACCCTGATTAGCAAGGTTTTAATATTTAAGGAATGAAGATAGTATGTATCTGGAGTTATCTAATTTTTTACCCCCTCTAAATTTTACAAATCTTGAGAGCAAGAGTCTGTACTGGAGTTAAGTGTTTCATTGATATATTTACAGTTATATCTGTGACTAGTTCTCATCTGGCTAGAGTATAATCTCTCTCCAGTGTGACAGCCACTCTTCTCTTTACATCTCTTCCAAAATGAGAAAGAAGTACAACTATGTATTTTCTGAATAAAAGTATTATAATTGAAAGCACTTGATAAACTGAAAATTTGAAAGATGGTGCAGAATGAAAAACCATTTTGATTTGTGTCTCTCACCTCTTCGTATTTCTTGATCCCACCAATCTCCATTTTCATTTCCTTCATTCAGGAGAACCCTCAAGGCAATAAAAAAGAAGACCTGGAAAATTTGGACAATCCTTGTGAGCAGAGGCAAGACTTGCCCAGTGAACAGAATAAAGGTGCTTCTTTGGATAGCTCTCAGTGTTCACCCTCCCCTGCCTCCCAGGAAGACCTTGAATCAGAGATTTCAGAGGATTCTGATCAGGAAGTGGACATCGAAGGCGATAAAGGCTATTTTAATGCTGGATGATGACCACTCGCTTAGCTGGCAAGTTTGGAAAACTGGATTTGAGAAGAACATTTTGCTACAGCGAATCTTCGTGGAAGAACTGGAAAACTATACGAGAAGGGGAGTCAGTTTTCTGGTATTCCAGAATCCTAAAATACTTGGTGCACTGGCTAATTAACAAACTCTCATTGAAACCTTAATTTTGACTTGAGAAATGGATTCTGTGCCGATTTAGGTTGTTATGATAAAGTGACACTTCACTGATTAAATTCACCCTTTTTTTTTTTCAAAAAGTAAATTGTTACTTCTATTTATAAAAAGTAATTTTTAACTTTTTGTTAAGTTTTTAAGTTATAACTTTGTTTTAATAGGATCTTCTTGAATGACTTTCCTATAATCTGGATCTACATCACACTTAATGGAAAAGCAAAGGGACATCTCAAATCCAGAAGGATGCCTTGGAAAGGGGGGCCCCCGTTACAGGCAGCCCTGGGATATTTTAAAAGGAAACAATGTTTTATATAAAATTCTTATATTGCTGCCTTAAATCTAAAATTATTTCAGAGCTCTTGTCTCAGGAATGTGTGTTCTTTTGTCAGAGAGATATAGTTAATAAGAATCTTAAATGCTTGTTTTGCACTATCACTTAGTACCTGTTTGACCAAGGTGATAAGGGGATAGTAGTGTCCAGTTCAAGCGGAGAAACTGACTCGTCGGTGACTAAAATTAATCACAGATGAACTAGAAGTAGCAGGTTAATTAAATGTAAGTCGATTGTAGATAATTGTGTTTTATATCAAACAATGTTCATAATGTGTATATATAATTGTTCACTGTCATGGCCAGAATGGTGTTCATTTTTTTAAACGAGTAACTTGGTGTAAAATAAACCTGTCGGTGGGACGACTGATCCGCCGGACGTCTCATTCTCTGATTAAAAAACACAACAAAGACCTAAAGTGCCTCCTGGGTGCTTAGCGCGGTGCTTGGCGCTGGGGTAGGGAGTCGGGAAGAGCTGGATTCGCTGGCGGTGTTTCTTGCCCGGGCTGTTGCTGCGCGCAGCAAACTAGGAGCGCAGTGCTGGTCCGGTAGGTGGGCGCCTGGATGGTGGATGTGGGCTTTTCCAGGTGTGTGCAGCTGGGCGGTGCGCTTCTGGGCCTCTCCCACCGGCCAACCCGAGTGGTGCAAATTTCCGGACCCGGGGCGCGCCAGGCAGCGAGAAGAGCCCCGACCCAGGCCGGCTGCACCGCGGAGCGCGGCGCCGCCGCGGCCGCATCGATTCGCCTCAGCTCGCCGGGCTGGCCCGGGCGCCGTCCTTGACCAGCGTGAGTCAACACTGCGTCATCCTCTGGGCGGCCGAGCCTAGGGGGCCCGCTTCGCGCGGCTAGGCTGGCGAGGGAGAGTCCGCAACCCGCCCCTTCACGTAGGGGGATGGGGAGGCCGAGGCCGGGAGAAGCCGTAGCGAGTTTGCTCCAAGGTAGCGATTCTCGCACTTGTGAGAGCTTCAGGATTACTTGGAGGGCACGTTGAAACTCAGATTGCCAGGCGTCACCCACAGAGTTTCTGATTCAGTAGGTCTAGGGTGGGGCGGAGAATTTGCATTTCTAAAGAGTTTAAGGTGATGCCAAAGCTGCTGGTCCCGGAACCACTGCTCTAAGGAGTTCCTTCCGTGGAAGAAGCAGGTGTGGCCCGCATACCCCTTTCCCTCCCACCCGACCTGGTTCCTTCCAGGTACTCCTGCCAGTGTGGAAGTGGGGTGGGGGGCGGTGAGGACTGAGTGGGAGAAAGAGGGAGGGAGAGCAGAGGGAGCAAGGTGTAGCGAGAGTGGTGAGGGTGAGGGCGTGGGGTGAAGGAAGGGGTATTGTGAAATGGGAGAGGACGAGAGTGCTGAGGTGAGGGGGGCGGTTTGGGGGTTGAGGGGAAGAGTGGGATGAGGTGAGTTGAGTTTTCTCACTGTCCAGGGTATCGCTAGCAGCTATCCAGCTACTTGCCTAGCTGAGCCATTAGGCCCCTGACATTCCAGGAAGAGGATGAGAGACACCTGTTGGAGGAGAGATCCAGAAATCTCTCCTAGGCTTGGCCTCCACAGAGGCCTCCAGTTGTCTAGAGTTGGGTACCTCCTGGGCTGAGGCCGGTGAAGGAATGGCCATGCCCTTGGCCTGACCAGGGCTGTGACTCCCCAGATGTGGGCATCCAGGTGCTAGCAGAAAAGGAAGACTGAATGAAAAAGTCATTGCTCTCAGAGGGTTGTTCACATCCTGCCTCCTTAGATTCCCAGATGATCCCTGGAACTGCAGGTGGATTTAGATTTCTGAGAAATTTAGTACTGGGTCCTCAGACAGAGAGGTACGCATGACCTGGAAGTCTGAAGATTTGGGATGGAGTATTAGTTCTTGGCTTCAGTTTTCTCATCTGTAGAATGAGGCTCTATTAGATCCCTTCCAGCCCCTAAACTCCCAACTTAGTTCAAGCTCTTTATCTCCCTGCTCATGTCTCCTCAATGTTGGAGTCCAAGTTAACCATCTAGTGGGAGACTTTAGCCCTTCCCATCACCTGCAGACTCCAAGCTCCCTGACCTGCCTGGCAGGTTACATCAAGGTTTCAAAGGTCGTAATCAGTCTCATATGAAAATGGGACTGTCTGTATCAGATTTTTGGAGAATGGGAGGCTTGTGGACCTAATGTTGAGTTAAAGCAATCTTGGAATCAGTGTGTGTGTGTTTTGCTCCTGGAGATAACCCCTGGTTAATGTTTATTCTTGAGAATAACTGTATCATGACTATCAAGCAGAGAAATACAGGCTTATGTATTGATTGACACTAGAAAAGTTGAGGGGTGAAATCTTGTTTTAAAGTAGACAATTCCCTGAAATCAGGTGGTTTTCAAATTTAAAGCTCTTCCTAACTCCCTTGAAGTTGCTTATATTCTGAACTGAATATACCCCTAAGAATCAAGAGCATGCTAACAGGAAGAAATACAGTATTCTCACGACACAGGTTGGCATGGACAGTTTTCTGAAGGGCCCCACTGCAGATTGCCAATGGATATTTACAAATTCTTCCTACAATCCAGGCATTTTTCATTTGTTTGTCCTTTGGCTATTTCATGTTGAAGCAGCATGTATGACCTTTACAGCACAACTCCTGTCTTGTTTTCAACTCTTTTTATCAGGAGATTCGACTTGAAACGGTTATCATTTAGCAGAAAGACAAACAGAAAAGCACATTTTTGTAAGCAAAACGTTAATGATTGGAAGAATTGCCCTAATTTCGCCATGACAGTGTGTGATTAATCCCCTGGGTCATGTACTTATACTTTAAGTTATTCAGTGTGTTGGTCTTTGATATTCAGAACCCTTTCTAACTTAATAGGATATTGATTTTGTTGCATGATGTAAAAATGTACTTTGACTCTTTAAACATCATCACTTTTAGGGATGACTAGCCTGCTGTGTAGTATTTTATTTAAAGAACGGTTGCATAAGGTTTCTTTTTCTTACTTTTTATGGTTTCTCAGGGTGAAAGCTGATAAGACATCTTGTGGGAAAAGAGGAAACCATCTCTGATAGTGAAAGTACCTATTCTCTTTCAACATTTCTGACAACCTTTTTTTGTGGTTTCATTACTGTGAATATTCATCTTAGATAATGGGGGTGGGGCAGGGATTCAAGAAAATGTATTTGGACTTGGGAGGAATGCACCTTGCCGGGGCAGGAGGAACTTACCGGAATTCTCATTCTAGTTATACTGCCTTGTGAAAGATCATATGAACTCAAATGCTCACCTTTTTTGATTTTCTTTAAAATCTAATAATCAATGATCCTTTAAATCTGATTGGTGTTAATATTTATGGGATTACTGACAAAATGAAACAGAAGGTGGAAAACCAAACAGTCTCCCAGGATGCTTCTAAATGGTTATGAGTTTGTCATCTTGTAAAAATCATCAGATGTTTTACTAACATTTATTTTTCATCCTGCTTAGATTTTATGAAATCCCAGCTGGACTCTGTACTTATTTAATTTTGTCCCTTGATACATTTTTAAATATTGTTGTTAAATCCAAATGAGAAGCAATTTGGAGATTCCTCCCACCTACCAAAATAACTAAGATCCAACGTCTACAGGTCAGCAGATAGTCTTTTAGACGTGGCTGTAGGGAACCCTATCTCAGAGGAAATATACTGTTGTAGATAAGAGCTTCCTTAAAGATGACAGCCACGAAAACCCTGTGGGACAGTCTTACTCTGTCACATGGGGTAGTTATAAGTTGGAATCAGAATTTCCTGGAAGGTACCCAGCAACAAGACCAGAGCTGGAAGTAAAGTAGAAGTAAGGCAGAAATGTCCTCTATACCTCCCTTGCTGGTTGGGAGCCTCAGTTCCTAAAGTCGTGGGGGACTTAACTGAGAGACATCAAGTAAGTGCCTGGCACACTGCGGGCACTAAGTGATAGCTAGAAAAGCTAGAAAGCGCCAGTGATGCCCTTCTTTTGAGTCAGCTCTCTGATTCGAAGTTGCAGGCGGGAAACCTCTTCAGTCAGATGTACACAAATCTCTCCAGACAATAGAGAAGGCTGCGGGAAAGAGACCTTGGAGCTGGCAAAGGCATTTCCTGTCTGCGGAGGATCTTGACTTTGGAGCATCCGGCGGTTGCTGAGAGGTTTTTGAGGCGGTCGAGCACTTTCCTGTGTAGCTACTTAAAAAAAAAAAAAAAAAAAGTCATTGTCATTTTCGGGCGATTTTCCAGATGAGAGCAAATCAGGCGGTTTCTCACTTGGTTTTTTTTTAGCATTCTCTCTAACCATTAGAATCTTTTTTTTAATTTGAGAGAGGAGTTTAGCATCATTCAAAAATTTTAAATATGCAAAAACCTCATCACCCTCTGAAGACAGATAAAGGAGTATAGGACAGAATACAGGAAAGGGTTAATGGTAAAGGGTCACCTTCTACCCCTTACTCCCCCATTTACAGATACTTGCAGGAAGGGAAATGCCTATCAAATTTGTCTCAGTTAAACTTATTTATATTTTTATTTTAGAATTTAAGTATGCCCTTCTATCCTTTCTCACCTCCCCATTTTTCTTTTTTTTTAACTCCCTTTCTCCTCCCCCGCTTCCTCTCAGGATTTCTCTTCCTTATTCAGTTTATTTTCCCATTAAGAATAAAAATGACTAATCTTGACTTTTTACACGTGAGTATTAGGGCCAATATTTTCTTCAAATTTATAAAATTTTGCATCTTTCAGGTGAGGTAGAAACCTAAATTTGAGAGGAGATGTTGCTGGAGTCCTGATACACTGCCCTCTATCCCCCCAGGGAAATTCTTTTTTTAAAATTTTTTTATTGTGCTTTAGGTGAAAGTTTACAGAGTGAATTAGTTTCCCACTTGATAGTTTGTACATAAAGTGTTCCACGACACTTTGCATTCCCCAAAATGTGTCAGCACTCTCCCCATTTCTGCCCTGGGTTCCCTGTTTCCTTGTGTCTGTATTTTCTACCCCTTCCTGCCTTCTCTTCTTTGCTTTTGGGCAAGTATCCTTTTGATCATATAATTGATTATTCTAAGGAACACGTTCTTCTTGGGTGTTATTATTTATTTTATGGACCTGTCTGTTGTTTGGCTGAAAGGTGGTCTCTGGGAATGGCTTCAGTTCCAGGTCAGAAGGGTGTCTTAGGGCCATGGTCTCTGGGGTTCCTTCAGTCTATGTCAGACCAGTAAGTCTGGTCTTTTTTGTGAATTTAGTTTCTTGTTCTACATTTTTCTCCAGCTCTGTCTGGGACTCTCTGTTGTAATCTCAGTCAGAGCGGTTGGTAGTGGTAGCCGGGCACCATCTAGTTCTTCTGGTCTCAGGGTTGTGTAGGCTGTGGTTCATGTGGTCCATTCATTCAATTGCTCCCTTGAGTCTTTGGTTTTCTTCACTCTACTTTCCTCTGGACGGGAAGAGACCAATAATTGTATCTTAGATGGCTGCTTGCAAGCTTTTAAGACCCCAGGTACTACTCACCAAAGTAGGATACAGAACATTGTCTTGATGAACTATGTCGTGCCAGTTGATGTAGATGTCCCCCAAGTTCCTTGCCTTCGAGCCTAGGAACTTTGTCCCACGAGATGTTCTTATGTCTAAGAAGTTTCCATGACTGTGTGCCTATGTGCTCTATTGTCTATGTTAATATACATGCAGTATGTATAATTATGTGTGTAGAAATATCCACAACCAAACTTATATCTGCAGGTGCGTGTGCTCCCTTACACCCTCCCATGCCTCTTTAGCATACCTATCTACCTATGTATCCATTCATAAATTATTGTTGTTAATACTACTGTTGCAGGATTGTCTGTATTATAGTAATTACTGTAGTTACCCTTTATTCTTTCATTCCTGTCAATGTCTTTCTTTGCCTTGGTCATATGTGCTGACTTCCCCGTATTGTGTATTGCCTTTCCCAGGGACAATTCTTTTGTTTTGTTATTTTCTTTTTTTTTAATCAGGAAAAGCAATACTAATGATAAGAAAAAAAAAACCAGTTGCCCTCAAGTCCAACTTATGATGACCCATGTGTGTCATAGTAGAACTGTGAATGATAGGGTTTTCAATGCCTGATTTTTTTTTTTCCAGAGTAGATCACCAAGTCCTTCTTCCCAGGCACCTCTAGGTGAATTCGAACCACTAACGTTTTGGTTAGTAGTTGAACACTTAATTAACCATGTGTACCACCTAGGAACACCACTGATAATAATAAAAGGGTAATGATACCTGTCCACATTTTCTGAGTGTTCTCTAGGGCCGAGGCACTTAGTAGCACTGGTATGTAATAGAGCTGACTGAAAGAGATGATGCACCAGGCACTCCTAACTGGGCAAAAGGAAGGTGAACAAAGTCTTTAGAGGTTTTTGGCTTTCAGAATTTTGGCTAAGGCATTGTGGACCTGTGTTCTCCCCCTCCAGCCGCACAAATCTTTTTGCTGCTCTTTGCTTCTGCATTTGCCGTTTCCTCTATTTGGAACTCTCTTCCTCCAGATAACCTCTTGGCTCGCCCTCTCACCTCCTTCAGGCTTGGCTTTCCCTTGCCATCCTATTTAACATTGCAACCCCCTCTTCCAAAGCCCCCTGCCACAAGTTACTTTCCTCTATTTCACCTATTATAATTGGATATAATATCTTTTTACTAATTTATTATTTGTCTCTCCTCACAGAAATGTTAATGCCATAGGGTTGGGATTTTTGTCTGTCTTGTTCACTGCTATGTATCTCCAGCCTGACACGTAATAGGTGCTCAAAATTATGTGTTAAATGAATAAATGAACGTATATTGAGCACTTACTATGTGTTAGACATTATGTGAGCCATTCACATACTTCATATCATTTAATCTTCACAACAACCCTATGAGGTAGAAATGATTATTGGCCCCATTTTCCAGATGAGGAGACCAAGTCACTGAGAAGTTAAGCCCAAGACCTCAATTACTTTACTAGTCAATGTTGTAATGGAAACTTCCTCATTTAATCTGTTTTACCCTTGGCAAGGGAGGTGGTCTCAAGTCAGATCCAATTCTGTCTGTAAGAAGAGAGTTGAGTTTTTTCTTCATTTTATTTAATCTTTTGCCTCAATTTTTGTATAAGACTATTCTAAGTCTAGCATTAAATCTGTAAGGGATTACAATACAATATAAAAATATGCAATTTCTGTGCATGTACTACATTATTCTATCACACTGTAAAACTAATAAACTGACTGGGACCACCATATACCCTCAGTTTTCTGGGGGGAAATGAGTATTATAAAATACGCTTTCTGTCTTTTAAAGTGTTGTTTTGAAAAAGAAGTCTGCTCGTAGTCCATTTTATGTAGACTGTTTAGTACCATTTTATTTATTTTTTGTCTGACCCATTACCGTATGTTCCACAAGTGCCTCTGAACATAGGAGTATGATGGCTTCCTATTGTGTCCTCAGCATCTAGCACCATGTTTGGCACGCAGTAAGCTTGCATTTAATATTGTACAACTGAATAAAAGTGAAAGCGGTATGCCTTCCCCAAAGGAGAGGAGAGATAATTCCTTCCCTCACCAAGCCCTGTACTCCCCTTGTATTGCCTATTCCATGGCCACGAGAAACATAACTTCCCTGGATGGCTCCACTATGAGAGCATGATGGGGGTTGCAAGCACCAGAAAGAGTCTTTGGGAGGCTTGTGTGGCAGGTGCGTGAGGACATGTTTAGGTCTGTTTAAGCCAGGGCTTCAAAACCTTGGATCGAACCCCTACTGAGAATTTGAATTTCTAACAAGTTCCCTGCTGAGAATTTGCATTTCCACCCCAGATATGCTGAATCAGAATCTACATTTTAACAAGATCCCCAGGTGATTCTTATGTATAACTTCCTGGGAACTTGTTAGGAATGCAAATTCTCAGCAGGGAGCTTGTTAGAAATGCAAATTCTCAGCGGGGGTTTGAACTAGAACGAACCAGTTCTAAGCCCTAGTTTAAGTCCAAACAAGCACTAAAAGATGTTCTCCCTCTCTTCACCGGCATGAACTTTAAGAGGAAGTACTTCTGCTGGGGAGTTCCTGGGTGGTGCAGACAGTTAAGTTCAAAGTCACCCAGAGGCACCTTAGAAGACAGGCCTGGAGATCTGCTTCCGAAAGGTCATGGACTTGAAAACCCTATAGATCAGTTCTACTCTGCACACATGGGGTCACCATGAGTCAGAATCCACTCCACAGACAACTAAAAACAATGACTTCTGTGGGCTTATATTGGCCTCTTTCCCTTCAGTCATGACAATTTCATTGAATTTCCAATTCAGACTTACCAATTTTAATCAAGAGTTTTATGTAAAATATACCTAGTTTACTAAAAAAAAAAAAAAAAGACTCCATTTGGGTTAGCTATTATTACCATTTTTATCAGTATCATCCATTTAGCAAATGGAAGCAGGAAACTAAATGTTTTAAAATGATTTCTAGAAGTATATCATGAATTGCAAAGAAACAAATGGAGAAGAAACATAAGGTGTGTTTGCTTTACACCCTGGTTCAAGATTTTTGCTTTCCTTAGCTGCTTATGGAATTTGCATTACTACAGACTTCTCATTAATTTTAAATTAGACCAGACTAATTGAATAAATGTTTAAAAAATGGCCGCTGAGTGCGGGTTCGGCCATCCAGAGGAAGTGGTTTCTTAGACACCTGACTCCGGTATATTGACGCAATGGTGCATTGGTGGAAGGGCGTTAGATGGTTATGATGATGTATGGTGCTGTTGATTACTTAATTGAAGGTAAAACTTTCAGCTTCATCAAGCAATTACTTGATCTCATTTAAAATCACCTGAATACCATATTGCCTGAAGCAGCTTCCCCTTGTATAGATGTTATTTCCGTCATTAAGAAAAGCGCAATGCTAATGGTGACTAGGGATATTAAGCGCCTAATTTCTGGTATATATTATTCTGAATCTTAGCCATCATTCAGTATTACCCATCTTGTCTAAACTCGGGCTCTGAAATATATTTATATTTGTATGTTGTTTTACATTTCAAAAATGTTTTTAAAGGATCATGTTTACAAAATATGTATTTTTTAAAATGACATTGTTTTTAAAAGGTTGGTTTGTTGATTTTATTTTGATTTTAATTAAGGAAACTTTTTATTAAAGTGTAATAAGCCCATAAAGAAGTTCACACATCGTAAGCGTACACCTCACAAAATGAACACACCATGTAGCTGGGATCCTATTAAGAAATAGAACCCAGATCCCTAGAAGCTTCCTTTGTGCCCCTCAGGGGCACTATCCTCACCACCCCAAGGGAAACTTCTATCCTGATTCCTAACAGCGGAGATTCATTTGTTGATTTTTTTTCTCCAGATATTTATTTCTTTTGAGTAATCTTGACCTTTCTCTCTCATAATTATTTAATGTATTATTTAAAAAATACATTTGTGTTTTTAGTGAAAGTGTGTATAGCAAATTAGGTCCCCATTTAACAATTTCTACACAGTTTGTTTAGTAACATCGGTTACATTTTACACAGTGTGTCAACTTTCTCATTATCTCTGTTCTGGTTCTGTTCATTTGCTGATTTTTTTTGCTATTCTATATAAATAGAATCATGTAGTATGTCCTCTGGGGTGTCTGGCTTCTTTAGTTTTATATATGTTGGTAAAATTCATCCATGCTATTGTGTAATGTTGTTTGTTCATTCTTATTGCTGAAGAGTAGTATATTGTATGAATTTTCATACACATATAAATATAAAAACTATACCAAAAATTTACATTTAGAAACAATAACACTGTTCACATTTTGTAACCAGACATTTATTTTTCAAAAGAAATGATCCATGTGCCATTCCAAGGTTCCTACCTGCACAGAAGGAAAGAAAGCAGAAAGACCAGGGACATCAGGGCATCAAGAAAAAAACCACAGCAACCCTTTGCATATCAGGAGGGCTGGGAATATCAGTAACTAAGCTACTACCTATTTTTTTTTCTGCTCAAATAGGTTTAATTTAAAAAAATTCTTGTAAAGTCACCTTTCTGTGATTAATTTGTTCATGTTGTTACACACATTTGTTCATAATAAGAAGGCAAAGAAAGGAGTCAAATGAGTAGAAAAAGAACCTCAAAATTATGTTTATTCGGGATATAATGTCTCTGTAGTTATGATATTTTTCCTGAGTAATTTTAGGAATGTATTTTGCATCCTATTCTACTTTTTCCAGTTACTTTTCAGTTTATAATTATAAAACTGCTATGGAAAGGAGGCCCTGGCTGTTACTCCCAGATCTGCTGTTAAGTAGCAGTGTGATGTTGGAGTTGCCACTTAAAACCCTCATTAAGTCTGTTTCCTCATCATAAAATGAGGGGCTTGGACTGAGTCATCTTTAATGTTGCATTGACACCAGTATGCTATGTTTTTCTGTTCTCTATCTTTCTAAAGAACACGTTATTCTAAATTTCAGAGATAGTGCCTTTGAGGTGTTGGGAGTAGAGAATCTCCCTTTCACTGGGTCTCTGGTGTTCATTTCCCAAGCTGGGCTACTTTTTATACTTCGACTGATTTCTAGGTTGAATCAAACCTCCATCTCTAAGCCATGGGTAATGACAGCTCACTCCAGACAGCTGTTCTAGAAAGCATTTCTAGTAGTTTCCTGTCTGTCTATATATTTCCATCCAAATAATAGCTAGAGTATTTAAGTAAACTCTAATATTGATTAAAATTCTTCTGTCAAATTATTAAATTAATTCAACTACTCATTCAGCATTTATTGAGTACCTACTAAGTGCCAGGTGCTATGTGAGGTGCTGGGTATGCAAATTCGAATAACACATAGTAGCATGATTTGGAAGACCAGAGATATTGAATTTACAATATTCGTTTTGTTGTACATAGGGTCGCTATGAGTCAGAATTGACTCGATGGCACCTAATAACAACAACAACAACAAAGAGGAACGTATTCCTATTCCAAGCATAATTCCATACCATTTTAGTTCCTGAGTTCAACTTTAGAAAAGTCTTTAACCAAAACAACCCACAGCAAAACATTTAATGACGCATGGGTATTCCAAAGTTATAAACAACCAGTTAAGAACTGTTTAAAGGATTTCCCCCACCAGTGTCCTCTTCTCTCTCATTCCCATCCTGGTCCTCATCTGCCCATGTCATTGCCCAACACAGTGTGGTTTGAACAACAATCAAAATGTCCTGAACAAATGGTATTATCTAGCGCCTCATGCCCAGAATTGTCAGCCCTGACATCTCTTTTTCACCATTTCTCCCACTGAGGCTGTGCACCTGCCAGTCTCCCCTGGTTTCATCCAGAAGACTCCACCTCGGGCAAGGTCTGTGGTCTGCCTGTGCACTTCCTTCTCCTGCTGTTGACACCCTGCCCAGTCCCCATGGGAGACTCTCTCTTACTTGCCTTTTCTCCCTTTTCTCTTTTTTTCTTTGTTTTATTTAGAGCCACAAAATCATCCAAATAAAGTTGAGGAGTGTCAGATGGGATCAATGAAATGCCTCTTCAAAGAAAAGGAAAATTATAGTTCTTGAAGTAAAAATTAGGGAAGTGCTCAAAAATGTCTTAGAATCTTCACAGACATCTCTACCTCTGTCTAAACGAGCTTTTTCCAACTTTGTTTTCTGTTTTTATTACTAGAATTGTAACCGTTTGTTTTCTGTTATCCACCTTGTAGGTAAGGGCTGGAAAATAGTGTTAGAGAAATAGTTATATAGAGATTAAGTTGTCTTCAGTGGACTACACCAGGACTGATATCTATCATCTATCTATCTAAAATCATGTTAATTTTTCCTAGTTATGAAGGCCATATATCCTTAATATGAGAGATTTGAAAAATAAGCAAAAGGGTACAGAGGAAGATAGCAATAAACTTTAGGAAATTTCCTTTAGTTGTTTTTCCCATGTGTTCATATGTATACCAAAACAGAAAACCAAACCGGTTGCCATTCAGTCAATTCTGACTCACAGCAACCCTGCAGGACAGAGTAGATCTGCCCCGTAGGGTTTCCAAGGAGCAGCTGATGGGTTCAAACTGCCCACCTTTTGGTTAGCAGCTGAGCTCTTAACCACTGCGCCACCAGGGCTCCTTATATGTGTAGTATGTTAAGTTTTTATATTTAAAAATTATTTTTAAGTAGGTAAAAAAGGGTTAAACACATAAATAGTACAAAAGGTAACAGAGTGAAAAGTTAGTGTTCTCCTACCCCTGCCCCCTGGCCATCTAGGTTCCCTCCCAGGGCGACCTCTTACTGGTTTCCTTGGTGGTCTAGCAATGATCTATGCATATACAAGCACATTTAAAAATATCTCCTCCTTCACCTCAAGACAGGTCATAATATACTGTGCATTCTTTTCTATATCTTGCTTTTTCACTTAGCAATGGATCTTGAAGCTTTCCCCATATCAGAATAGATAGACCTTTCTTCTGGTTGGCTGGGTATTATTCCATTTCATGTCTGAATCATAACTGATTTGATGTACATTTGGGTTGTTTACAGTCTTTTGCTATTACCAACAATGCTACCACAAAGAATGTTGTACATATATCATTTCTTCCTTGGCATATCTAGGACAAATTCCTAGAAGTGATTGCTGGTCAAGCGGTATGTCCCTTTTTAATCTAGATTGACATTGCCAATGCGCACTCTCTCTTTTATCATAACTGAGATTATACTGAACTTGTAATTTTGTTTTCTGTTTTACAGTTTTTAATATTTTACATAAATATTTCCTTTATAAACATTATTTGAATGGTTGCATAATATTTTCTTATGTGATGGTGTAATTTATTAATGTTGGCTTGTTTTTAGTTGTTTTGATGTTATGAAATTTTCTAAAATGAGCGTACTTTGCCTCCATATCAGGTTAATTCTTTCTAGGGTAAATTCATAGGAAAGGATTCACTGAGGCAAAGGGATGAATACTTGACAAATATTGTGAAATTACTTTCTGGGAAAGCTCTACCTGTTTATGGCAGTGGAGAACAAGGTTTACCTCCCCATGCCTTCACTAACGGGGAATGCTAGTCTTCTGTTTTCTCTTAATTGTACAGGAGAAGAATGATATAGTTTTAGGGTTAATTTCTTTGATTATAACAAAATTATTGCATATGTTAACTGTGTATTTCTCTTTCTTCTTTAGCATATTGTGTTTCATGTCTTAGTTCTTGTGGATTTATTTGAATTTTTATGTTGGAAGATAAGAACTTTTTGTCTTATTTATTGCAAAAAATGATTCTCAGTTTTTAAAAAATGTGTTTATCATTTTGATACAGAAAAGCTGAAAATTTTTGCGTAGTCATTTGTAGCAATCTCTACTGAATGATTTCTTCCATTTCTCTTAAGCTTAGTCTTTCCTCATTCAGAGAGCAAATGAACATACACCTGCGTTTAAGAAAAACTCCTCCCATGACCCTTCCTCCCTTCCCCCTCCTTTCTCTCACCCACCCTCCCTTCCTCCCGTCCTCCTTTCCTTCCTTTCTTTCTCTCTCCCTCTTCCTCCCTCTCTTCTTTGTTACTTTACATTTAACTCTTAATCTACCTGGAATTTATTTTGCTCCGCAGTATGAGACAAGAAGCCAAATGAAATTTTTTCCTCAAATACCTAATCAAGTGTCCTGTTCATTCAATAATCCTTCCTTTTGAGCCTGTTTCCTATATTACATGTCTAAAAAATACTAGTTTGTTTCTGGGATAATTACAATGCTCTTAAAGTTTGGTTTCTATATTTTGTATCTCTGTGCCTAATTTTAAGGATGAGAATTTGCTGTCTGCAGTGCAGGATAGGAGCTCCTACTTATCCTTAAGTATAATCAGCTTTTTCCTTCTTCCAAGGTGTGGGCTGGCTTTTTATTATAGAAAACTTCTAGCCTCCACATCATATTCTACCATATCCGGGTCTTCTGGTTCATTACTCTCGTACTACAGATGAAAAGGACTGTCAAAACATACAAAGCACTGAACTTAAGAAGCACAGAATTTGGGCAGTTTTATGGGCCTCATTGTCTGAACCATCTGATGTGGAGGAGCAGGTGCCCTGGCTCCAGTCCCTTCATATTTTAAATTATACTATTTCAGTTTTGTATTAGACAAAGTCTTAGATTAAAAAGACAGACAATACAGAGGGCTTATATATATATATATTTTTTGCATTTTTCCAATCTTTATTAATGTCCTCAGTAAAGTTATATATTTTTCTTTATATAATTCCTACTCAGTTAAAATTTAAAGCACTTACTGAGGTGAAGTTCACATAACATAAAATTAACCATTTTAAAGTAAACAATTTAGTGGCATTTAATACACTCAAGATGTTGTGTAACTACAACCTCTATCGAGTTCCAAAATATTTCTGTCACTCCAAGATAATATCCATGTCTATTAAGTAGGCACTCTTCATTCCTGTCACTCCCCTCCATCTCCCCAGCCCTTGGTAACCACTAATCTACTTTCTGTTTCTATGGGTTTCTATTCTGGATATTTCATATAAATGGAATCTTATCATATGTGACATTTTGTGTCTGGCTCCTTTCACTTAGCATGAAGTTTTGAGGTTCATCCTCATTGTAGCATTTATCTCATTCCTTTTTACAGCTGAATAATATTCCATTGCGTGTATATACCACAATTGCTTTATCCATTCATCTGTTAATGGACATTTGGGCTCTTTCCACTTTTTGTCTAATGTAAATAGTGTTGCTATGAACATGTGTGTACAAGAATTTGTCTGAGTGCCTGTTTTCAGTTCTTTTGGGTTTATGCCTAGGAGTAGAATTATGGAGTCATATAGTAATTCTATGCTTAACTTTTTGAGGAACCTCCAAAGTGTTTTCCACAGCAGCTAAATCATTTTATATTCCCACCAGCAATGGAAGAGGGTTTCCATTTCTCCACAGCCTCACCAACACTTGTTCTTTTCTTTTTAAAAAGTTAATTGCCATCCTAGTGGGTGTGAAGTGTTATCTCATTGTGGTTTTGATTTACATTTCCCTAATTACTTATGATTTTGAGCATCTTTTCATGTGTTTTTTGGCCATTTGTATATCATCTTTGGAGAAATGTCTATTCAAGTCCTTTGTCCATTTTTTAATTAGGTTGTTTGTATTTTTGTTGTTGAGTTTGAAGAGTTGTTTATATATTCTGGATACTAGACCCTAATCAGACATATGATTTGCAAATATTTTCTCCCATTTTGTAGGTTACCTTTTTACTTTTTTGTTAGTCTTCTTGGATGCACAAATATTTTTAGTTTGGAAGAAGTTCAGTTAATCTATTTTTTTCTTTTGTTGCTTGTGCTTTTGGTGTCATATTTAAGAATTCATTGTCAAAAACAAAGTCATGAAAATTTACCCCTATGTTTTCTCCAAGGATTTTATAGTTTCACCTCTTGTATTTAGGACATTGATCTATTCTGCGTTGATTTTTTTATATGTTGTGAGGTAGGAGTCCAACTTCAGTCTTTTGCGTGTAGATATCCAGCTGTCACAGCATCATTTATTGAAGAAGCTGTTCTTTCCCCATTGAATGGTCTTGGCACCGCTATTGAAAACCAATTAGCCATAGATGTATGAGTTTATTTTTGGACTGTCAATTCAGTTCCAGTGGTTTATATGTCTATTCTTATGCCAGTACCACATTGTTTAGATTGCTGTAACTTTGTAGTAAGTTTTGAAATTGGGAAGTGTGAATCCTCGAACTTTGTTCTTTTTCAAGATTGTTTTGGCTGAGGGTTTATTATATGCCACATGCTACTCTAGACCTTAACACGCATTATCTTATTTGTATAACAGCTCTGTAATGTAGGGAGATTAAGTAACTTGTCCAAGGTTGCAGATTTGGCTGTAAATCCAGGATTAAAACCAAGGTTATCTAGCTTCCACTTTTTAAAGAATCAAATATACTGTCTCTCTCAAAGAAGAGGGACCACTGGAGTTTAACAACATTGTTTTTAGGTAAAAGTTTAAAAATCTATTTGAATGAGGAACACTTCTCAATAGGTAACCCATGGTCAGGCTGACCTGGTTTTAAATATACTGAAACCCATTATTCCTTTCACATTTATGTCAGATATGTAATTTGCAAATATTTAGTACTTACTTATTCTAAGGTTTGTGACTGCTCAGACAGTTTTGCATCCTCCTCTGCCTTCCTCTTTTTGTGATCTTATTTGTTCAGATGAATGTTTTGAGGTTATTTTCTATTTTGAGACAATTACACAAATCTGATTTATTATCACAACAACTTAAAAGTAGTTCCTGTTGAAGCACTCCACATTGTCAGTACTGTGTGTGCATATCAGTCTCTTTCGATGGTCAGGAAATTCACTCAGGGATGTTCTGTCCAGGGCTTGCTCGTTGCCTCTCCAACCCCTAGCATAGTACCTGGCACAGGGATGATAACTCAGTAATGAGTTTTGAACAAAATTGTTGTTGAAAATATCTCATTCCATTTAGATCTATCAAATCAAATATATAAATGAAGATTTTGCCATCATAAGAATGCATAGGACCCCTGGTGGTGCAGTGGCACTTGGCTGCTAACTGATAGCTAGATGGTTTGAACCCACCAGCTTCTCCACAGGGGAAAGATGTAGCAATCTGCTTCTGTAAAGATTTACAGACTTGGAAACCCTATGAGGCAGTTCTACTCTCTCCTATAGGGCCGCTATGAGTGGGAATTGACCCCAGGGCAACGGGTTTTGTTTTTTGGTTTAAGTATGCTTAACATAAAAAGCAAATACATAATATATAATTATATAGGTAAGTTGTTTCTATAGTTGATGTAGTTTCTGTTTATTTATCTATTTGCAATTTACATGCAGTAAATTTCACTCTTTTGTGTACAGTTCTATGCTGTTGTTGTTAGGCGCCATCGAGTCGCTTCTGATTCATAGTGACCCTGTTTACAACAGAATGAAACACTGCCCGGTCCTGTGAGTTCTATGAATATTGACAAATGTATAGAATCATGTAACCACTACCACAATCAGGATACAGAATAGTTCCATCACCCTACAACTTCCTTCCTCGTCTTTGTAGTCAACCCTTTTCCTCACCCTCAACCTCTGGTAACCACTAACCTATTGTTTGTCCCTTTAGTTTTGCCGTTTGCAGAACTTTATATAAATAGAACCATACAGTGTGTAACATATTTTTGTTGTTGTTGTTTAATTGAAAGTTTACATTTCAAGTTAGTCTCTTATACAAAAATTTATACATGCATTGTTATGTGACCCTAATTGCTCTCCCTATACTGTGACAGCACACTCCTCCTTTCCACCCCTGATTTCCCACGTCCATTCAACCAGCTCCTCTCTCTGCCTTCTCATCTCACCTCTAGACAGGATCTGCCCATTTAGTCTCATGTGTCTACTTGAGCTAAGATGCACACTCTTCACAAGTATCATTTTATGTCCCACAGTCCAGTTCAATCCAATCTTTGTCTGAAGAGTTGGCCTTGGGAATGGTTTTAGTTCTCGGCTGATAGAGATTCCGGGGGCCATGCTTTCTGGGGTTCCTCCAATCTCAGTCACACCATTAAGTCTGGTGTTCTTACTAGAATTTGAGTTCTGCACCCCACC
>NW_004443943.1:19561900-19564241 GCF_000243295.1 Trichechus manatus latirostris
TAGATGCTGATCGAGTTGTCGTAGCGAAAATTTTTTTCTCAGTCTGTAGGCTGTCTTTTGACTCTTGGTGAAGGCTTTTGATGAGCATAAGTGTTTGATTTTTAGGAGCTCCCAGTTATCTAGTCTCTCTTCTGGTGCTTGCGCATTGTTACTTATGGTTCGTATTCTGTTTATGCCAAGTATTAGGGCTCCTAGTGTTGTCCCTATTTTTTCTTCCATGATCGTTATCATTTTCAATTTTATATTTAAGTCTTTGATCCATTTTGAGTTAGTTTTTGTGCATGCTGTGAGGTATGGGTCTTGTTTCAGTTTTTTGCAGATGAATATCCAGTTATGCCAGCATCATTTTTTAAAGAGACTGCCTTTTCCCCAATTAATGGACTTTGAGCCTTTGTCAAATATCAGCTGCTCATAGGTGGATGAATTTATGTCTGGATTCTCAATTCTGTTCCATTGGTCTATGTATCTGTTATTGTACCGGTACCAGGATGTTTTAACTACCGTGACGGTATAATAGGTTCTAAAATCAGGTAGTGTGAGGCCTCCCACTTTGTTCTTCTTCTTGAGTAATGCTTTTGTTATCCGGGGCCTCTTCCCTTTCAGTGTGTAAAATTTTGAGTGTGACTTTTTTTTTTTCCACTTAGCATAACACATTTGTAATGTTGCACTTATCAATATGTAGTTCCTTCTTATTGCTAAGTAGTTTTCCATTGCATGGATGTACCACAGTTTGTTTATTCATTCCCCAGTTGAAGGACATTTGGGTTGTTACCAGTTTTTGGCAATTACAAATAAAGTCACTATAAACAGTTCACGAAAATTTTTTGTATGAACATACATTTTCATTTCTCTTGGGTAGACGTCTAGAAATGAAATTGCTGGGTCATATGATATGTGTGGATTTAACTTAAAAAAGAAACCACCAAACTGCTTTTTAGTTTGTAACAAATTACTGAAAACTTGGCTTAAAACAACAGGAATTTATTCTCTGACAGTTTTGAAGGCTAGAAGTAAACAGGCTGTAGGGAAGAATCCGTCCTTGCTTCTTCCTAGTTTCTGGTGGCCTTCCTGGCAATCCTTGATGTTTCTTGGTTTGTAGTTACATCACTCCATTCTCTGCCTCTTCACATGGCCTTCTTCTCTTGTGTGTCTGTCTGTGTCCTCTTCCTTCTTATAAGAACACCAGTCATTGGATTTAGGGCCCACTATAATCCGGTGTGACACCCTATTAACTAATTACATGTGGAAAGACCTTATTTCTAAATAAGGTAACATTCTGAGGTTTGGGGTATACATGAATTTTTGGGGGAGTGCTTATTCAATCCCCAGAAAGGGGCCCTGGTGGCGCAGTGGTTACACGCTCACTGCTAACCTAAAGGTTGGCAGTTCGAACCCACCAGTTGCTCTGCTGGAGGAAGATGTGGTAGTCTGCTTGCATAAAGATATACAGTCTTGGAAACCCTATGGGGCAGTTCTAATCTGTCCTATAGGGTTGCTATGAGTTGGAATCAACTCACAGCAGTGGATTTGTTTTTTTTGGTTTTATTCAACCCACAGAAAGGCGCCTTAGTAGCACAGTGGTTAAAGCACTCAGCTGCTAACAAAAAGGTCAGTGGTTCTAACCCACCACCTGCTGCATGGGGGAAAGACATGGCAGTCTGCTTCCGTAAAGATTTACAGCCTTAGAAACCCTATGGGGCAGTTCTACTCTGTCCTATAGGGTCGCTCGACAGCAGTGGGTTTGGGGTTTTTTGGTATTCAGCCCACTACAGTGGGTATACCATGTTGCATTCCCACCAGCAGTGTATGAGAGTTCCAGTTGCTCTCAATTCTCACTAGCACTTACTGTCAACTTTTTTAAGAAAGCCATTTTAATAGGTGTGTAGTGGTGTCTCGTTTGAATATGCATTCCTATAATGACTAATAATGTTGAGCATCTTTTCATGTACTTATTTGCCATTCATATATTTAGGTGAAGGATCTATTCAAATCTTTTGCTTATTTTTAAATTGAGTTGTTTTCTTACTGTTGAGTTTTGAAAGTTCTTTATATATTCTGGATATAAATCCTTTGTCAGATATGTGATTTGCAAATATTTTCTCCCAGTCTGTGGCTTGTCTTTTCATTCTCTTAGCATTAAAAAAATTAAAAAAAAAAAAATTTTTGCTTTCATTTTATTATTGTACTTTAAATGAAGGTTTACAGAACAAACTAGCTTCTCATTAAACATTTAGTACATATATTGTTTTATGACATTGGTTAACAACCCCATGACATGTCAGTACTCTCCCTTCTCAACCTTGGGTTCCCTATTACCAGCTTTCCTGTCCCCTTCTGCCTT
>NW_004443943.1:19564491-19567146 GCF_000243295.1 Trichechus manatus latirostris
CCTGTCAGAGCAGTCAGTGGTGGTAGCCGGGCACCATCTAGTTGTACTGGACTCAGTCTGGTGGAGGCCATGGTAGTTGTGGTCTATTAGTCCTTTGGACTAATGTTGTCCCTTGTGTTTTTAGTTGTCTTCATTTTCCCTTTCTCCCGAAGGGGTGAGACCAGTGGAGTATCTTAGATGGCTGCTCACAGGCATTTAAGACCCTAGATGCTACTCACCAATGTAGAATGTAGACCATTTTCTCTATAAACTATGTTATACCAATTGAGCTAGATATTCCCCAAGAACATGATCCCCACAGTCCTCAGTCCAGCAAGCTGGTCCTTCAGGAAGTTCGGATATTCCTATGGAACTTCCACGACCTTGCCTTGTACAAGTTGTGCTGGCTTCCCCAGTATTTTGTATTGTCTTACCCTTCACCAAAGTTACCACTTATCTATTATCTATTTAGTGTTTTTCCTTCCCCATCCCTCCCCTCCCTCGTAACCATCAAAGATCATTTCTTTTTGTGTGTAAATCTTTTCATGAGTTTTTATAGTAGTGGTCTCATACAATATTTGTCCTTTTGTAATTGATTTACTTCACTCAGCATAATGCCCTCCAGATTCATCCATGTTGTGAGGTGCTTTGCATATTCATCATTGTTGTGTAATATTCCATTGTGCGTGTGTACCATAGTTTGTTTATCCATTCATCTGTTGATGGGCATCTAGGTTGTTTCCAACTTTTTGCTATTGTGAACAATGGTGCAATGAACATGGGCGTGCATATGTCTATTCGTGTGATGGCTCTTATTGCTCTAGGATATATTGCGAGGAGTGGGATTGCTGGATTGTATGGTATTTCTATTTCTAGCTTTCTAAGGAAGTGCCATATTGTTTTACAAAATGGTTGTATCATTTTGCATTCCCACTAGCAGTGCATAAGAGTTCCAATCTCCCCGCAGCTTCTCCAACATTTGTTATTTTCTGATTCGTGCCAGTAATGCTGGGGTGAGATGGTATCTCATTGTGGTTTTGATTTGCATTTCTCTAATGGCTAGTGATCCCGAGCATTTCCTCATGTGTCTGTTAGCTGCTTGAGTGTCTTCTTTGGTGAAGTGTCTGTTCATTTCCTTTGCCTATTTTTTAATTGGATTATTTGTATTTTGTTGTAAAGGTGTTGGATTTTCTTGTAGATTTTAGAGATTAGACCTTTGTCGGATTTGTAATAGCCAAAATTTTTTTCCCCAGTCTGTAGGATCTCTTTTTACTCTTTTGGTGAAGTTTTTTGATAGCATAATGTTTGATTTTTAGAAGATCCCAGTTACCTAGCTTATATTCTGGAGTTTGTATGCTGTTAGTTACGGTTTGTATCCTGTTAATGCCATGTATTAGGGTCTCTAGTGTTGATCCTATTTTTTCTTCTATGATCTTTATAGTTTTTTGTTTTATATTTAGGTCTTTGATCCATTTTAAATTAGTTTTTGTGTATGGTGTGAGGTATGAGTCGTGTTTCATTTTTTTTGCAGATGGACATCCAATTTTGCCAGCACCACTTGTTAAAAAGACTGTGTTTTCCCGATTTGATTGACTTTGGGCCCTTGTCAAGGAGCAGGTGACCACAGATGAATAGATTTACATCTGGGTTCTCAATTCTGTTCCATTGGTCAGTGTATCTGTCGTTGTACCAGTACCAGGCTGTTTTGACTACTGTAGCTGTCTAGGAGGTTCTGAGGTCAGGTATAGCAAGTCCTCCCACTTTATTCTTCTTCAATAATGCTTTACTTATCCGAGGTCTCCTCCCTTTCCATATAAAGTTAATGATTAGTTTTTCCATCTCTTTAAAGAACGTTGTTGGTATGTGGATTGGGATTGCATTGTATTGGTAGATTGTTTTGGGTAGAATGATCATTAGTCTACCTATCCATGAGCATGGTATGTTTTTCCATTTATGTAGATCTTTTTTGGTTTCTTGCAGTAATGTTTTGTGGTTTTCTTTGTATAGGTCTTTTATATCCCTGGTTAGATTTATTCCTAAGTATTTTATTTTTTTTAGGGGCTACTATAAATGGTATTATCTTCCTGATTTCCTTTTTGTCATTCTCTTTGTTGGTATATAGGAATCCAACTGATTTTTGTATGTTGATCTTGTATCTGGCTACTCTGCTGAATCTTTCTATTAGTTCCTGTAGTTTTCTCTTGGAGTCATTTGGGTTTTTGATATATAGTATCATATCATCTGCAAATAGGGACAGTTTTACTTCTTCATTACCAGTTTGGATGCCCTTTATTTCTTTTCTTTTTTCCTTGTGGCTTTAGCTAGGACTTCCAGCACAATGTTAAATAGGAATGGTGATAAAGGACATCCTTGTCTTGTTCCTGTTCTCAAGGGGAATGTTTCCAGCTTCTCTCCATTAAGAATGATGTTGGCTGTTGGTTTTGTATAGATACCCTTTATTATGTTGAGTAATTTCCCTTCTATACCTATTTTATTGAGAGTTTTTTATCAGGAATGGGTGTTGGACTTTGTCGAATGCCTTTTCTGCGTTGATTGAGATGATCATGTGATTCTTTTATTTATGTGGTGGATTATGTTGATTGATTTTCTAATGTTGAACCATCCTTGCATACCTGGTATGAATCCTACTTGGTCATGGTGTATTATTTTTTTGAT
>NW_004443943.1:19567270-19576424 GCF_000243295.1 Trichechus manatus latirostris
GTCTTTGCCTGGTTTTGGTATCAGAGTTATGCTGGCTTCATAGAATGAATTTGGAAATATCCCTTCCTTTTCTATGTTCTGAAATAATTTGAGTAGTATTGGTGTAAGCTCTTCTCTGAATGTTTGGTAGAATTCTCCTGTGAAGCCATCTGGGCCAAAGCTTTTTTTGTTGGGAGTTTTTTTTTTTTTTTCCTGTTGTTTATGCATTTGCATTTGTTTGGTATTCTATTTATGCCATATATTAGGGCCCCAAGCAACAATTCATTGAGCACCTATTATGTGCCAGACATAGTTTTTAATTCTTGAGACGTATTAGTAAACATAACAAAAATTTCTTCCTTCATGGAACTCATATTGTAGTATATAGGTAATGTCTGATAAACAATAATGCCATGGTGAATAAGTAAATTATATAACAAAAAAAACCCAAACCCGTTGCTGTTGAGTCAATTCTGACTCACTGCGATCCCATAGGACAGAGTAGAACTGCCCATAGAGTTTCCAAGGAGCACCTGGTGGACTCAAACCGCCAACCTTTTGGTTAGCAGATGCAGAGAGCAAGCTGAAGCAGACTGGATGTAGACAGGGAGAGTTTCTGTTTAAACAGCTTGTCCAGAGTAAGTCCTACTGAGAAGTGACATTTAGTTAAATACTTGAAGGAGAAAATTAGCCTTACAGATACCTGGGATAAGAGAAGATTTTTGGGGGCAGAAGGAGCAGTTAGTACAAAAGTCCCTTGGATGGAAGCACATTTATATTTGAAGCAGAATGACGAGGTCTTGTGAGTGAAGAGAGGAGCCAAGAGGATGAGTTGTAAGAGCAGGGTCAGATACCCTGCTGAGAGTGCAGATCACACAGCACGTCTGTGGCTGTGGTGGGAATTTGGCATGATTGACCAGGAGAGGCATTTCAGGGTTTTCATTAAAGGAATGGCTGACTTGGCTTCCATTCTACATCACCAATCTGCCAGCTATGCTGGAAAAAAAACAACAACAACAAAACAAACAAACAAACAAAAAAAACTATTTTGGGCAAGAGTAGTGAGCAAGTAGACCATTTTGAAGGCCTTGTCATGGATGACCAGGGTAGGAGCAATGCAGTGATTGGGAAGTGGTTGGATTCTGAATATATTTTTTAAGGGTGGAGCTAATAGAATTTTTCTGTTGGGAGTTTTTTTTTTAATTACCTTGTCAATCTCTTCTCTTGTTATGTGTCTGTTCAGATTTTCAACATCAGTTTGTGATAGTTTGGGTAGGTAGTGTGTTTCTAGAAATTTGTCCATTTCCTCTAAATTTTCAAATTTGCTGGAGTATAGTTTTTCATAATACTGTGTTATGATCCTTTTTGTTTCAGTTGGGACTACTGTAATGTCCCCCATTTCATTTCTTATTTCAGTCATTTGCATCCTCTCCTGTTTTTCTTTTGTCAGTTTGGCCAGTGTTTTGACGATTTTGTTGATTCTTTCAAAGAACCAACTTTTGCTTTTGTTGATTCTTTCTATTGTTTTTCTATTCTCTAATTTATTTCTGCTCTGATCTTTATTATTTCCTTTCTTCTGGTGGCTGTGGGCTTCTTTTGCTGTTCTCTGTTTGAGTTGTATACCTAATGCTTTGATTTTGTCCCTTTCTTCTTTTTTGATGTGTGCGTCTATTGCTATAAATTCACTTCTGAGCCCTGACTTTGCTGTGTCCCAAAGGTTTTGGTATGATGTGTTTTTCATTCTCATTTGATTCTAGGAATTTTTTGATTCCATCTCTGATTTCTTTCTCATCTCTGATTTCTTCTATTACCCAGTGGTTTTTAAGCTGGGTGTTATTTAGTTTCCATGTAATTGATTTTCTTTTCCCTTGCTCTTTCTGTTGTTAGTTTCTCCCTTGATGGCATTGTGATCAGAGAAGATACTCTGTATTATCTCAGTGTTTTTGATTTTGTTGAGGGTTGCTTTGTGGCCTAATATGTGGTCTGTTCTATTCCATGTGCGTTGGAAAAGAATGTGTACTTTGTAGCTGTTGGGTGGAGTGTTCTATATATGTCTGTGAGTTCAAGTTGACTGCTTGTGGCCTTTAGATCTTCTGTATCTTTGTTGAATTTTTTTCTAGATGTTCTGTCCTTTACCAAGAGCGGTGTGTTGAAGTCTCCTACTATTATAGTAGAACCATCAATTTGTCTTTTCAGTGCTGTTAAAGTTTGTTTTATGTATTTTTGAGCCCTGTCATTGGATGCATAGAGTTTTGTTGATTTTGATGATGGATCATCCTTTTCATCATTATATAATGCCCTTTTTTGTCTTTTATGGTGCATCTTATTTTAAAGTCTTTTTTCTCTGATATTGGTATTGCCACTCTTGCTCTTTTTTGGTGGCTGTTTGCTTGATATATTTTTTCCATCCTTTGATTTTTAATAAATCTATATCTTTGTTTCTAAAGTGTGTCTCTTGTAGATAGCATATTGATGGATCCTGTTTTTTAATCCATTCTGTCACTGTCTGTCTCTTTATGGGTGCATTTAGGCCATTTACGTTCAGTGTAATTATTGATAGGTATGAGTTTATTGTTGTAATTTTGTAGTGCTTTTTTTGTGGTGCTGATGATTTCTTTGTTCCCCTTACTCTCTTGTGCTGAATTCCTTTTGTTTGTGGATTTTTAAAATTCTTTCTTTTTTTTTTTTTTGTAGATTTTGTTTTTACTGAGACTATGTTTTCTCCTTTATTTTGATGAGTAGGTTTGTTAAATCTCTTTGTTGTTACCTTGAAATTTATGCTTATCTTCCTAAATTTGAACTAGTCTATTATTACTTGGTATTGCCTTGCCTTCCTTTCCATTAGAAAGTTCTATATCTACATTTATTCCTTCTTTTATTGTTCTGATGTTGTTGTCATTTGCAGATTAAGCTCTCTGGTTCCCTGTTGTAAATCTTTTGGTTCTGAATAGTCCTTGAGAGTTCATTTCCGAGGTTGGTATCTGGCTGGTGCAATCTTGTGTCCTAGATTCAGGCCATTGTGTGATGTTGTTTGTTCTCAAACTGAAGGACTCCTTTTAATAATTCCTGTAAGTTTGGTTTAGTTTTTGTATAGTCTCTTAATTTCTGTTTATCTGGAAATGTCCTAATTTCACCATCATATTTGAACAAGTTTTGCAGGATATATTATTCTTAGTTGGCAATTTTTTTCTTTCAAGGTTTTATATATGTCATGCCATTGATTTCTTGCCTGCATGGTTTCTGCCTTGTAATCAGAGTTTAGTCTTATTGTTTCCCCTCTGTATGTGACTTCGTTTTTCTCCAGCTGCTCTCAGGATTCTTTCTTTGTCTTTGGTTTTAGTGAGTGTGGTTATGATAAGCCTTGGTGATTTTCTTTTGGGGTCTATCCTATATGGGGTTTGTTGAGCTTCTTGGATGGTCAGCTTTTCATCCTTCTTGATACTTGGGAAGTTTTCTGTCAACAGTTCTTTAATGATCTTCTCTGTGTTTTTTGTTCTCTACCCCTGTCCTGGAGCTCCGAGCCCTCAAAAATTTTTGCTTTTGATTGTATCTCACGTAATTCTCAGGGTTTCTTCGTTTTTCTTCGTTCTTTTTTCCGACTTTTCCTCAAACAAAGTTGTAGCCAAGTGTTTGTCTTCAATTTTGCTGATCCTGTCTTCCAGTGTTTCAGACCTGTTCCTCAGCCCTTCTATGACATTGTCCATTTCTGAAATCTTGTTGTTTATCTTTTGGATTTCTAATTGTTGTTTTTGTATGATTTCTAGTTGTGAATTTATTTTGGCATTTTGTTCCTGTATTATTTTCCTCAATTCTTCCATTTTTTGTCTGTACTTTCCATCTATTTGTCTGCCTTTTCCATGAGTTGTCTATTGTTTCCTCATTTTTGTCTGCTTTTTGCTTCAACTCATGGATAGCTCTAAATATTAGAGATTTGAGTTCCTTATGATGTAGTTCTAGTGACATTTCGTCTACTGGAAAGTTGTCTGATGTTTAATTTTGAACACCTACTGGAACCATCCTGTCCTGTTTTTTAATATGTTTTGGTGTTATCTGCTGTCTTAGGGACATTCAGTAGTTATTTTCTTTATCGATTGTAGATTTGTTTGTTTCATCTTGCTTTCTTGTTGTATTTGCTTATGTCTGAGCAGGTGGGCTGTGTGTTCTTTGTTGTTTGCTCATCTCTGGACATGATATTTTTCACCTCCTTGTCCAATGAGCAGGGCCAGTCACTCAGCTAAGGTGCAGCAGGGTAGGTCCAGCTGAAGGGGAGGGGCTGTAATGGGTTGTCTGTGGCACCTAATGGAGCCAACAAAGTGAGCTGGTGATCAGTGCAAGGCAGGTTCCAGTAGGTCGTGCCTGAGCTGCTTGGGAGCGCAATGTTCAGCACACAGTTCAGCATACAGATAGCCAGGAGGGATGGGGAGGGAGAGATTGCGACATGTGGAGCTAGGTTGGGTATGCAAAAGAATAGAGAGAGGAGAGAGAAACAGGAGCAAAAAACAAACAAACAAAAAAAGTGCTGAGGGAGCTTACCGTTGTAGTGGAAAGACAAGAAACAGGAATGAAGAAAAAGAAAAAGAAATAAAAATAAATAAATAAAAATTTAAAAAAATTTCCCCAGGATCCCAGTGGCACAGCTGTGCAGGTGGGGAAGTGGCTCCCAAGCCACGCAGTACAGCCCAGCTAGGAGGGGTAGAGATGATACACAGCACCAGTGTCTTAGTCATCTAGTGCTGCTATAACAGAAACAGTACAAGTGGATGGCTTTAACAAAGAGAAATTTATTTTCTTACAGTCTAGTAGGCTACAAGTCCAAATTCATGGCATCAGCTCCAGGAGAAGTCTTTCTCTGTCAGCTCTGGAGGAAAGTCCTTGTCATCAGTCTTCCCTTGGTCTGGGAGCATCTCAGCGCAGGAATCTCAGGTCCAAAGGACGTGCTTTACTCCTGGTACTGCTTTCTTGGGGGTGTGAAGTTCCCATGTCTCTCTGCTTGCTTCTCTCTTTTATATATCAAAAGAGACTGTCTTAAGACACTATCCAATCCTGTAGGCCTCATCAGTATAACTGTCACTAATCCATCTCATTACATCATAGTGATAGAGTTTACAACACATAAGGAAATCACATCAGACTACAAAATGGTACATAATCATACAGTACTGGGAATCATGACCCAGCCAAGTTGACAGATGTTTTTGGGGGACACAGTTCAATCCATGACAGCCCGGTATTCAGGAAACAGGAAAAGAAGGTAAGTAGAAAGAGATGAGAAACCGAGAAATGAAGAAAGATAAAAAGGAAAAAAGAAAGAGAAAACAAACAAACAAACAAAGGCCCCCAGGGATCCCACCAGAATGGCTGTTTGGACGGGGAAAGCAGTTCCCCATCTTAGCAGTACCTCACAGCCTGTCAAGAAGAAGCAAAGATGACACACGGAGTTAGGTGTTTGAGAGAAAGGAGTGGGAGGAGGTGAGAGGCAGGGAAGAAACAAAAAGAGGCAACATCAGCAACAAAGAAATAGCAGTGAAGAAGCCAGCTGGTGTGGGCGAGGAGAATCCATGCTGCACAGAACTGGCGCCTCCTGTGCCACAGTCACGGCCCACTGGGAAGTGGGGGATCAGCCCACCAGGAAGCTGAGAATTGACCCTCTGGGAAGCCAGGAATCGGCTCACCAGGAAGCCTGGAATTGGCCCTCTGGGAAGCCAGGAATTGGCCAGCCAAGAAGCCGGAAATTGACCCACCAAGAAGCTGTGGATTGGCCAGCTGGAAAGTGGTGACGGTTGAGCAGGGGGAGGCAGAGTGGGGGTTGGGAAAGCGTGTCTTGCTGGTTACTGGGTGCTCTGTCTCCTGCTGGGAGCTCCGTGAATCTACTTTCCTGTACTCCCTGTCTGTGGATCTCTGACAGGAGTTCAAGATGGTGGATCCGTGCTGTGTTAGCTGATAGGGGACCTCCACTTGTAACTCTCCTCGCTCTCTGTTCTCTGTCAGTTTCTTATTCCATTTGGTGCTTGGTTGAGTTCTTTATCTCTTCATTTGATGCTTAGGGTTCCAGGATTGACATTTGTCTCTGTTTTACTTAGTTTTTTGGGTCTTTGCTGCGGAGGGACGGTGTGGTGCTTCTAACTATAGCGCCATGTTGGCTCTGCCTCAGAAAAAAATTTTTTAAATTGTATTTTCAGTGAAAGTTTACACAGCAAATTAGGTTCCTATTTAATAATTTATACATAATTTATTCAGTGACATTGATTACATTTTACAGTGTGTCAACATTCTTATTATTTCTGTTCTGGCTGTTCCGTTTTCAGTAATCTAGTTTACCTGCCCCCTTATCGTCTTGTCTTTGCTTTAGTGTTTAATTGTTGACTGTTTGGTCTCATAGGAATGATTTTTAAGAGGAGCACAGTACTCACAAGTGACACTGTTTATTTTATGAGCCAGTCTGTTATTTAGCTAAATGATGACCTCGTGAAATAGTTTTGGTTCAAAGTTTAAAGCGTATCTCAGGGCAATAGTCTTGGAGAGTGTTCCAGCCTCAACAGGTCCAGTAAGTCTGAACTTTTTAAAAATTTGAGTTCTGTTCCACATTTTGCTCCCATTCTATTAGGATCAATCTATTGCATTCCTGATCAGAATGGTCAGTGGTATTAGCCGGGGCACCATCTAACTCTTCTGGTCTCAAGGTAGATGAGGTTGTAGTTTGTGTAGTCTGTGAGTCCTGTGGACTAGTTTCTTCTCTGAGCCTTTGATTTCCTTCATTATCTTTTACTCCAGATGTATAGAGATGAATAGTTGTATCTTAGATAGCCACTTGCAAGCTTTTAAGATGCCAGATGCTACTCACCAAATTAGGATGTAGAACATAAACTTTATGCCAATTGGCCAAAGTGTCACATGAGACTATGGTTGTAAGCCTTTAGACCCCATAAACTAATTCCATGAGGTGTTTAATAAGTATCCATATCTGTGCCCCCTATGTGCTTTATTGTATATGTGAATATTTATGGATGCATACACATACACGTATATACACCTGCATATAGGTACATCTGTATATGCCCACCTATATGCACGCATATATATATCTATACACTTGTATGCATACATATATACACGTGTCCACACTCCTATTATTTAGTTGTTGTTGCATTGTTGTATATGTCCTAGCATTTACTGAAAACATCCTTTTTACTTGCATATTTATTAATGACATTATTTACCTTGATCATACTCTGCACACTTCACCCACATTTGGTATTATATTTCCAATCCCCCAAAATAACAAGTGTCTGATATCTAGAGAGTGATGCCCCCTGTTATGGATTTAATTGTGTCCCCCCAAAATTTGTGTCAACTTGGCTAGACCACAATTCCCAGTATTGTGTAATTGTCCACCATTTTGTCATCTGATGTGATTTTTCTATGTGTTATAAATCCTACCTTTATGATGTTAATGAGGCAGGATTAGAAACAGTTAAGTCAATGAAGCAGGACTCAATCTATAAGATTAGGTTATGTTTTAAGCCAATCTCTTTTGAGATATAAAAGAGAGAAGCAAGCACAGGGGACCTCATACCACCAAAAAAGAAGCACTGGGAGCATAGTGCATCCTTTGGACCTGGGGTCCCTGCGCTGAGAAGCTCCTAGACCATGGGAGGATTAATGATAAGGACCTTCCCCCAGAGCCAACAGAGAGAGAAAGCCTTCCCCTGAAGCTGGCACCCTCAATTTGTACTTCTAGCCTCCTAGACTGAGAGAATAAATTTCTCTTTGTTAAAGCCATCCACTTGTAATATTTCTGTTATAGCAGCACTAGATAACTGAGACATCTCCCACCTATCCCTGCTAATCACCAGTGAACATTAGTTTCAGTATGTATACCTATTCTTGTCTTTTTATAATAGAGAGATCAAACAGTATGTGTCCTTTTGTGATTGACTTATTTCACTCACTCAATTATTTCATCCATGTTCTAATATATTTTGAGAATTCATTCTTTATAGCTTCATAGTGTTCCATTGTATTAATGTACCACATTTTGTTTGTTCATTCATCTATTGATGGGCACTTAAGTTATTTCCATCTTTTTGCTATAGTGAATAGTGCTGCAATGAACATAGGTGTGCATATATCTAATTGTGTCTTTAGTATTAGATCTCTAGGATATATACCTAGTGGTAGGATTGCTGGTCATAAGGTAGTTCTATTTCTAGTTTTTTGAGAAAGCCCCATATCGTTTTCCATAGTGGTTGTAGCATTTTACAATCCCACCAGCAGTGGGTAAGTGTTCTAATCTCCTCACAACCTCATCAGCATTTATTGTTTTCTGTTTTTTAAATTTTTTTTTATCAGTGCCATTTTTGCAGGGGTGTGTTGGTATCTCATTGTAGTTTAGATTTGAGTCTCTCTAATGGCTAATGACTGTGAGCATATTTTTATGTCCCTGTTGGCCACTTGAATGTCCTCTTTGGTGAAATGTCTGTTCATGTCCTTTGCTCATTTTTAAATTGGACTCACTTTTTGTTGTTGGGTTTCTTAGCATTTTTCTGTTTGTTAGTACAGAGTTTTTAATTTTGATGAAGTCCAATTTATCAGTTTGTTCATTTATAAATCATGCGTTTGTTGTTTTATGTAAGAAATCTTTGCCCAACTCAAGGTCGCAGAATTGAATCAAAATGGCGCTCTAGGCAGAAGCACCATGCCATCCCTCCACAGCAAAGATCCAAAAAACTAAGCTGAACAGAGAAAACAACAATCTTGAAACCCTAAAACATCAAACAAAGAGATAAAGAACTCAGCCAAGCACCAAATGGAGTGAGAAAACTGACAGAGAATGGAGAGCGAGGAGAGATTCATGCAGACGTCCCCTACCAGCTAACGCAGCGTGGATCCGCCATCTTGGACTCTTATTGGAGACCAGCAAACGGGGTATGAGAAAGCAGCCTCATGGAGCTTCCAGCGGGAGACAAAACAACCGGTAATTTGCGATATATGCTTTCCCATCCCCCACCCTTCTTCACCCCCACTCCGCCTCCTCTGCTTCCCACGGCCACAATCTCTTGTCCGGGAATCACTGGCTGCTTGGATTCCACACACCCGAACAGGCCGGCTCTCTGAGTGCCATTTGTTGGCTGCTGGTGTTGCTTTTTTCCGCTTCTTTTGATTTCTTCCTTACCTC
>NW_004443943.1:19577425-19586493 GCF_000243295.1 Trichechus manatus latirostris
CTCTCTCCTCTCTCCCATATCCATCTTAGCTCCACACATAACAATCTCCCCTCTACATCCTGCCTACCTGCACTGTGCGCTTAACATCACACCACCAAGCAGCGCAGGCACGGCCTACTGGAACCTGCCCTGCACTGATTACCAATTCAAGGTCTCAAAGGTTTTCTTCTGCATGGGTTTTTCTGGAAGAACTGGCCTCCCCAAATAAGCCAACTCTTAATAGTCCTCCCTCTGCCTGGGAAATCCTAGTTCTGAGAAAGTAGGACAAAGGTGAAAGGCACAGGAGCATAGATAGAGATGGAGACATTAGCAGGGACAGGGGCTAGGAGGGCTCTGAGTACAGGCTACCAGTGATCTTTTGACGTGAAGAGCAGTACCATGCTTCCCGTCCTCACTTGGTCACCTGGTGTCTAATTAGATAGCCGATATATTAATCAGGACTCTTGGCTGCAAGAGACAGAAATCCATTTCAAACTGGCTTAGATAAAAAGGGCATTGTCATGGATTGAATTGTGTCCTCCAAAATGTGTGTCAACTTGGTTAGTCCATGATTCCCAGTAGTGTGTGATTGTCCACTATTTTGTCATCTGATTTGATTTTCCTATGTGTTGTAAATCCTATCTCTATGATGTTAATGAGGCAGGATTAGAGGCAGTTTTGTTAATAAGGCAGGATTCAATCTACAAGAGTAGGTAGTATCTTAAGTCAATCTTTTCTGAGATAGAAAAAGATATAAAAAAGAGAAGCAAGCAGAGAGACAGGGGGACCTCATACCAGCAAAGAAGAAGCACTGGGAGCATAGTGTGACCTTTGGACCCGGGGTTCCTGTGCCTGAGAAGCTCCTAGACCAGGGGAAGATTGATGACAAGGACCTTCCTCCAGAGCTGACAGAGAAAGACTTCCCCTGAAGCTGGCACCCTGAATTTGTACTTCTAGCCTCCTAGACTGTGAGAGAATAAATTTCTCTTTGTTAAAGCCAGCCACTTGTGGTATATCTGAGATAGCAGCACTAGATAACTAAGACAAGCATTTATTGGCTCATATCACTAAAAAATGTCTAGAGGTGAGTCTGACTTCAGGCATAGATGGTCCAGGTATTCAAACAATGTCTTCAGGTCTGCATCATCATCTCTCAGCTCTTCTTTTTTCTGAACACAGAGACACTTCATGGTTAGCAACTCCAGGCTTAGCAATTTCAGGAGATAGAAGAGTTTTTAATCAAAAGCCCCAGGATTTTCTCTCATTGGACTGCCTTTATGTACATGCCAGGAGATGGAATATGATGGTTGGCCAGGCTGTGATCATATCCCCAACCCTAAAGCTAGGAGCACTTATTCAACCCATTTCAGTGGCTGTACCATGTTATAGTCCTACCAGAAGTGTGTGAGCATTCCAGTTGCTTTCAATTCTCACTAGCACTTATTATTGTCAGTTTTTTTAAAAAGTCATTTAGTGTTTGTGTTATCTCATTGTGGTTTGAATATGCATTCCCATAATGCCTAAACCCAATGAATTGAGAGTAAAGTAGCGACCAAGAAAAAAACTAGGATGATGTTAACAGTATAAGAGGAACTAAATGATTGTTAGGTGAAAACAACCAATTTCTACTACAACTGGGAAGGTACCCTTTGCAACTGTTCTTTATCAGTTTTCAACAACTATTGTAATCACAGCAACAGCTACCTTTTATTGCTTGCTTTCCATATGCCAGCCACTGTGCCAAGTGTTTTATATGCCTCCAATTTTCCCAACAACCCTCTGGGGAAGGTACTATTATTCTCATCCTTGTTTTACACAGGGAATCTAAAACTCAGCAACTTTGGATAATGTGCCCAAGGTCACACATATATTAGGTGGTAGACCCTGTATCCCAAGCCAGGTCTGTCTATGACTTCACTGTCCATAATGGCCACTGTGTTTGCACAAATTGCTATGATGGCTAGTTGTCACCATCCCTGCTGTGACTGGGGCAAAGCCTGAATATAAAGCCGCTATTATATTGTAGGCTGAATATGAAGATATTCTATGGTCTCTCAATCTAATTGGAAGTAATTCCTTTGCCTCAACTTGAAACTCTTTAGCTTCTGGACCCTGGTCTGACCTGTGGATTTGAGAGTTAACATTTGGTCCCTCCCCTCCATCCCTCAGTTACATTATCGTTCCTTGAAGTAGACTGCGTGCCTGTCATCTGTTGTTTCCATTTCCATTTCACCACCTCTCTCCTTTTGAAGAATTAACCCTTGTCCATTCCAGATAACATTGCAAAGAATGGGAATTCCAGAACACTTAATTGTGCTTATGTGAAACCTTTACATAGACCAAGAGGCAGCCACTCAAACAGAACAAGGGGATACTGCATGGTTTAAAATCAGGAAAGTTGTGTGTCAGGAATTGTATACTTTCACCATATTTATTCAATCTGTATGCTGAGCAAATAATCTGAGAAGCTGGACTATATGAAGAAGAACGTGGCATCAGGATTGGAGGAAGACTCATTAACAACCTGCGATATGCCAAAAGTGAAGAGGACCTGAAGCACTTACTGGTGAAGATCAAAGCCTTCAGTATGAATTACACTTCAACATAAAGAAAACAAAAATTCTCACAACACCAATAAGCAACATCATGATAAACATAAAGAAGATTGAAGTTGTCAAGGATTTCATTTTACTTTGATCCACAATTCATGCTCATGGAAGCAGCAGTAAGGAAAACAAATGACATATTGCATTGGGCGAATCTGTTGCAAAAGACCTCTTTAAAGTGTTGAAGAGCAAAGATGTCACTACTCTGAGGACTAAGGTGACTGACCCAAGCCATGGTATTTTCAATCACCTTTCATGCATGCGGAAGCTGAACAATGAATAAGGAAGACAGAAGAAGAATTGATGCATTTGAATTATGGTTTTGGTGAAGAATGTTGAATATAACTTGGATGGCAAGAAGAATGAACAAGTCTGTCTTGGAAGAAGTGCTCCTTGGAAGTGAGGATGGCGAGACTTTGTCTTACATACTTTGGACACGTTATCAGGAGGGACTAGTCCCTGGAGAAGGACATCATGCTTGGTAAAGTAGAGGGTCAGCAAAAAAAGAGGAAGACCCTCAGCGAGATGGATTGATACAGTGGTTGCAACAATAGGCTGAAACAAAGCAATGATTGTGAGGATGGCACAGGACTGGGCAGTGTTTTGTTCTGTTGTACATAGGGTCATTAGGAGTCAGAACTGACTTGACGACACCTAAGAACAGCAACAACCATTCCAGATTCAGGTGGGTCTGCCAAACACTAATATCTGGCAAGGACCAGAGTTGGGATTTCAACCTGAGAAGTCTGACTCCAGAACCCACTTTTGGAAAAATTTAGCTAGGTGTCTTCCTACTACCAAGTTGCATCACTTTTCATTTAAACAGCACTTATTTTTATTACTCTAAGTAGGAAATATCTTATATTACAAAGTTTCCACCCAGCCATTTGGATAACCACATACAAGACAACATCTGAGTCAAGATTTAAGATTATAAAAAAAATTCAATAGAAGTTCTCATCTCATAATGGGGAATATTTCTTATTAGTTTTGGTGGTGGCACAAATTAGGTTCTGTGTTTGAAGATGATTATTTTTACTCTAAGTTCATTAGTCCTTTTTATTCCTTAACTACCTTCAGCTTAACTGTGGCCATGGGTGATGGTTAAGGAAGCTAACAGCTTTATCAGAAGGATACTTGCTAGTTACCCTGGAAATATCAAACTGTGAATCAAGAAGTATATCATGACTTAATTGTTCATTACACAAAAATTATATGGCCCCCCATTTCTTCCACATCCTCTCTCTCTCCATCTAGATGGGTATTTAACTAAGCAATCAAGGATATTAACTATTCACAACCTAGGCAAGTGTGGGCAAATAACCCCTGCAGTAGTAACACATTGGCAGCCTCAGAAATGGCTAGCTATGAATAAGCACATAGCACTTACTGTGGTCCTTCTTCTGTGTTTGCTGATACATTTGCAATTTCATGCACAGTTTTAAATGTTAAGCATTAATCTGAAATGGGCACTGAAGCATCAATAAAGTCTACATTTTGTCCCTTTTAATGAAAATGGTAGATATAGATTTAATGCAAAACTAAACATTTGGCTCAATATGTTCTACTCCAGTAAATTAGCCAGTGTTTGTCATCTTTTTTTAAAAAAACCAGGGGTTTAATGCCTCATTTCACATGGCTTTGTTAGGGACAGATAGAAAGCTGATAAACAAGCCATTTGTTCTATTACAGTAGCTCCTAGTCACAGTACTGAAGTTAAGCATCAGTGCTCATTTCCTTTACAAATCCTGTTGTGAGTTTAAGTAGCCTCTGTTGAATACTGGGCCGAAGCAGAGCCTTGACAAGAGTGCTTTCTGAGGAACACAGACTAAACTTTGGTGGACACTGGCCCCACAACAACGGGTTCTGAAGTGACTCAGTGAACCAGAAAGGGAGCAGAGCATCAGTGAGTACCTACTGTATGCTGTTCTAGACTTTCAGATGCATTTTCCTAGTCAGTCATCACAACATAGTCTAGGTAACTACCTCCACTTTGCCAGATGAGGAAATTGGGGTTCAGCGATGAAGCTGCACAGCTAGTAAGTGATGAAACCTGAGTTACGTACTATACCACACTGCCTGGCAGCTGGGGACTGCCCTCCCCCTATCTCTTTAGCACTAGTGCCTTCTTTGTCATTCAAGGAGGTTACCCATGCCGCCTCGTCTGTCCGGGAAGTCATTGTTGATAGCCTGCCAATTGACCATCCTTCTCATGTGTTTTTATTGCATTTTCTCTGTGCCTCCAATGTAGCCCTTAGGACATTCTGCCTTTTATTTTATTAACTGAATACCTGTCTGACTCCCTGTGAGAAGAAGGACTATCTCTTAAATCACCTTTGCATGCAGTACAGGACCTTCCCTATCAAAGGCACTCAATAAATGTTCATTGAAAGCTTTATAAAGCAGATGGTGCTCAATATCTCCAATCCTATTTCCAGACTTATGAGGGACACTATGGTCAAGGAAGTAGGTCCTGCAGTAAGTTCACTTGGGTTTGAATCTTAGCTGTATGACCTTAGGTGAGTTATGGAGCTTCTCTGGGTTTCAGATCCCTGAAACTCAATAAAGTTGTTGTTGTTGTTAGCTGCCATTGAGTTGGTCCTCGACTCGTGGCAACCCCGTGCACCATGGGAGTGGACCATTAAATAGGAATGATAATATTACCTACTTTGAAAAGTTGTTGTGAAAGTTCAGTAAGATAAAGCACATAAAATATAGTGTTTAGAACAGTGCCTGTTACATAGAAAATGCTCAATGAATATTATCTACTATTGTCTGAGAAGTTTGAAGATATTACCTCGTAAATAGGAAACTATTTGGAGCCCTGGTGGCACAGCAGTTAAGAGATTGGCTGCTACCAAAAGGTTGGCAGTTCATATCCACCAGTCGCTCCTTGGAAACCCTATGGGGCAGTTTTACTCTGTCCTATAGGGTTGCTATGAGTTGGAATTGACTTGATGGCAATGGGTTTTTGGTTTTATGTGGCACTTGAGATAAGATTATAGAAAAAGAAATGATTAAGAAGGCCCAGGCCCAGGTATTGGAAACTCCTGGATTCATCACATGCCTGGAGCCAATAGTCCCCTTCTTAATTCCAGTCCTGTATATGAGTATGAGATTTTTGTAAGGAAGAAGTTTAGGTAATATGTATAATGCTTTCTGAGAATGACTTTCCAAATAACTGTGTACCTACTGACACAGGAGTCATGTTTTTCAAACCTACCCTATTAATATGTACCAGACAGACAAGAGGAAGAGAGAGGTGACATCTTAACACGGTCCAGAAAGCTAATTTGGTAACCCCAGTGGCCATTCTGTTCCTTGTTATGGATAACTAACTAACCAACCAACATATTTGCCTATGTAACACTATTTGACTCAGGGTAAGCCCCTCGATAGCTTTCTGAGACTGAATCTTTTCATAGATAAATATTGGTCAAAATACAAATACTTCCCCTGTTTCCCTCTCCAGACCTCAGTTTTCCAGATGTAAAATGACCAGGTGGCCTCTTAGTCCCTCCTCTGGCTAAACTTCCGTGGCTCTGCCTCCCCTCAGACGCTGTGATGTCAGGTTAATAATGTTGACTGAGCAGTTGTGGGCATCCAGACCCAGGGCTCTGCTGGACACCAACTGACCAGAAGAGTTGATGGACACGCAAGGAAGAGCTATCTCTCCCTCAGCTGGAGGACAGCTGCCGCCAGGGGCTTTTTCCTGTCTGACCCCCCAGAAAGAAGAGGGTGGGGCAGCTGGCAATTGCTATGTTCCCCCTCTCCTGGTCACTTGGCCCCTCCTCGCATATTAACAACTCTCTCTATGGACAGGAGGCAAGTGGCAGGAGGGGCTAGATGTATGACTTTCTTTAAACAGCCAGGCATTCAGGGCCTCCAGATCTTACTGAACCCATGCTCTAATCGAGGGAAATGATCAGTATGTGTAAAATGAAACTGCAAGAGTAGCCCGTGCTAAAGGCAAGAGCAGAGCAGAATGTCTTGCAGCCTAGACTCTTTGGTTCCAGACAGCCTGAAAAGTCAGTAACCCCAACCAGAGGTTCCCAAGCCCAGTGTGCACTGGCAGCAGTTGGGGTGTTGTTTTAAGTACACATTCCTGGGCTGTAGCCTAGAACAATCTGATTTGGTAAGTGAGCAGTGGGCCTGGGCATGTTAGTTTTAACAAATTCCCCAGGTGGTTCTTGGGCACATCAAGGCTTCGGAGTCCCCTTGGTTTAGGTTCTGGGGAGATAGAAGAGGCCAGAGGAGTCCTGGTGAAACACATTAGCTCCACCCCTGCCTCAGTAGTATGTGGCGTCCCAGCTCTTCCTAACCGTGTCCATGGGTAACTCGTAGCATCTCAAAGCCTCGGTTAGTTTCTCTCTAAAATAGGAATCATAGTAACAACCTTATCGGGTTAATGTGAAGGTTAAATGGATGATGCCCACAAAGCACTTAGCATAGAGCTGGGTATAGAGTGAGTACTGAATGAATGTTAGTTATTGTTATTGTCATTATCATTATTATGACTTTTAAAGGAGCATGAAGGCTCTCAGACTAGAGTGTCAGGAAATAGTTTGCCTCCAAAAAGTCCCTTCTGAGGGGAGGCCAGTAAATCTTATTCTAGGGACAGTAGCCAGACTGTGGGTGGGACCTGGGGATTTTGAAAAGGCAGAGGGAGGTGCAGGCAAACAGCTGGAGAACTTTGGGCCTCTGGTGGAGTGGAAGGGGCACTTGAATGGGAGTCAGGAGACCTGGCTCTAGGTTTGGCTTTGTGTATATGCCAAACATTGGGTAAGTCACTGGACCACTCCTGGCCTTTGTTTTTTTCCTCATTTTTAGGGTGGAATTTCCCTGAACGATGTCTAAAGACTTGTTCACTGGATGATTTGCCCAGAGCCCTTGAAGGAATCACATTTCCAACTATCTTTATAAAGATGATTCATAAAATTAGGCTAATGTCAATATTTATTACATCTAGGCAATGAGTATATAGAGGACTGTTAGAATGTGCCTTCATATTTATGTTTGAAATATTTAATAACAACGGCAAAAAACCTACATTTTCAAATGCCAGCTTATTGGCTCCTGTCAGTCCCAGCTGGGCTGACCCTGATAAAAATGGGGAAGCAGGCAACATGGTCTTTAGCTCTGTGCCTGCACCCCCCCTCTTCCCTTCGAGATCTCCCCACCTCCCTCCCAAGTTCTTCAGCCTCCAAGGTCTCCCTTCCTCAACGACTCATTTTTCCAGGACCCTGATCTCATAGTTGGATGGGTTTGACTTGAGGTATTAACAGCTGATGATGACTTAATTTCTTACCTGCTTCTACTTGTAACCCAAATGGCGTACAGGTCATACCCATGCCTAGACAAGGCGAGGCTGGTAAGGAGGACATTTGGTGGAAGGTGAGCTCTGCCCCTCAAATCCCACTAGGTACAAAGCCGCTCACTTGTTGCAGGTGAAACGTCAGTCCTGGCTCCATGTTATGATGTTCTGTTCCTGTACAGAGCAATTCAGAATGACACCAAAACGGCTGCTCAGTTCTGGTGTGTGTGTTTGTATGTTTTTAACCTGTCAATTTGTTGGATGAAAAAAAAACCCAAAAAACAAAAAACAGTGAGTTGCCTTTGTGAAAACAAAATAGCCAGCTAATTGACAGGGACTTTTATTATTTAACCAGTCACTATTGCATTGCATAGTCTTGTTATTGTTGGGTGCCCTGCAGACAATTCTGAGTTGTAGCGACCCCATGTGACGGAGTAGAACTGCTCCAGATGGTTTTCTTGGCTGTAATCTTTGTAGGAACAGATTGCCGGGTCTTTTTCCTGTGGAGCAGCTGGGTGGGTTCAAACTACCAACACTTTGGTTAGCAGCCTTGTGGTTAACCATTGCATCACCAGGACTTCTTGCATAGCCTTAAACAAAGGGAACTTTTTTTAAAAAATTGTGCTTTAAGTGAAAGTTTACAGTTCAAGTTGGTTTTTCATACAAAAATTTATACACACATTGTTATTTGACAGTAGTTGCTCTCCCTATAATGTGACAGACAGCACACTCCTCCTTTCCACCCTAGATTTCCTGTGTCCATTCAACCAGCTCCTGTCTCTTTTTGCCTTCTCATCTCACCTCGGGACAGGAGGCGTATCTACTTGAGCTAAGAAGCACTCTCTTCATGAGTATCATTTTCTGTCCCATAGTCCAGTCTAATCTTTGTCTGAAGAGTTGGCTTTGGGAATGGTTTCAGTTCTGGCTAACAGAGAGTCCGGGGGGCCATGTCTTCTGGGGTCACTCCAGTCTCAGTCTGACCATTAAGTCTGGTCTTTTGACTAGAATTTGAGTTCCGCACCCCACTTTTCTCCTGCTCCGTCAGGGGCTCTCTGTTGTGTTCCCTGTCAGGGCAGTCATTGGTGGTAGCCAGGCACCATCTAGTTCTTCTGGTCTCATGCTGATGGAGTCTCTGATTTATGTGGCCCTTTCTGTCTCTTGGGCTAATA
>NW_004443943.1:19594469-19629766 GCF_000243295.1 Trichechus manatus latirostris
GTTAGAGGGTTGATATGTTGTGGGGTTGTTAACCAATGTCATAAAACAACATGTGTACTTCTGTTTCATGAGAAACTGCTTGTTCTGTAAGCCTTCCCCTGAAGTACAATAAAAAAAAAAAATGTAATTGCAAAAAAAAAAACAACAAAACTTTGTTATGCCGATTGACCTAGATGTCCCCTGAAACCATGGCCCCAGACCTCTGCCCCTGTTACTCTGTCCCTCAAAGTGTTTGATTGTATTCAGGAAACTTCTTAGCTTTAGGTTTAGTCCAGTTGTGCTAACTTCCCCTGTATTGTGTGTGGTCCTTCCCTTCACCTAAAATAATTCTTGTCTACTATCTAATTAGTGAATACCCCTTTCCCTCCCTCCCCACCCCAGTAACCATCAACAAATGTTTTCTTCTGTGTTTAAACCTTCGCTTGAGTTCTTATAGTAGTAGTCTCATACAATATTTGTCCTTTTGCGACTGACTAATTTCACTCAGCATAATGCCTTCCAGATTCATCCATGTTATGAGACGTTTCATGGCTTCATTATTGTTCTTTGTTGTTGCGTAGTGTTCCTTTGTATGAATATACCATGATTTGTTTATCCATTCACCTGTTGATTGGCACCTAGGTTGTTTCCATCTTTTTGCTATTGTGAACAGTGCTGCAATGAATATGGGTGTGCGCATATCTATTCGTGTGACGGCTCTTATTTCTCTAGGATATATTCCAAGGAGTGGGATTGCTGGATTGTATGGTACTTCTATTTCTAGCTTTTAAAGGAAGCGCCAAATCAATTTTCAAAGTGGTTGTAGTATTTTACATTCCCACCAGCAGCGTATAAGTGTTCCAGTCTCTCCACAACTTCTCCAACATTTATTATTTTGTGTTTTTTGGATTAATGCTAGCCTTGTTGGGGTGAGATGGCATCTCATTGTACTTATGATGTGCATTTCTCTAATGGTTAATGATCGTGAGCATTTCCTCTTGTAGCTGGTAGCCGCCAGAATGTCTTTGACAAAGAGAACTTTTGCTAAATTGCCTTTCGGGGTATCACACAGTCAAACAAATACAAATTCAAGCTGGGATTTCCTTTTGTTTCCTTAATAGTCCTCCTGATGGTTCCCTTGATTTCCTGAGAGTCCTAGTTTTCTCCTAAGGAGACACCCCTTTCTTGGATCCCTGCAGTATTGCCTGAACTTCAGTCATTCCCATACCTCTCTCTCAGTTTTTGCCGTATCACCCTTATTATCATTTAACCAGTTTTCTTTACATCAAATCACTTATAAAATAAATTCATCTTTAAAGAGAATTTTAAATTGTTACCAGAAACGGGAAACCAGTATTACTTGCCACAAATAGTAGGTTACCATAAAAATGAATACAATGAAAGCAAAGCAGTGTTCCTAAATTCTGGTCGATTCCTCATTAAGAATATGAGTCTAAGGTCTGCTTTCTGTCTGTTAAAAAAAAAAAAAAGGAATAGCGAGTGTTAAATTTTAAAAACATTAATGCCAAACTCAGATTTCCCACCTCCTTTAATTTAATCTGAACACTAGAAAGAGAACTGAAAAGCTAATAAATTTCTCTTTAAGTGATTCACTATTATTTAATCCCTCATATTACAGATAGTTGCATCCCACACTTCAGAGCTCTGGACTCTTTTGATGGTCTTCAAACCAGAATACCTGATTCTATCTTGGCCTTAGCTTGAATGCCCAAGTCGCATCCTGCCTTATTAGCTTTGCGTGTCTTACATTCTCTCCTAGGGTCTTCTACAAGTCTCTTGGGCTTTTGTCTGCCTCACCTGCCACTCCTTCAAGCCCGCACAGAGGCAGATTTTGCCCAGTGAGTACTTTTCCTCCAAAGACTTTCAAGAGGGGTAGGATAATGTGTGGGTTACTTAACCTCTTGGAGTCTTCAGTTCCTCATCTCCAAATCAAGGAAGTATAATAATACTGGCCTCATAGACTGTTGCCAGGACTCAGTGATCCAATGCAGAGAAAATGCGTTGCACAATGGCCTTAGTAAGTGTTCAATAAGCAGCTGCAAATGTTGTTAGCCATTAAGTCATTAAGTTTGACCCCAGTGCCAGCTCCTTTCACATACTCAGTTCTTAGGCCACCCTTTAGTCCCTGCTGTACACATTCACTAACTCTTACAAATGCCAGTAAGTGAAGGTTGATTGTCTAGAATGCCATTTGTGTTTGCTTGGTCCATCTCAGATCAGAATTAGCTACCAAAGTCAAGTAGTTCTGAAAGGGAGTGTGATTTGAGGCATGTCCTAGTGTGCCCATCTGAGAAACTCATGGCTACATCGAGAGACCATAGTTTTTCTCCCTTAGTGGAGATGAATAGAGGGGCAGTTGCTAAGAGGGGATATAGCCCTCAACCCTCGAGGAACTTTGGAGTGGCCATGTTCTCCTGAGTATGAGGCAATACATTCACAGTGTAAATTCAGTTTCTTTGTGTGAGCCCCCTTTTGTGTATACACTAGACTCTTGGAAGTCAGGCTTAACTTTATAAGGATGCTAAGCAGAGAGTCATACAGTAAAGAGAGGTAAACATTCTTTTAAACAAATTTATCAATTTAACACAGCATAATGGTCTTGGGTTACCAGCGTCAACAGCCAGCAGTCACATTCCTCAGTTGTTTGATTGGTGACATACATTAACAAACAGCTAGCAAAATGCTTTCTGATTAATGATATTGATAAGTATTTTTTAAGTAGTGGGCTACAAGCTCTTTTAATTTCCTTGGACAGTAGCCCATTCTGGTGAAGTGTTTTGACTTATTTAAAGAAGTGTTGATGAGTGTCTTAGTCATCTAGTGCTGCTATAACAGAAATACCACAAGTGGATGGCTTTAACAAAGAAAAATTTATGCTCTCACAGTCTAGTAGGCTACAAGTCCAAATTTAGGTTGTCAGCTCCAGGGGAAGGCTTTCTCTCTCTGTTGGCTCTGGAGGAAGGTCCTTGTCATCAGTCTTCCCCTGGTTTAGGAGCTTCTCTGTGCAGGAACCCTGGGTCCAAAGAATGTGCTCTGCTCCGGGGACTGCTTTCTTGGTGGTTTGAGGTTCCCTTGCCTCTCTGTTTCCCTTTCCTTTTTATCTCTTGAGAGATAAAAGGTGGTACAGGCCACACCCCAGGGAAACTCCCTTTACATTGGATCAGGGATGTGACCTGGGTTAGGGTGTTACAATCCCACCCTAATGCTCTTTAACATAAAATAACAATCACAAAATGGAGGACAACCACACAATACTGAGAATCATGGCCCAGCCAAATTGATACACACATTTTTTGGGGGGACATAATTCAATCCATGACAATGAGAAAGCTACTGGGCCTGGAATTTTATTGTGATATCATGTAATCATTAATGCATGTGGCAACTGCTTTCCTGCATTTGGACTACTTTCTTGAGATGAAGGAAGTGTTTATAGGGTGAGGGCAGAAGGTAAGTGAGATGAGCCCCAGAATCAATGAGAGGACATGCTAGTACTAGCTAAGCCTGGAAACATTGTCTTTAGTGGATAATTTGGAGAATTTTGTCTGGATTGCCTCTGACATGTCACAAACCTAAAGGAGTATTTGAAAACACTAATAATAATTTCAGTGAGTACTCATCTTTTAAGAGGCAATGGGAGGCAACTATGTACTTTTTGCAAAAGGTAGAAATAATTAGGAATCTTCTAGATCAAGGTTTCTTGATCTTGGCAATATTGACATTTTGGGTCACATAATTCTTTGTTTAGGCCACTGTCCTGTGCATTGTAGGATATTTAGCCTCTACCCAGTAGATGCCAGTAGCATCACCACCCCCAAGTTGTGACAACCAAAAAGGTTTTCAGACATTGCCAAGCGTCTCCTGGGAGAAAAAATTGCTCCCAGTTGAGAACTACTGTTGTAGATGTACAGTCCTGAATCTCAAATAATCTATTATGGCTCTCTGCTGATCCCTTTCCATAACATCATTTAAGACACAATTGAACATTTAACTCTTTCAGGGGGCCCTTTCTCACTGACTGCTCATTCATTCATTCTCTCTACATCAAGATCTTTGCTCTACACTATCTCTTCCTCTTTCTCCTCCTCTTTTTCTTCTTTCTTCTGTACACAGATTCTTGTACTGCTCAGTAGAAGACTGCCAGTTAACTAGGGAATTCTTTCTCCCTTAGGTTTGTGACACTTCAGAGGTAATCAAGACAAAATGAACATTATTTAATTAAAAATAGAAGTCTAAATGATAGCAATTTAAATAGAGTGAGAGGTGGCAGAATTCTGAAATTAAAAATAGCTCATCTGTTGAGCACTTACTAGGTGCTACATACATTATCTTATTTAATTCACATGTCATCCCCATTTTACAAATGAGGAAATAGAGGTTTAGTGAAGTGAAGTAATTTGTTCAGGTCCCCTGAGCTGAATTAGTACTGTGAAGATTTGAATGCAGGCAACCTGACACTGGGGAGGGCACTTTTAGCCACTGTTCATAGAGCTGCGGTTCTAAAGGGGCGGTTGTTGTTAGGTGCCTGTCAAGTCAGTTCCAACTTATAGCGACCCTATGGACAACAATGAAACACTGCCCTGTCCTGCACCATCCTCACAATCACTGTTGCGCTTGAGCCCACTGTTAGCAGCCACTGTGTCAGTCCGTCTCATTGAGGGTCTTCCTCTTTTTCGCTGACCCTCTACCTTACAAACATGATGTCCTTCTCCAGGGACTATTTCATCCTGATACCAGGTCCAAAGTATGTGAGACGAAGTCTCGACATCTTCACTTCTAAGGAGCATTCTGGCTGTACTTCTTCCAAGACAGATTTGTTTATTCTTCTGGCAGTCCCCGGTATATTCAATATTCTTTGCCAACACCACAATTCAAAGGCATCAATTCTTCTTTGGTCTTCCTTATTCATTGTCCAGCTTTCACATGAAAACACCATGGCTTGCATAAGGCATACTTTAGTCCTCAAAGTGACGTTTTTGCTTTTTAACACTTTAAAGAAGTCTTTTGCAGCAAATTTGCTCAATAATACATCATTTGATTTCTTAACTGCTGCCTCTGTGGGTGTTGATTGTGGATCCAAGTAAAATGAAATCCTTGACAACTTCAATCTTTTCTCTGTTTATCATGATGTTGCTTATTGGTCCAGCTGTGAGGATTTTTGTTTTCTTTATGTTACATCAGTAAGTGCTTCAAGTGTTCTTGGCTTTCAGCAAGCAAGGTTGTGTCATCTGCATATCGCAGGTTGTTAATGAGTCTTCCTCCAAACCTGATGTCCCTTTCTTCTTCATATAGTCCATCTTCTCGGATTATTTGCTTAGCATACAGACTGAATAAGTATGGTGAAAGGATACAACCTTGACGCACACCTTTCCTGATTTTAAACCATGCCATATCCCCTTGTTCTGTTTGAGTGACTGCCTCTTTGTCTATACACAGGTTCCTCATGAGCACAGTTAAGTGTTCTGGAATTCCCATTGTTTGCAGTGTCATCCATAATTTATTATGATCTACACAGTTGAATGCCTTTGCATAGTCAATAAAACCACAAGTAAACAACTTTCTGGTATTCCCTGCTTTCAGCCAGGATCCATCTGACATCAGCAGTGATGTCCCTCATTCCCTGTCCTCTTCTGAATCTGGCTTGAATTTCTGGCAGTTCCCTATCGATGTACTGCTGCAACCGTTTCTGAATTATCTTCAGCATAATTTTACTTGCATGTGATATTAATGATATTGTTTGATAATTTCAGCATCCCATTGGATCACCTTTCTTTGGAATGAGTATGAACATGGATCTCTTCCAGTAAGTTGGCCAAGAAGCTTTCTTCCAAATTTCTTGGTATAGACGAGTGAGCACTTCCAGCACTGCATCCGAAGGGACAGAGGATCACTGAATGAGGCCGGAGACCAAAAGGAGGGCTGACTTTTCAGGAGTTGTAAGAACAGCTTAGCTGAATTCTAGAGGCCCCAACTTTCAGTGTCTGGGCGTATGCAAATCTTCAAGTGGATGCGGCCCCGTTTTTTCATTTCCATCTGTCTTAGTGAAACTGCCTCTGCTTAGCGGTGTGGAGTATTGCTTTCCCAGTTTAGAAAGTTAATTTATAAAGGCAGCTGAAGTGAAGAATATGGTTCAAGAGGGTGCCCTAGCTAGCAGGTGTGGGGGCAGTAGGGTGGAGGAGGGGAATGTAGGGCAGGAGAATCGAGAAATAAGTTGAACTTTCACCCTTGAAGAATGTGGGAGAAAAAAAAAGTGCAGACATAGATCCAAAGCCTTGGCAGTATCTATCCCTTACCTGTCCTAAACCCTCTTTTTTTTTTTTTTGCTCATTTTGCATTTCTGATATAAAAGTACAAACAAGTAGTTGTAGTTTCCAATTTCTTGGTGGCAAAATTGTATGCAAACATTGAAAAGATCTCCCATGCCCCTATTACAAAAGTAAACATGTTTACTGGAGAAAAAGTAAAAACAAGAAAAAAAGACTAAAAATATAACCCACACTCCCGCCACATAGCAAAAGCCACCGTTGACATATTGTGAACCATATCTTGCAGGTCACAAAGGAGGTCTTCAAGCAAATTGTAATGAGACAATTGGTTGAACAAGATGGGAAGGAGGGAGGAAAAAGAGGCAACGATGAAGGCCACGATTAACAAAATAAACTCTCTTGCAGCAGCTGCATGCTGACTGCTTTAGTAACCCTCATGCATATTGCAGGCAGCAGAATGTCATTTCCTAAAGAGAGTGCCCCTCATCCCTTCACCACTGACCACAGGAATCCTTTCTACTTGCTCTTCCAAACACCCTCTCCAAGCCTGGAGCAGGGCCTTTGAAAGCCCTGCTTCCCCCCTAGAGAAGCCAGCCACCCATGCATGCCTGAACATGCTCTCCAGACTGTCTGACGTGGGCAGTGCTCCAAGAGCCATGGTCTTAAAGGCCCTCAAACTCCAGGTTCTCTCTGGAAACAAATATTCCTGGGCCTTCTGGAGGGCTGCACCTCTTGAAAGGCCTGAGCGAAGATGAATTCAAACAGTGACTGGGAAAGCTTTTGTTTGGATTGAAATATGTTGTTAGCCTGTCTTCCTCTCTATTGCTATGTAAGCCGATTTTGTGAGTGGGAGTGCTCATGATGAGTGGTTTAGATATTTTTTGCCTTTGAGGGAGGATGTTGCTCTCCTAAAATAATGATTTGATTTGTTTTTATTAGGAAATCCGTCAACAGTGCAAGAGAGCATATACAGTGAAAATTAATTCTCCCTCCAACCTCTAGTTTTCCAGTTCTGTTTCCCAGAGACAGCCACTACTACTGATGTCCTTCTAGACACATTCCATGCATATACAAACATGTCCCCTTCAATATGTTCTCCGTGGCCAGGGTGAATTTTTTTAATGAACATCTGAGTCCGTCATTACTGTGTAAGGCTTCCCAGTGCACTGAGGACCAAGACTCAAAGCTCTATCTAACAGGGCCTCCAAAGCCCTACCTGGCTCTCCAGTCTCCTTTTGAGTCACCTTTTTCCTTGACACTGTGCTCCAGTCACACTGGCCTGCCTTCCTCTCCCACCTCAGGACCTTTGCAAAAGGTGGCCACTCTGCCTGTACGTTCCCTCCCCTGTCTTTGCCCAGCTAAGCCTTTTCAAGTCTGCATTTGTACGTCACTTCCTCAGTGACTTCCTCTCTAAACCGAGTCCTTCACTGCCTTCTCAGCACAGCCAGATCACTTCCTTCAAAACATTTTTAGTAACTTGTGGTCATCTACTTATTTGTGTGATTATATCTTTAATGTCTGTCTTCCAACTACACTATAAGCTCCCTGTGGGCAGGACTCTGGCATCCCATACACAGTGATGGCACACAATGTCTTGGCACGGAGTGCTTGATAAATATTTGCTGACAGAATAAATGAAATCTTAACTAAGTATTTGGAGCCCTGGTGGTGCAGTAGTTAAGAGCTATGGCTGCTAACCAAAAGGTCGGCAGTTTGTATCCACCAGCCACTCCCTGGAAACCCTATGGGGCAGTACTACTCTGTCCTATAGGGTCACTATGAGTCCGAATCGACTCTATGGCAATGGATTTAGATTTGGATTATTTAACTGAGTATTTGGCTTGTTTAGGGCAATTAATTGTATGTTTCTCCTCTTTTAACTTAAAAAAATTATGAAAAAATTGAAACGTACATAAAAGTAGAAAGAACAATACAATGAGCCCCCTATACATATCACCCAGATTCATCAGTTGTCAAGATTTGGCCATACTGCATGATTTTCTCTTATTTTTTTCCTAGATTTTTCAAGGCACAGAAACAATAATGATAGCTACCATTAATTACCCCTATGCATCTGTCAGTTTGTCGTACTTTGAGGGCTTGCGTGTTGCTGTGATGCTGGAAGCTATGCCACTGGTATTCAAATACCAGCAGGGTCACTCATGGTGGACAGGTTTCAGGAGAGCTTCCAGACTAAGACAGACTAGGAAGAAGGACCTGGCAGTCTACTTCTGAAAAAAATTAGCCAGTGAAAACCTAATAAATAGCAACAGAACACTGTCTGATATAGTGCCGGAAGATGAGCCCCTTAGGTTGGAAGGCACTCAAAAGACCACTGGGAAAGAGCTGCTTTCTCAAAGTAGAGTTGACCTTTATGGTATGGATGGAGTCAAGCTTTCAGGACCTTCATTTGCTGATATGACACAACTCAAAAGGAGAAGAAACAGCTGCAAACATCCATTAATAATCAGAACGTGGAATGTACAAAGTATGAATCTAGGAAAATTGGAAATCATTAAAAATGAAGTGGAACACATAAACATCGATATCCTAGGCATTAGTGAGCTGAAATGGACTGGTATTGGCCACTTTGAATCAGATAATCATACGGTCTACTATGCTGAAGTTTGAATTGAAGAAGAATGACCTTGCATTCATTGTCAAAAAGAACATTTCAGGATCTATCCTGAAGTACAATGCTGTCAGTGATAGGATGATATCCATACGCCTACAAGGAAGACCAGTTAATATGACTATTATTCATATTTACGCACCAACCGCTAAGGCCAAAGATGAAGAAATTGAAGCTTTTTACTAACTTTGGCAGTCTGAAATTGATCAAACTTGCAGTCAAGATACAGTGATAATTACAGGTGACTGGAGCGCAAAAGTTGGAAACAAAGAAGGATTGGTAGTTGGAAAGTGTGGCCTTGGTGATAGAAATGATGCTGGAGACTGCATGATAGAATTTTGCAAGACCAGCGACTTCTTCATTGCAAATACCTTTTTTCAACAACATGAACGGTGACTATACACGTGGACCTCGCTGGAATCAAATCCACTGCATCTGTGGAAAGAGACAATGGAAAAGCTCAACATTATCAGTCAGAACAAGGCTAGGGTTCCGACTGTGGAACAGACCATAAATTGCTCATATGCAAGTTCAAGTTGAAGCTGAAGAAAATTATAACAAGTCCATGAGGGCCAAAGTACGGCCTTGAGTGTATCCCCCCTGAATTTCGAATCCGTCTCAAGAATAGATTTGACACATTGAACGCTAATGACCTAAGACCAGACGAGTTGTGGAATGACATCAAGGACATCATACATGAAGAAAGCAAAAGGGCATTTAAAAGACAGGAAAGAAAGAAAAGACCAAAATGGATGTCAGAAGAGACTCTGAAGCTTGCCCTTGAATGTAGAATAGCTAAAGTGAAAGGAAGAAATGATGAAGTAAAAGAGCTGAACAGAAGATTTCAAAGGGTGGCCCGAGAAGACAAAGTATATTATAATGAAATGTGTGAAGACCTGGAGATAGAAAACCAAAAGGGACAAGCAGGCTTTTCTCAAGCTGAAAGAACTGAAGAAAAAATTCAAACCTCGAGTTGCAATATTGAAGGATTCTGTGGAGATTACACCTCAACATGAAGAAAACAAAAATCCTCACAATTGGACCAATAAGAAACTTCATGAAAAACAGAGAAAAGTTTGAAGTTGTCAGGGATTTCATTTTACTTGGATCCACAGTCAACATCAATGGAAGCAGCAATCAAGAAATCGAATGATGCATTGCATTGGCAAATCTGCTGGAAAAGATCTCTTTAAAGTGTTGAAAAGCAAAGATGTCACCTTGAAGACTAAGGTGCACCTTACCCAAGCCATGATGTTTTCAACTGCCTCACGTGCGTGTGAAAGCTGGACGATGAATAAAGAAGACTGAAGAAGAATTGATGCCTTTGAATTGTGTTGTTGGAGAAGAATATCGAATATACCGTGGACTGCAAAAGAATTAACATATCTGTCTTGGAAGAAGTACAACAGAATGCTCCTTAGAAGCAAGGATGGTGAGACTACATTTCACATACTTTGGATGTTATCGGGAGGGACCAGTCCCTGGAGAAAGACATCATGCTTGGTAGAGTAGAGGGTCAGTGAAAAAGAGGAAGACCTCAATGAGATGAATTGACACAGTGGCTGCAACAATAGACTCAAGCATAACAACGATTGTGAGGATGGCGCAGGACTGGGCAATGTTTCATTCTGTTGTGCATAGGGTCGCTATTAGTTGGAATCAACTCGATGACACCGAACAACAACAACAACCAGTAATTATGCCAGTAACTGTGCTAATTGTTTCTTACATACACTGTCATTTAATCCTCTCAACAACCCTGCTAGGTAGACATTATTATCCCAATTTTAAAGTTGACAAAACTGAGACAGTTTTTAGTTACAATTTAGTAGATGGAGAAGTTGGGATTCAAACCCAGGTCTCTGGCTCTAAAGCTTATGCTCTCAACTACCAAATACTGTTCGTCTCAGACTTAATCAAGTACACTTCTCTTCTACCTGCTCTTTCTTCATACCTAAATCAAACCAAACCCGTTGATCAAGTGGATTCCAACTCATAACAATCCTATGTGACAGAGTAGAACTGCCCTACAAGGTTTCCAAAGAGTGGCTGGTGGATTCGAACTGTCAGTCTTTTGGTTAGCAGCCAAGCTCTTAACCACTGTGCCACTGGGGCTCCTCTTCATACCTACAGACACTTAAATATTGGAAGAATTTTTATTGTGCCTAAGTGCTAAGGGAAATGCACTCATGCCTATGAAAGCTGCGCAGCAATTGGCTTTATTATTCTCATATAAAAGAAATGATCGATTCAGGCAATAAATAAATAAGAAATATGTTGAACTCTTTTTGTTTACCAAGCACTGTGTTAAAAGTGGGAGCCTTGGTGGCGCAGTGGTAAAGAGCTCAGCTGCTAACCAAAAGGTCAGCAGTTCAAATCCACCAGCCACACAGCAATGGGTTTGGTTTGGTTCCCCGAGCTTTCAACACCAAACCAAAAAACCCCATTGCCGATGAGTCAATTCCAACTCCTAGTGACCCTATAGGACAGAGTAGAACTGCTCTATAGGGTTTCCAAGGCTGTAATCTTTATGGAAGCAGACTGCCACATCTTCCTCCCGAGTAGCGGCTGGTGGGTTTGAACCACCGACCTGTCGGTTAGGAGCTGAGTGCTTAACCACTGCATCACCAGGGCTCTGGGGAACAATGGTGCACAAAAATACAGACCATGCTCTCTTGAAGGATAGTAGAGTCAGGTTCTCCAACATTAATTCAGATAGTTTGTGGCTGGATCCATTCTAGGTAAATATAATCTTGGCTTTTCAGCTGAGGTTGTGGGTTTAGAATGAGAGAAGTAAACTCAGCTGAGGGTTCAAAATAGTCAACCCCATGATTCAGAGGCTTCTTCTTGGGCCTGGGGAGCTCTTCTGCCTCTTTTTTCTTGCCCCCGCCTCCCCCCGGCCCCGGATTCATGACTACACTGGAGCAACAACTGCTTTCAACTCTGACTGGACAGAGGAAGGGAAAAGATAGGTAACTCAAAATCACTCTGATGATTAAAAAGAGCTACTGTGTACTGCTCTGCAGTATGTGTACTACACAAAGACACCTGGTTGAGGAGACCAGTCGGAGCTGAAATTTAGCCTAAGCCGCATTGGTCAAGCTGTGGTTCTGGCCTGGGGCTGTGCCAGTCCCCTCTCTCCCCCGAGCTTCCCACTACAGACCCACTGCAACCATAGGTCTGTGGCTACAAAGGTATCACATAAGCTGAAGGTGGCCCTCTTGGTAGAGCTGGAAAAAGAATGTTAAGAAAGATAGTTGACACTGCTGGGTCAAACTGAGATTTTGGGTTATCTGTGAAATTCACCATTTGTGTTCTTCATGTCTGCCATTGACCCAGTTGATGGCATTTGAATTCCTTAAGGTTTTTTATTTTTAAAATTTTAGTGTGGTAAAAAATATATAAAAAACAATTGCCATTTCAATATTATTTACATGTACAATTCAGTGACATTAATTACATTCAGCATGTTGTGCAACCGTCACCACTATCCGTTTCCAAATTTTTCCGTCGCCTTTAACAGAAGCTCAGTGCCCCCTAAGCAATGTCTCTTCTTTCCCTCCTTCCTCTCACCCCTGGTAACCACTAATAGACTTTGGTCTCTATACGTTTGCCTGTTCTAGGTATTTCATAGAAGTGGGATCATACAATAGTTGTCCCTTTGTGTGTCAGTTTTTCACTCAGCATAATGTTTTCAAGGTTCATCTATGTTACATCCTTAAGATTTTGATGGCAGTAAGAATGCAAGTATTGGTTTGACATAGGAAAAATGCATGGTGGTTAAAGGCATAAGCTTTATAGGGTATATATTGTGACTTGAGTGACTTCTTGTCAGCATGTAACCAGAAAGAATGGGAAGAATTGGTAACAATTTTCTGGTGGTTTCTTAGACTTGATTTCTAAAGTTGATCACCTTGTCATAATGATGAAGAAAATAACAACTGCACAGGTCTCTACAAATAAACTCAAAGGTTTTCCATTTGGAACACATTCAGTCTGCTTTTATTACTGTATAATATTAATAGCTTTCATTTAGTGAGCTGGGCACATGAGCTGGGCATTGTACTGAGCATTTTGCATATACTGCTTTATTTAATTCTTGTGATAGTCCTATAAACTAGGTATTATCTCATTTTTATAGATAGGAACACTGACTGTTGAATTACCCAAGGTTTAAAAACTAAGAAGTGGTAAAAGTGGGGCTTGAACCCTGGTCTGTTTGACTCCAAAACCCATGCCTGTAACCACTATCTTATGAAACCCTGTTTTGGGAAGAGGGATTGATCCAGTCAGCTTTGAGGTCCCTATCCTGGCCGGAGCACTCTCCTTCCACATTACAGACTTCCGTTAAAATGCTTCCAGTCTCCTGCAAGTTGGACTCCTTTTCAGCTTTCTTTTTTTCAAATGCCTGCAGCCCTTATGAGGTACAAATGACACCCAGGAATCCTTCTTGGGTACTGTAGCTAACTGGCCACTCTTTCTTAGTTAGAAAAACCACAATTCACACTTGTGTCACAAGCCTCAAACCAACCATAGCCTTTTATCTATGTCGACCGCATTGCTCAGCAGAAACACTGACAGAGGATATAAGGATATAAAAATCACATTAGGATTTTTCTCTTTGACAGTCTCCTCACAGCTAGTCCATAAGAGAGGACAGATCTGCGCAATTTAAAAAGGACGAAGGCAAGAAAAAGGAGTCAGTGTGGCACAGTGGTTAAGCACTGGGCTGCTAACTGAAAGGTCTGCAGTTCAAACCCACCAGCCACTCTGCAGGAGAAAGCGGTGGCAGTCTGCATCCGTAAAGATTTCTAGCCTTGGAAACTCTATGGGGCAGTTCTACCCCCGTAGGGTCACAATGAGTTGGAATCAACTCGACAGTAACTGGTTTTAAGGCAAGAAATTTTCATGTAATAGGATTTTGGGGGGATCAAAGAGACTTCAGTTTAATAGGATGAAGAATGGAATTCTGTGGGAAGTTGGGGCAGGAGGTGGTGGCACTGGGAGATGGTTTTCATGGTCCTAAGATCACAAGTATGATCAGGAGTTGACTGTAATTATATTTTGCTTTGGGTTCAAGTGAGATAATTGGTTTGCATTTCTTGGCTAGGATGGTATTTTATTTCACCTTTTAATCTAAGAAGCCCCATAGTTTTTATAAGACAAACTCACTGACCTCATGGTAATAATAGCTCACATTAGTTTTGGACTTACCCTTTACTGTTCTGATCACTTTTCAGACCTTCTTTCATTTAATTTTCACAACCACTCCAGTGAGGGAGTTACTATCATCAGCAGCATTTGACATACGAGAAGATGGAGGCCCAGGAAAGTTAAGTAACTTGCCCAAGGTCACATACCTAGTAAGTGGCAGAGCCTGGATTCAGAACCAAGCAGCCTGCCTCCAGGCTGGGTTCTTAACCACTATTTGATGTACCCTCTAAATTACTATTATTTTAAAAATAATTTATTCATTTATTGTTGTTGTTGAAAATATACACAGCAGAACATACACCAATTCAACAATTTCTACATGTACAGTTCAGTAATACTGATTATATTCAAGTTGTGCAACCATTCTCACCCCCCTTTTACGAACTGTTTCTCCTCCATTAACATAAACTCACTGTACCCTAAGTTTCCTATCTAACCTTTCTAGATGCTATTGTCAAATTTGATTACCCTCTAAATTTTTGCAGGGAATTAAGGATGCTTATCCAATCCGTATTGCATACAGAGGTTGTTAACTCAAAAAAAAAAGCCCATTGCCATCGAGTCGATTCCGACTCATAATGACCCTATAGATTGTTTGGCAGTGAATATTTCTTGCCCACTTTGGTTTCCACAGGAGAGGTTTTCCCAAAACACTCCTGGCTTCTGCCCTGCCTATAGATAATACACATTTTGTTCTGCTTCTCCAGGGACAGGCCTTTGGTGGTCCAGTGTGCCATAGTATGTAAATCTACTTAACTTTGGGGTTCAGTGTGAAGAGGTCCACTTACCCCATATAAGCCACAGTTTCCAAATCAGCTTAATAAAATGGACACTTTGGCCCCATCTGATGTTTCCTTTGCCTTCTTTCTCAGTTGATCTAAAACTCAGATGGAGAAGAGAGGTGTTATGATCTGGCTCCATGGGAGAAAGTCCTGGCGGTCTACTTTCATAAAAATTACAGCCAAGAAAACCCTATGGGGCAGTTCTGTTGTGAGTCGGAATCGACTTGATGGCATCCAACAACAACACCACTTCCCCTCATCCCTCCTGTAGAGCTATTGAGGGAAACAAAGAAATATGGATAAATAATAAGACATTAAAGGCAGCGGCACTACATGAATTAAAGGCCCTTGATCTAATGTCCAGTGAATCCCCTCCCTTTCCAGGTAACCAGTTAATCAGTTAAGCTAAAGAAGGGGAACACAGCAGGTACTTTGCTTATATGATTTTATTTAGCTCCTATAACAATCAGGTGAGGTGGGATTTATTAGCCCCGAAGAATGTGATGAAACCCATGTGAAATTGTACACTACAAATTAGTAAGTAAACACAAGTAAGCCCATGCGTACCTCGCTTATTGGTTAATCCATCACCATGACCCTTATTCCAGTGTGTTCCAGGAAGCTCTGAGAGGTAATGGGAACTGATCAAGGTTATATAGCTGATCAGTGGAAAAGCTAGTGTTTGAACCTGACCCATGACATAGGTTAGGCATTCCCTGGAGAGAAGAAAGAGTGGGAGCAAATAAAATAAAAGTAATAATAAGCATGTATTGAGCCATGACTTTATGCCGGTGTAAAGAACTCAGTGCTTTCTGATGCATTAATTCATTTAATCACTGAATCCTCCTTATTGTTATCCTTATTATGTACACGAAGGAGGTGAGGCTCAACAATGTTAAATAATATTTCAAAGGCCACACAGAAAATGGCAGAGCCCCAAATGTATGTAGCCCAGGCTCTCTTCATGCCAAACCCTTAACCCCTGAGCAATATTGTTCTTATTTTCATGGAGCTTACAAAAGTATCAGGAGACAAACCTCAGACATGACATCAGAGCACCTGGAAACCATTCATGAACAAGTGCAGACCAAGCTGGTAAGTATGCATGGAGGTGCTGAAGGGTGGAGAGGGAAGCCAGAGGAACAGATTGGGGAAAAAATGGGGGTAGAGCAGAATAGAGAGATCACCATTGGGTGGGTTCATCCAGGCTTCATGGGGAGGGATTTTCAGCCAGGTTTCAGCCAGTATATATTTTATGACTGCGAAGAGAAACAACACGGCAAGCTGGAGAATCGGGATAATTTTTAAATGGCATGACTTTGTACACGATATAAAACCAAAAACCAAACCTGATGCCATTGAGTCAATTCCAAATCATAACGACCCCATAGGACAGAGCAGAACTGCCCCATAGAGTTTCCAAGGAGTGGCTGATGGATTCAAACTGCTGACCTTTTGGTTAGCAGCTGAGCTCTTAACCACTGCGCCACCAGGGCTCCATACGTGATATAATCAGTTGTAAAAACAAGAACAAAAACAAAAAACAAAGCAACAGCAGCAGCAACAAAGCCCCATCCCCTCTAAAACTGAGGAATTGTCCTGATGAGGAGATGGGCTCCATCCAGGTCTTGTGGACTTTGTTTGGATGATCAACGCCTTCAAGACTCAGAAGACCCCAAATCTTATCATGGCTTGCTGCTAATTAACCCATGACAATGGGGAGTCATTTAATTTTTCTGGATCTTAATACCCTAATCTCTAAAATGGGAAAGTAGAATATGTATGCTTGAAAGTTCCATCTAGACAGAATATTCTTTCTTCTCCCTTCTAGGGCAGGGAGGAGTATCAGCCTCTACCAGAATATTTGGCATATAAAGATGGTCAGTTAAAGGTTGTTGAATTGAACTAATTAAAAGCAATGATACTACGTAATTGAAAAACAAAACAAAAACTCAACTTACCACTTTTGAGTTAACAGCAAGTTTTAAAAGACTTAACATTCACCAAGCTAAAAAGTCAACTAAGAAAAATTTGAATTAAAGATATAAAACAACCTGGTTTTTAAAGCTCTAAATCAAACCATTTCATCACATGTAGGCATGTTCTGTTTTTGATCTTCTTGTTTGCTATGTTCCATACCTCATCTGTCTTTGTCTATGAGTCACCAAACTTGTCATTTCCTTACTGAGGAAACCTTTCTTGACTTTCCTCCCAACAAATCACTTCACTTCCTTCATTCTGAAACCTGTCTAGAACAGAATCACTCTATGAATCCCTTACATTCTTAATTCTTCTTACATAGCCTTCTGATTTCCTAGTTTTTAGCCACAGGTGAGTTGGCTACACATTTATTCTACATTTTTATTAGATGGGTGAATGGAGAGTTTCTCTTGCTTCCTCTGTAGCTGAACAAATATATGTATGTGTTAATGTGTGAATGAAGCCACATGATTGAGGGAGCAACACCTAGTGGCAGCATATCTTAATTGCAGGCTTAAGTTTTGATAGTGAATTAACTTCTTGAAAGTTGATCTTTAAAATTGTGTACAGTGACAAGAATAACATTTCAGAGAGGAAAGATTCTTCCATATATTTGAGTTAAACAGATACATTTAGTACTATGTAGATAAAACAACCATGTTTTTGATGGAACTTTTTACTTTTCATCCACATGGCTTAGCACGTCATATATGCAGATCTTGAATCTCTCTGCTCAAAATTCCAATTTGAAAAAGATCACTTCTCTACCTAGGCTTCTCAGAATGAGTCAGAACCTTGGAATCCGGTTTACCTAGTTGTTTCTAGATCTAGATCTCTAATCTACCCTTCTTCTTCACTAACAGAGCTCCAGTTGTGTTTAGGGCAGCAGTGACCTCATTTAAGAACACTCACCTCCCTGGACTCCCTTGAAGCCGAAGTTGCCACAACCCAGGGCTGGTCGAAGAGATATAAGTAGATATTTCCTGTGTGGGGTTTCTAGGAAAGCTATTGTTTTCCTGATACAAAGGGATGATCCAACTGGCACATAATTTTGCCCGTTGCTCTTCCGCTTCTTTCTGCCTTGAGTGTGGACCATGCTGGAGGGGCAGCGGCTCAACTTTCAATTCTGAGGAAGAAAGTCAGGCACTAAGAGTGGCAGAGAAAGAAGCTAGAAGGAGCTTGAGACCTTGTTGATTTCCTTAGGCAGCTGCTTCAGTCCTACCTCAGGACTTCCTATGATGAGAGAGAAATAAAACCCCTGTTTGGTTAAGCCACTGAGGTCAGTTATTTGCAGCTAAGTGCAATCCTGACTAATACAAATATAGAGTAAAATATGAAAATTTTAAACTTCAGAAAAAGTTACCATATCTTGAAACTATTGGCAATCAAATTCACAAGGCTATAAATAAATATATTTTACAGGGCTTTGGTCTATCCAGATTTTGTCATAGATTACTTGAATCTTTTTCTTCCTTGCTTCAAATCCTTTATTTTTCCTTCCTTCCTCCCTCCTCCCTCTTTTCCTCCCTCCCTTCTTTCCTTTCTTTTTTCTCTCTTTCTTTCCTTCACTCCTTCCTTCCCCTTCTCAATAAATGTTTGATTAGAAGCTCCTATACGCCCTGTGTGCTGGATATGAAATGACGAGCAAAAAGGGTATGATTTCTGCCCTTAAATTATTATATAAATATATAGTTATAAAAATAATCTAAGTACAGTGAAAGAAAAATACAGGGAACAATGAGAACATGTAACAGAGGGACTAGATCTGGTCTGGGAGTCAGAGAAGACTTCTTTAAGGACTGAGGTCTGAGATGAGACTAGGAAGATGAGCTTTATTAGGCAAAGGTGGCAGATAGAGTGAGCATAAGAGCACTCCATTTATAGGAAACAGCAGGTATCAAGGCTCTGAGGCTGGAGAGAACATGGTACTTTTGAGGAACTGAAAGTAGGGTCCTGTGGCTGAAATACTGAGAGAAAAGAGGAAAGTGGCATAAAATTAGGCTGGAGAGGTAGAAAGGGGCCAGATGATGCAGGGCCCTGTTAATCAGTTTATATTAAGTATTTGGGTCTTTATCCTAAGAGCAGTGGGAAGTCACTGAAGATTCGAAAGCTGTGGAGGTGATCTGGAGAGATTTGAGTTTAAACACCCAAATGCTATTATAATCATATGGCCTAGAACAAATTAGGAATGTGGGGCTATAGCAGATGTGGGCAGCCCAGTTAGGAAACCAAATATAAGATGATGGGCAAGGTGAGATGACTATAGCTTAGATTATGGGGGTGGCGGTGGAGATGGAGGGAAGTTGTGGATTTCAATATTATTTAGAAGGTAAAATCTGTAAGAACTAATGTCTTAGGCTGGGTTCTCTAGAGAGAGAGATTTATCTCAAGGAAATGGCTCACGTGGTTGTAGAGGCTAGCAAGTCCTAAGTCCATGTCAGGCATCAGGCTGGAGGCTTCTCCGGACTCATGTAGCTGCAGAGGCTGATGAACCCAAGATCAACAGGTCAGATGTCAGGCTGCTGGCTCATAGGTTGCAGAGGCCAGTGAATCCCAAGATCAGCAGGCAACATGGCAGGCCTCTGGCTCAAGCCCCAAGAACTGGAGGTCACAGGATGACGAGCCAGATGCAGGATCCAGAGCAAGCGAGTGAGCTTCGTCAAAACATCCATCTATATTGGATGCAGGCCACATCCTCAAGGAGACTCCCTTTTCAACTGATTTTCTGCTCACATCATATCACAAAATGGAGAATGACTACATCATTACATAACTGCCAAACCACTGAGAATCATGGCCCAGCCAAGTTGACACACAACCATAATACCTGGTGATAGGGTTGAAGGGTAGAGGGGTCACAGAGGACTCCTAATTTCTGGCTTACAGAACTGGATAGCTGGTTGAGGGGAGGGCACTTACTGAGAAAGGAAACCTAAAGGAGGCCTGAGTGGGGGTCATTATGATGAGTTCCCACTAAACATACCGATTGTGAGGTTCCTAAAGACATCCATATGGGTATGTCACATAGGCAGATGTAAGTAGAGGATGGTGCTTAGAGGAGAAGTCTGGGCTAGAGGCATTAGTGTGTAGATGGTAGATGAAGTCATAGATCATGAGGTCATTTAAGGAGAGAAGACAGAGTAAAAAGAGAAGGGGCATAGCCTCAAGTTGATATAAAGATGAATAACCTTGGCCCCACCTTCGAGAAGCTGTTGGTGAGATATGTACACATGTAATTACAGTTTAGGCCGAATAGGACCTGTATCCTACCAATGCCATAAACGATGCATTCGGAGGGAAACACTACGTCAGCTGAGGAATCAGAGACAATTTCATAGAGAAACATTTAAGAAGATCTTTGTTGGATAGGGTTATCGATTGAACTGTGCCCCCTCAAAAGATGTGTTGTAAATCCTAATCTCTGCCTGTGGTTATAATCCTGTTTGTGAATGGGTTGTGTTAATGAGTCAGGATTAGGTTATGTTAATGAGGATTAGGTTATGTTTGTTATGTTAATGAGGCAGGATTAGGTTGTATTTTGAGTCAATCTCTTTTGAGATATAAAAGAGATTAAAGAAGCAAGCAAAAAGCAGACATGGGGGAAGAGAGATGCCAAGCCCCATGAAGATCACCCAGGAGCAGAAGCTCAAAGAGACAGAACCTTCCTTCAGAGCCAACAGAGAAAGAAAGCCTTCCACTAGAGCTGGCACCCTGAATTTGGACTACTGGTCTCCTAAACTGTGAGAGAATAAATTTATGTTTGTTAAAGCCACCCATTTGTGGCATTTCTGTTATAGTAGCACTAGATAACTAAGACAGAGAGATAAAATAAAGAGAGGTAGATGAGGGGGAGGGACGGGCTTCCAGGTGGAGAGAATGACAGTCGACAAAAGGTTTGAAGCCTGGAAAAGCAAGACACATTTGGGGGACTTAAGAATTTTTTAGTTTATCTATAGGTAGAGTATAAGTGTTGTTGTTGTTGTTGCTGGCTGTCGAGTTGATTCTGACTCATGGCGACCTCATGTGTGCAGAGTAGAACTGCTCCCTAGAGTTTTCAAGGCCGTGACCTTTCAGAAGCAGATAGTCAGGTCTGTCTTCTGAGGTGCCTCCAGGTTGGTTTGAACCGCCAACCTTTCAGCTAGTAGTTGAGCGCTTAACCATTTGTGCCACCCAGGGAACCAGGGTATAAGTAGAGGAGTCATATAAAAGATGAGCTGGAGCCAGAATTGAAGACAGCCATAAATGTCAGGCTGAGGCACTTGACCTGTAGGAGTAGGAACCTATCTAAGGTTCGTGGCAGGCAAAGGGGGAGGGAGGGAAAGGGGTAACATGATTGAAGCAGTGATTAAAGAAGATTCCTCTAGTTTCCCCTGCAGGAGGTACTGTAAAGGACAGAGAATGGGGGCAGGGAGACCAGGTAGGAGGCTGGGGTGGAGTATCTCAGGGATCGTTTGAATGCTACAAACTGAACCCATTCAGCTCAAGTAAACAGAACTGAACCTACTGAAAGTAAAAAGGAGATTTATTGGGGGGATGGGAGGGAAGAAAACCTCAAGGAATGCAATCCTGGAAGTCCAGCAGGCTCACAGGAAATGAACAATTGTGGACTTGCTCTATGCCTCTCTCTGGGGACACATGGTCTCTTGCCTTTGCTTCTCTCAGCACTCCTGTGCTCTTTGCAGACCAGCTTTCTCTGTGAGACTCGTGGCTTCTGCTCTCCTTTCACCATGGTTTGCATGGGGTTTGGGTTGCCATGGTACCCACTCTGACCTGAATCCACTTGATCTTAAAGATCCAATGCCCACCACCATTTGTCTACAGTCTCTATACTGATCATGGCATGAAAACATGCTGGACTTTTTGGTTACAAGGTAGACTCCAAATTGATATTCCAGTCAGAATCAGTACAATAATACAACGAACTTCCTTACCGCATTCTGTATTGGTGGGAAAACATAGCATTTGTGTAGGTTTTCAGTACATGATTTGACTCACAGTGTTTCCACATTTGTGTGATATGTTATTATCTGCTCTCAGAAAGAGGGCAGGGAGCATGTTTATTTTGTCTACCACTGTACCTACTTCTATGTAACAAATTACCCCAGAACTTAGTGGCTTAAAACAAAAATAAACATTTATTACCTCAACTTCCACGGGTCAGGAATTTGGGAATAGCTTGTCTGATGGCTATGGCTCAAGGTGTCTCATGAAGTTGCAGTCAAGATATTGGCTGGGGATGCAGTCTATCTGAAGGCTTGACTGAGGCTGGAGGATCCACTTCCAAGATGGCTCACTCATATGGCTATTGGCAGGAGGCCTCAGTTCCTTACTACATGGACCTTTCCATAGGGCCACTTGAGTGACCTCATGACATGGCTCCTGGCTTCACTTAGAGCAAGTGATCCAAGACAGAGAAAGAAGGAAGCTGCAATGCGTCTTATGACCTAGTCTCAGAAGTCGTACACCCTCACTTTTGCCACAGTCCATTTGTTAGAAGGTAGTCACTAAGTCTTTCCTACACCCAAAGGAAGGGACTTCGACTCCTTCATTTTAAAGTAGAATTTTGTTAAAGAGTTTGTAGACATATTTTAAAACCACCATAACCTTTGTAACTTTAGTGCTTGACACATTGTAGGTGCTCAATAAATATTTGTAAAAGAAATGAATGATTATAATCTCTCTGAAAATTGGACTCGTTAGCACTGACACAGTGACACTAAGGCAGGCAGTCACACCAAGGAATGACTGTTTGGGGTGTCATTCAGATTTAATATATTCTATGTTGTCCCATGAGGAAATGACTGTGCCATTTCAAGAAGTTGCTTGATCATTCACACCAAGTATGAGCTGCTGGGATTCCTTTATTTATGCGCATAAAACTGACAGAAGAGACATAAGGTCTCAGAGGTTCATGAGAGTTAAGTTTTGCTAGTGAATTAGAACTATAAATGAATATTTATAATAGGGACCTCTAACATTATTATTATTGTTGTTATGAATTGAATTGTGTCCTTCAAAAATATGTATTGAATTCCTGGCCCTTGTGTCTGTGGTATAATCCTATTTGAATATAGGGTTTCCCTTTTGTCATGTTGATGAGGTCATACCAGTGTAAAACCAATTGCCATCAAATTGATTCTGACTCATGGTGACCCCATGTGTGTCAGAGTGGAACTGTGCTCCACAGGGTTTTCAGTGGCTGATTTTTTGGAAGTAGATTGTCAGACCTTTCTTCAAAGGTTCCTCTGGGTAGACTCAAACCACCAGCCTTTATGTTAGCAGCTGAGAGTTTTATTTTGTTATGTTAATGAGGCTATACCAGTGTAGGGTGGATCCTAAACCTAATCACTTCTGAGTTATAAAAAGAGCAGCATAGACACAGAGACAGACACCCATGTAAGGATCATCTACAAGCCAAGGAACCAAGGAATGCCCAGGACTGCCTACAAGGAAGGAACTGACATAGCCAAGACCCTGATTTGGACTGTTAGCACCTAGAACAGTGAGAAAATAAATTTCTGTTCTTTAAAGTCCTTAACAAACCACCTACTTGTGGTATTTCCGTTACAGCAGCACAATGACTCTAGGAAAATTACTATTATTTTAAGGAGCAGCTGTTTTACATCTCTCTGAAGACTTGCGATCACTGTTATGTATGCCTGCAGGGGGCATAAAACAGTCCCTTAAATCCCTAGTGTCCAAGAGAAAAGAAGGTGGGTGGTAGATGTGGCAGTGATGGAGGTGTGCCGCCCAGCTCTCCCTCCAAGAAAGAATTTGTCACTCAGCTGGAAGAAGTGTAACTACTGCGGTGCCTTTGGGATCTATCATAGTCTTCAAGCTGAGGCTATGCTCTTCTCAGGCAGTCCCCAGCCACGGGGACAGAGCATGGCAAGGGTTGTTGTTTTGTGCCGTCAAGTCAGTTCTGACTCATAGCAACTCTATAGGACAGATTAGAACTGCCCCATAGAGATTGCTAGGCTATAATCTTTATGGGAGCAGATCGCCAGGTCGTTTCTCCCGTGGAGCTGCCAGTAGGTTCAAACTGCCAACCTTTCAGTTAGCAGATGAGCGCTTTAACCATTGTGCCACCAGAGCTCCTTCTGGTAAGGGTAAGCCTAGCTATTTCTGCCTAATGCAGGATTCCTCAAATGAGCACTCTTTACTCCAAAGCTCCTTGTCGAGATTTTTTCAGCTCTGCATTGCAGTCTGAGGCTTTCCCTGCCCAATCCTGCTGCCTCCTTTATCTTTCACAGGCATCTCCCCCTCCATAATAAACTTCTTACCCTCCTAACTCCATCTCAGCATCCTGGAGGACCTAAAATGGCACAGCAGGGATGATGAAGATGGCATGTGGTTATGGTAACCACTTGAAGACCTAGTAGGCAAGCCTTTAAGAACTTCCAGCCTAGGCTTTGAGAAATACCATCTTACATCCTGAATGGGGACCCTTGCTTTATATATTTACTGGGGCAGGAATTTATGTTTATTTTGGTGAAAATATACACAGTAGAACATATACCCATTTATCAGTTTCTGCATGTACAATTCAATAACATTGGTTACGTTCTTCACGTTGTGTCAACATTATCTCTACCCATTTTGTTTCACCACCATTTAGACTCACTACCCTCTAATCTTCTCATCTATGCTTTAGAGTTACTGTTTGATCTCATATAGATATTTCTTTAAAAGGGCGCAATGCTCATATGGAACATTGTTTACTAATTTAGCTAAACATATGGCAGGAATTCTTGAATTGCTTAAATCATATTACAGTCCAAAGGGTAGATGAAGACTTTGGCTGTCATTTTGTAGATGAGGACACTGGTGTCAAGGCTCCCCCAGTAACTCAAGGAGACAGCGTAAAGGGGCTGTCATGGATTGAATTGTGTCCCCCCAAAATGTGTGCCAACTTGGCTAGTCCATGATTCCCAGTATTGTGTGATTGACTACTATTTCATCATCTGATGTGATTTTCCTATGTGTTATAAATCCTACCTCTATGTTAATGAGGTGGGATTAGCAGCAGTTATATTAATGATGCAGGACTCAATCTACAAGATTAGGTTTTGTCTAAAATCAATCTCTTTTGAGATATAAAAGAGAGAAGTGATCAGAGAGACAGGGGGACCTCATACCACCAGGAAATCAGTGCCGGGGGCAGAACGCGTCCTTTGGACCTGGAGTTCCTGCGCAGAGAAGCCCCTAGACACGGGGAAGATTGATGACAAGGACCTTCCGCCAGAGCCGACAGAGAAAGATTCCCCTGGAGCTGGCACCCCGAATTTGGACTTCTAGTCCACTAGACTGTGAGAGAATAAATTTCTCTTTGTTAAAGCCATCCACTTATGGTATTTCTGTTATAGCAGCACTAGAAGACTAAGACGGGGGCTCATAAGGCAAGCTCCTCAGGGTTGTATCTTTTCTATCTCCCACTTCCTCCTCTCCTCTCTCTCTTTTTCTCTTTCCCTCTCTCCTTTAACCTCTCCCTTTCCACTGGCTATTTCTCCTCATGAACAAAACAAAAGTAAACTAAACAATTGTCCAATTGATTCAGACCCATGAGATCTCATGCATATCAGAACGGAACTGTGCTCCATAGGATTTTCAGTGACTGATTTTTTGGACGTAGATTGCCAGAGCTTTCTTCTGAGGCACCTCTCTAGGTGGACTTGAACCTACAACCTTTTAGATAGCAGCTGAGTGTGTTAACCATTTGCACCGCCCAGGGACTCTCCTCATCAAATAGCCATACCAAATCTCTCCCATTAAAAAAAAAGAAAAAAAAAAAAACATGACCCAGTGATCCCTCTTTATCTTCCTTTCTACCTTCTTCTTTGTTTCCCCAAACTTCTGGAGATTTTGTTTTTACTTCCTCACTTCTTATTTACTCTACTACAATCTGGCTTCTGCCTTTTCCACTCCAATGAAACTACTCCTCCCAAAGTTTCGGATTACCTCTTCATTGCCTTGCCAGGGGCCCAGGGGTCACCTTTTTCTGTCCCCCTACTTGACCTCTTGCAACCATTTGATTTTGTTGACCATGACCTCCCTTTGAAACTCTTTCTTCTTGTTGGCTTGGTATGCCACACTGTTTTGGCTTTCCTCCCATCTTGGACCTCACCATCTTAGTTTCCTTCGTAGACTCTTCATTCTCTGTTTGCCTTCTAAATGTTGCTTTCCCTCAGTTCCATCATTACCTTTCCCTGAGAAACAGCATCCAAACCCATGGCTGTAAATACTGTACCAGGTGATGAATCCTGTAATGGATTGAACAGTGTCCCCAAAAAGATATGTCTAAGTCCTAACTCCTGGTACTTGTCAATGTGACCTTATTTGGAAATAGGGTATTTGAAGATATAATTAAGTTAAGGATCTCAAGGTGAGCTTATCCTGGATTAAGGATGGACTCTAAATCCAATGACTGGTGTCCTTATAAGAGACAAAAAAAAAAAAAAAAGGCACACAGATAAAAATGCCATGTGAAAAACGAGGCAGATTGGAGGGCAGCCACATGCTGAGGAATGCCAGGGATTGCCAACAGCCACCAGAAGCTAGGAGAGGGGCATGGAATGGATTCTCCCTCACAGCCACCAGAAAGAACTAATCCTACCAACACTTTGATTTCCAAATTCTGGTCCCCAGAACTGTGAGAGAATAAATCCCTATTGTTCCGAGCCGCTCATTTTGTGATAATTTGTACGGTAGCCACAGGAAACTAATACAATACCCAAAGGCATTTCTCTAACCAGTCCTCTCCCACTGAGTGCTGGAAGGATGGCTCCAATGACTGAGTGCACATATTTGGATATTCCACAGGCCCACTCAGATTTATAATGTCCCAAACTGGCTTATCTTTCCCCCAAATCTAGTCCTTCTCCTGTGTTTCCTGCTCCATCACCTACTTAGTGCCTCCACCTGCCCTGGAAATTACCCTAGAGGCTCACTCACACCATCTCCCACCCACTTCCAGTCACCAAGTCCTGTCAATTCTACCTTTTCAAGATCTAGGGCATCTTTCTTTTTTTCTCTCTCTTTTTTTCCCTACTGCCAATTTCTTGGCTTTGTTTGCATCTCTGTTTATGTGAATTATTATGATTAATAACAGTAATAATAACGAGCATTTATTGAGTACTTATTATCTTCCAGGCCCTTATGTGAGGTGCCTTCTAGTCTTGCCCTTCTGCAATCCATTCTGCTGCCAGAAAGACCTCTAACACGTGAATATCCCCGCATCTGTCAGTTTGTCATACTGTGTGATGGCTTGTGTGTTGCTATGATGCTGGAAACTATGCCACTGACATTTTTTATTGTGCTTTAGATGAAGGTTTACAGAACAAATTAGTTTCTCATTAAACAATTAATACACATATTGTTTTGTGACATTGGTTACCAACCCCACGACGTGTCCACACTCTCCCCTTCGTGACTTTGAGTTCCCCATTTCCATTCGTCCAGCTTTCCTGTCCCCTCCTGCCTTCCTGTTCTTGCCTCTGGGCTGGTGTGTCCATTTAGTCTCGGATACATGGTTGAGCTACATGTGTTACTGTTTGTTTTATAGGCCTGCCTAATCTTTGGCTGAAGCGTGAACCTCAGGAGTGACTTCAGTACTGGGTTAAAAGGGTGTCTGGGGGCCGTACTCTTGGAGTTTCTCCAGTCTCTGTCAGACCAGTAAGTCTGGTCTTTTTTTATGAGTTTGAATTTTGTTCTACATTTTCTCCAGCTCTGTCTAGGACCCTCTATTGTGATCCCTGTCAAAGCAGTCGGTGGTAGCTGGGCACCATCTAGTTGTGCTGGATTCAGTCTGGTGGAGGCTGTGGTAGTCCATTAGTCCTTTGGACTAAATTCTCCCTTGTCTCTTTGGTTTTCTTCATTCTCCCTTGTTCCAGATGGGGTAGGACCAGTGGAGTATCTTAGATACTCCACTTAGATGGCTGCTTACAAACTTTTAAGATCCCAGATGCTACTCACCACATTGGAAGTAGAACATTTTCTTTATAAACTATGTTATGCCAATTGAACTAGATGTTCCCTGAGACCATAGTCCCCAGCTCTCAGCCCAGTAATTCAGTTCCTCAGGAAGTTTAGGTGTGCCTATGAAGCTTCTATGACATTGCCTAGGTCAAGTTGTGCTGACTTCCCCAGTATTGTGTACTGTCTTACCCTTCACCAAAATTACTGCTTATCTATTGTCTATTTAGTGTTTTCCCTCCTCATCCTCCCCTCTCTCATAACCATAAAAGATTGTTTCTTGCTGTGTGTAAACCTTTTCATGAGTTTTTATAATAGTGGTCTCATACAATGTTTGTCCTTTTGTGATGACTTGTTTCACTCAGCATAGTGCTGTCCGTATTTATTATGGTTATGTCCCCATGGTGCATTGTCCCTTTAATCATTGTATAATGTCCTTCCTTGTCTTTTATGGTGGATTTTGTTTTAGAGTCTATTTTATCTGAGATTAGAATTGCCACTCCTGCTCTTTTTTGGTTGCTGTTTGCTTGGTATATATTTTTTTCCATCCTTTGATTTTTCATATATTTGTCTTAGTTTCTAAGGTGTGTCTCTTGTAGACAGCATATTGATGAGTCCTGTTTTTTAATCCATTCTGTCACTCTCTGTCTCTTTATGGGTGCATTTAGGCCACTTATGTTCAGTGTGGTTATTGATAGGTATGAGTTTATTGCTGTCATTTTGTAGTGATTTTTTTGTGGTGCTGACGTTTTCTTTGTTCCTCTTACTCTCCTGTGCTGAATTGTTTTTGTTTGTGGATTTTTTTTCCTTTCATTTTTCTAGATTTTGTGTTTACTGAGACTTTGTTTTTCTTCTTTATTTTGATGAGGAGGTTTGTTAACTTTCTTTGTGATTACCTTGAAATTTACCCCTATCTTCCTAAGTTTAAACCAGTCTTTTATTACTTGATATTGCCTTGACTCCCACTCCATTTGAAAAATCTATACCTACACCGTTTATTCCCTCTTTCATTGTTCTGACATTGTTATTACAGATTGACGTCTCTGGTTCCCTTTTGTAAATCTTTTAGTTTTGTTTTATCCTTGAGAGTTCATTACCTAGGTTGGTGTCTGGCTGATGCTGTCCTATGTCCTAGATTCATGTTGTTGTCTGATGTTGTTTGTTCTCTAATTGAATGCCACTGCTGTTTTAAATATCAGCAGGGTCACCCATGGTGGACAGATTTGAGTGGAGCTTCCAAACTAGGACAGACTAGGAAAAAAGGCCTGGTGGTCTGCTTCCAAAAATTAGTCAATGAAAATCCTATGGATCACAACAAAGTATTGTCTGATATAGTGCTGGAAGATGAGCCCACTAGGTTGGAAAGCAACAATCGACTCAGACATGTCAGCGATCATGAGGATGGCTCAGGACTGGGCAGCATTTTGTTCCGTTGTACGTGGGGTCACCATGGGTTGGAGGCAATTCAATGGCAACTAACAACAACAACAAAACACAAATATGGCAGGTATAAATGTTTATGAGTCGGAATCAATTTGACAGTTTGGTTTGTTGTTTTAATAAATGCTTAGGGCACAAAATTCAGATGATCAAAAAATATATAACTTTCTTTTCGTATAATTCTGCTTAAAGATTATTTTGAACTTTAATTCTGTCTAATAGCAGAAAACATAATCTCAGATAATTCTGAGTAAACAGTTAATTCCTATGCTGTGATTTTTCATTTAATAATATTTCTTAATGGAAATCCTGGATCAAAGTGTACGTGCATTTAAAATTTTAATAGCTATTACCAAGTGAAGGAGCGCTGGTGGCACAATGGCACTTGGCTGCTAACCAAAAGGTTGGCCGTTTGAATCCACCAGCCACTCCTCAGGAGAAAGATGTGACAGTCTACTTCCATAAAGATTACAGCCTTGGAAACCCCATAGGGCAGTTCTACTCTGTCCTACAGGGTCGCTGAGTTGGAATTGACTTGACAATGTTGAGTTTGGTTTTGGTTATTACCAAGTTGCCCACCAAAGAGCTCGTACCAATTTACATTCTCACAAATAGCACATGAAAGTGCCTATTTCCCCATATCAGTACCAACCCAAAAAACCAAGCCACCAGCACCAACAGTGAGTATTATTAAATGTTTAAACATCTTCCGTATCTTGTTATAATTGTATTTCTTTAATTATGAGTGAGAATGGGCACTTTTTAATTCGTATTTTTTTTAACTTGCTTTTCTCCATTCAGTATAACATGAACATTTTTTCATATAGATAAATATTCATCGGTTACTCCAGATATACTTTTGGGAGTTTAGTTTCTAATTACAAACCTATAGGAACACACTAGAAGACTCTTTTTTTGGAATAAGAGTGAGCCGTCTGTGACCAAGAATTTTTAGGTGGGTCCTTCCAGCAATAAAATAACCTTAGAATCAATCAATATCCAAGAAGCCAAGAGTCTAAGCCAGCGCTACCCCCACAAAAAGAATTAAAATAAATAAATAATGTGAGCCACAAATGCAAGCCATGTATGTAATTTTACATTTTTGAATAGCCACATAAAAAAGTGAAAAGTAACAGGTGAATTTAATTCAATAATTTATTTAATATGCAAAACATTATCATTTTAACATGTAATTAATATAAAATTATTAATGACTTTCCTTTTTTTTAAGTCTTCTAAATCCAGTGTGTATTTTACACTTAAAACATATCTCAATTTGTACTAGCCATGTTTCAAGGGCTTACTAGCCACATGTGGTGAGTGGCTACTGTATTGGACAGTGCAGATAAGCAGTAGTGAAGAAATTGCTCAGTGTATGTAGGCTACATTAATACTCAAATAACTTAAAATTGCGCATGGAAACTTGTCTCATTTTTTGAGGCAAAGTTCAGTGCCTTTTAGAGAGGAGGTACTCAATCAAGGTTTGTTTTTCTAATTGAGTTATTTTTAAATTTTCAATTGAACATTCATACTTGTTTTATGTAGATATGGTCAAAATACCTCATTGTAGCAATGAATCATTTTGTTAGGCGTGAAACAAAAAACAATCAGTACATTTTACTTTGTTTCTCAGAAATGAGAGATGTTTTAAGAATGTGTTTTCATAAGATTTGCCAATTTTTTTTTCATGGTACAATAGCTTTTTTTTCCCTCTTCCTTTTGGAGAATTGTTGAGTTGATGAAGCTTTTAAGATAGGTAAGAACAGATGCGTTGACTCAGGCAAAAACAGTTTTACTTGAAGAAATGCCCTTAGGGAAATGACTGACTCTCCCAAGTGTGTTTGAAATCCAGTTTTAGGAAGTATGGAGTCGTCAGCAGACACTGTGGTTGGGTTAACAGCCAGCAGAACCTGGGGGAAACTCTGACAGTCACCCAAACATCACAGTGCAGGATTAGGGTCAGATTCTTTAATATGACATTTCTTAAGAGGATTTACATTTGAATTATTTGCTTAAAATTTATCTCCACAATTGGCCCTTTACTTGTCTCTAATTTTAATGCTCCAATTTAGGGAAGGAAAGAGAAGTGTTCAGCGAAGCTCATGTAAGTGCTGTATAATATGATGTGTGAAAGAAGCTCTTTTCATTAAAATGCTATCAACGTTTAGTTCAAACATGGAGGCATGAACCCATTAGAAACAGAATTGGGAAATACCGGTTGGAAAAGCCCTTACATGTCATCTAGTTCAGTCCAATTCATTCATCACACAAATTAGAAAACAGTCTCAGATGGAGAGACTTGCTTAGGGTCATGCCACTGGCTGCTTAGAGGTCTAGAATTCAGGCTTTCTGATGCCTGGACTAGAATTATAGCCAACATTTACTGAACACTCACTCACTAAGAGATGGGCTCTGGGCTACAAGCTTTTCATAAATTTTAACAATTCCCAAAATCCTTGCAATATAAAAAATTTCAAGTTTAAAAGAAAAAAAAAAATCATCATTCTTCTCCTAACAATTCTTCTTTTGAAACTTCATTTGCTTTCTTAACAGAAGCTGCTGACGCACAAGCCCTTCTTCACTTCTAGATTCAAAGTCTGCAAAGGGCTCATAGGTATACTCCACTGGCCTGTGTTTTGAAAGCTAAATAAGCAATGATTTATTCACAACTCAAGCTCAGTATATTTCTGTGAAGGCTGCAGAGTAGTTTGGAAAGCCTAACTTTTTCCCCCCTTTTCCTTCCTTTGTTCATTAGTCAGCTCTTCCCTCCTTTTCTTCCTCCCCACTTCCCTTCCTCCCTTCCCTTCTCTACCTTCCTTCCTCCCTCTCTCCCTCCCTTCTTTCCTCCCTTCCTTCCTATTAGAGAAAGTGAGGCATTTTCTGTTGAGATTCCAAACTTATGCTTGGTTTGTCTTGGACGTGTAGAATGTTGGAAATGCAAAGACCTTAGATATCATCTTGTGGGAAGTGGGGACTGAGAGAGGTCTTGCTTGAGGTCACCTAAATGAAATATTACTGAGGTCAGAAAGCTACTGCATAGCAGGAGTCTAATCAACCCCAAGTGGAAAGCTGTCAGAATAGCAAAGGCAATGTCTGATTAGCTCTGAAGGTGTCATACTTTTATAATACACTTAATTCAATCTCAAACTAGCAAGTTCCTCAGCTTCATTTGAAAGAGGAATCCAGAAGGCTCAGCATGAAAAGCAAACCTTCAATCATACTCAGCACTTCAAAATCCCTAGAGTTGAGAGTCAGGTAACCAGTGGGGCTTACACAGAGTAGGTTCTCCTGAGATTTCAGAGGACTTTTATTAACCTGTGCCTTAAAGCTCTTGATTAAAGCACTTGATTGTGGAATAAAACCAACACATTAAGAAGACTCAAAGGAGGAAAATTTGAAACCAGTTTTGCATTTTTAAAAAATATTTTATGTATTTTTGGTGGCAATATACACAACCAAACATATATCCATTCACAATTTCTACATGAACAGTACAGTAACATTGGTTACATATTTCACATTGTGTCACCATTCTCACTATCTCTACCCATATTGTCTCCTCACCATTAATTTAGGTTCTCTGCCCTTTAAAGTTCTCAACTGTGCTTCAGTTTAACTGTTGTCAGCTTACACTCATATAGATAATTCTTTATAAGAGCACTATGCTTGAGGCAAATGTTCTTTATTAATTGGGCTAAACTGTTGTTAAGTTTTTTACCCCAGTTAACCAGAAACATTTACAAGTCCTACAACAAGATAGTACAAAGAGAGGCTTGGTGGCATGTACTATCTGCCACTAGACTTTCCCAGTTATAAATGTACAACTGAGTTTCAAAGTTTAAAGATTATTTTTGGGCATTAGATTCAGGGGCCTCCCCAGTCTCAATGGATCCAGTAAGTCTGGTTTCCATATGAGTTTGTAATTCTGTTCCACGATTTTATTCGTTTTGAACAGGATCCATCTATTGGGTACTTGATCAAAACGTTCAGTAACGGTAGCCAGGCATCATGCATTTCTTCTGGTCTCATGGTAATGCATGTAGCAGTTTCTGGAGGCAATTATGGTTTTGCATTTTTGAAGCCCAGGTTTCTGGACTTTTCAATCTAATTAAAGGTCATCTCAGATCCACTGTCCTCAGGGAAAGGGTGGTGAGGTTCTCAACAGCAGGACACCTTTACTTTCTCATCCCAGTGACTTCAGCAAAGAAATCCCTTGAGTCTTGTATGGAAGCTCAATAAATAAACCACAAATAGTGAGCCTGGGAAGGTAAGCGGCAGGCCAAAGATCACTTTAACCAAAAACACCAAAAAATAAACCTGTTGCCATCAAGTCGATTCCGACTTATAGCAACTTATAGGACAGAGTAGAGCTGCCCCACAGGGTTTCCAAAGAGCGGCTGATGGATTCAAATTGACGACCTTTTGGTTAGCAGCCAAGCTCTTAACCACTACACCATCAGGTTCCAAAGATCACTTGGCAACCTAGAAACAGATTCTGAATTCTAGGTCCTAATCTGAGATGGAGAACATGTGGGCAGCCCTGGTTTTTGTTTTTCAGAGGCAGCTTGTTATAGTGGAGATTGCCTGGGGCCAGGAAATAAGCTCCACACTCTCTCTGGGCCTCAATTTCTTCCCTCGTAAAACAAGGGAATTTGTTCACGTAATTGCTAATGTCCGAACTACATGTCAGAACCATGGGACTCTATAATCACATTAAAATAATAAAATGGCATGTGATTCATTACTTGTTAAATTTTTATTGTCCTGATTTTTTTTTTTCCTTCCTAGTTTGTGTCTTGGCTGAACTTAGGAGAGTATCTTTGAGGCCCCAAATTACTTGTATAAATTTGTTTTACAGTTTTTCCCAGGATATTAGGGCTGCTGCATTCTCTTTGAGATCCTTGCCTAGGAAACTGTCTAGAAGCAAAACACTGTTAGAGATCAGAAATTAGTGAACAGGAGGTATGAGAAAGCAGCCTCATGGAGCTTCCAGCAGGAGACAGAACAACCGGTAACCAGTGATATATGCTGTCCCATCCCCTACCCTTCTTCACCCCCACTTAGCCTCTTCTGCTTCCTGTAGCCACAGTCTCTTGGCTGGGAAGCACCCAGGTGTCGCTTGGATTCCACCCGCCCGCATTGGCTGGCTCCCTGAGTGCCTTTTGTTGGCTGCTGGTGTTGCTTTTTTCCGCTTCTTTAGATTTCTTCCGTACCTCTCACCACCTCTCCCTCCTCTCTCTCAAATACCTGGCTCTGTGCGCCATCTTTGCTTCTTCCTGAAAGGCTGCGAAACACCACTCGACTGTGAAACTGCTTCCTGGCCTGTGCTGCCATGCTGGTGGAACCTCCAGGGCTTTTCTGTTTGTTTGTTTGTTCTGGTTTGTTGTCTTTTGATTTGTTTGTTTTCTTTTCTTGGCTTGGGAGCCCCTTCTAGCTGGGCAGTCCAGTGCAGCTTGGAAGCTACTCCCTTACTCTGCACAGATGCACAGGGACATCCCTGGGAGCATTTCTTTTTTCTTTTTTTTTTGTTTTTTTTGTTTTGTTTGTTTCTTTATTTTGTTTTCTTCTCTCTCTTATTCCCTTTTTGTCTTTCTTCATTTCCAGTTTCTTGATTTATTCATTTTTTTCTTTTACCCTTTTTCTTTATTTTTCATTTTTGTTTTTCCTCATTTCTCAGTCTCTCATCTCTCCACTCCAACAGCAATCTCCTTTAGCACTCTTTTTTGTTTGTGTGTATGTTTTTGGCTCCTGTTCCTCTCTCCTCTCTCTCATCTTTCCCATACCCATCTTAGCTCCACACATCACAATCTACCCCCTCCTTCCTGCCTACGTGCACCATGCACTGAACATTACACTCCCAAGCAGCACAGGCACGGCCTACTGGAACCTGCCCTGCACTGATTCCCGGTCCACACTGTCAGCCCTGGTATGTGCCACAAACAACCTATCCCAGCAACTCCCCTTCAGCTGGACCTGCCCTGCTGTACCATACCTGAGTGACTGACCCTGCCC